>NC_092821.1:35367823-35709609 GCF_023375885.2 Dermacentor andersoni
GTTATGATGAGTTAAGGAAGCAACCCGCTTCGACTCGGCGTCCTCCATGAGGCGACGACTCGTTGGCGTGCCTTGACAGCATGTACGACAAATCCTCATTCTTTCAGCAGGTCAAGGACTTCGTGCGTGAGGAAGTTTCCCGTCAACTTTCTTTAGGTCTCATCTCTCACGAGCGCACCTCCCGTATTCCATACACGCTCCGCACCCTCATTGCCGAAGAGGTCGCTCAAGTTATCCCTTCTGCACACCACCAGCCGCCTACCACCGCTAATCTCATCTATGTGCTGGCAGTGCAGCCCGTCAACCTGCCTCTCACCTATGCGCAGCCAGTCCTGCCTGTGGCCGCGCCTCTTACGTAAGCGCAGGCAGTACGCAGGCCTCCGCCTGCGTCTTTCGCGACCCATTCCCAAACGGTGCCACCAGAAACCCATGCTGCATCTTGGACCGCACCGAGAGCTAATTCTCGGAGGACACCTGACAATTGTCCCATCTGTTATTCCTGCTGCACTCTCGGACACGTCCCCCGACATTGCCGCAATCGCCCTCAAGTGTTCGGCGACGCCTCTCGGCCATTCCAGTACAGCAGTCACCCCTTCCGCCAATGAGCAGCGCCTTCCCCCCAGCCATATCCTCGTGCTGACCTCCCAGCAAAACTGAACGCCGGAGTTGAAGAGGCAAGAACTGTGCCCCGTTCGAACTGTCTAAGTCCTCGCGCGTGTCCTGCCAACGTGTTGGAAATTTCTGTAGAAGGTGTTCCTGCATTCGTTCTTGTGGATACCGGTGCATCCGTTTCTGTGATAGCCGTCAAACTGCCGCTCACTGCGCTAGGTGACCACGCTGCTTTCAGGACTGTCGATTCGTACCGCAAGTGCGCAGCACGTCATTCCGCACGCAGCCTGTACTGTACGTGCGCTTATTCACGGCATTGTTTATATAGTCGAGTGTATTGTTGTTCCAGCCTGCTCGCATGACGTCATGTTCGGATGGATCTTCTTAACTCGCCATAAAGCGGAAATGAACTGCGCACGTGCTGAAGTTGAATTTTGCCTTCTCTGTGACGCCCCATTACACGAAGATCATGATTGCCCTTCTAAACTTACCGTGCGCGAGGACACAGATATTCTGCCTGGTTCATTCGCCCTCGTACCCGTATTCTGCGATGTCATCACTGATGCAACGTTCCTCTTCACATTTTCCGGCGTCTTCATGAGCCCTAAAGCTTTCCCACTACCCTTCGCAACGCTTGACATCACCGGCGGCTGTAGCAATATATATTTCTACAATCCCCTCTTTGCGCTTATTATGCTGCTCGTTGGTGAATGCCTTGGCTTCGTGGAATGCCTGGACTCTGCGCCTTTGGTTGACGTCCCCGTAGACTCCTTTGATGCGGACTCCGGCCAACCATCTGCAATTTCGGCGCTTGTGGAGACGTCCGGGGATATGTTCTCCAGTGCCATCACCAATACACTTACACCCATCGAACGCACCGGCCTTCTTGATCTCCTTCAACACTTTAGAAGTTCGTCCGACGTTTCACAACCTCAACTAGGCCGCACGTCGGAAGTGAAGCACTACATTGACACCAGTTCGGATCAGCCGTTACGTCAACGGCCATACCGCGTCTCTGCCGAAGAGCGTCGTCTCATTACCACCCAAGTCAAAGATATGTTGCGCCTTGACGTTATTCAACCTTCGCACAGTCCGTGGGCATCTACTGTCGTTCTCATTCGCAAGAAGGACGGGTCTATTCGCTTTTGCGTTGACTCAGGTCAGTTAAATAAAGGAACATGCAAAGACGTCTATCCTTTGCCGCGCATCGACGATGCTCTTGATCGCCTTCTGGGAGCAGAATTCTTTTCGTCCCTCGACTTGCCTTCAGGGTACTGGCAGGTCCCGATGGCTGCGGGCGATCGCCAGAACACCGCATTAATTACGCCTGAAGGCTTATATGAATTTAACGTGATGCCTTTCGGGCTTTGGAACGAACCTGCCACTTTTGAACGACTCATGGACAACTTGCTGCGCGGGGCCTTAGGTAGTGTATATGTCTTCATTACATCGACAATGTCGTGGTTTTGTCGCCTGATTTTCCGACTCACCTACTCCGCCTCAGACTTTTTTTGACCTGTTTAACCAACGCTCGCCTACAACTCAACCTCAAAAAGTGCTGCTTCGCCTCATGATAGTTTCCCTATTTTAGGCTACAATGTGTCCAAGCACGGTTATCTACCCGATCCTGCAAAACTTCGAACAGTTGCTGAGTTTCCGCAGCCTAGGATCATCAAAGAACTTCGAAGATTTGTGGGCCTATGCTCATATTTCCGGTGCTTTGTTCGGAATTTCGCATAGAGCATGGCGCCATTTAATCAGCTTCTGCGCCAGCCGATAGGGGAAGGGGAACAGTTATCATCTTTGCCGATGCCACCTCCCCGTTGTCAGACTAAACGCCGCATGCAATAACCGCGTCACTTCAAGGAGGCCCTTTGCGCTGATCAGCAGTCACTTTATTTGCGTAGCCGAGGCAAGGACCATGCCCGCTCGTCTAGTCACCATTACGCACCGCAGTGCCCTCCTGGTTCTTTGCTCGGGCCATTATCTGGCCATGCTAACTGCCGCAATCGTTACAGGCTATGCGGTCGCGTGTTAAGACGGAGGTTCTGGGTTCTCGTGTTTATTTCTCCAGCCGAGAGGGGAACGGTGACACATTATTTGGGAGCTAAAAGAGATGTAAAAGAAAGGTGCTCCGGCCTGTACCACTAAGTATAACAGGCTGGGGAAAGGTGACAGTCATCATCTTTGCCAATGCCTCCACCCCATTGTCAGACGAAACGCCGCACGCAACATGCGCGCCAAATGAGGGAGGAGCTTTGCGCCCATCCTCACTCTCTTGCATGCGTAATCACGCGAACGACAGTTAAAAATTGGAGTCGGGTATCTTGGAGCACAGGCACGCTAGAATAATTCTTCCAACTAATAATGTGTAGAAACACGACTGCCCCTAACCTCCCAAACCCGCCGTGGTTGCTCAGTGGCTATGGTGTTAGGCTGCTGAGCACGAGGTCGCGGGATCGAATCCCGGCCACGGCGGCCGCATTTCGATGGGGGCGAAATGCGAAAACACCCGTGCACTTAGATTTAGGTGCACGTTAAAGAACCCCAGGTGGTCGAAATTTCCGGAGTCCTCCACTACGGCGTGCCTCATAATCAGAAAGTGGTTTTGGCATGTAAAACCTCATAATTTTTTTTTTAACTTTTCAATGCAAACCTATTCACTTACTGCAGTCAACAGAAAGTTACCATCTCACTTTGTGTCCTCCTGGCCAGATAACTTATTTGCACAGGTGCTCTTCGCGCGCCTCCCAGTGCCTAAATTTTTGAAATACGTAACGCCTAACTTTGAACACCCCGTATATGGCCTTAACAACAAGAAAACGCGCATCCGTATAATCTTAGGCGACTAGAATACAGCTCAGGGTCATGCTCACTTTTCAAGCATGTTCTCATGACCTATTATGCTACGAAACTAAAGAAGAAATTAATCGATAAAATAACGCATCGTGGTGCTTAAAGAAATGTCTGCTAGTAAACCAGTCGCATTCTCTTTACCACTATAGAGGCGACCGTTTGTTTCTAGAAAAAAGACCAACATAATTTTAATTTCATTGTCTTCCTTCTATTGGACACAAAATATTTTCGTAAACTAGTCGTCGACAGCGGACTTCCGAGTCAGGGAGCCAAACAGATCAAAGAAACGGTTACAAATGATTCGCCGCATAGGAATGAACAGGATATTTCTTATCAACAAATAAAATTAGCACATATCAGTAAACTATAGTAAATGCGCTGCATGCACACCATGCCATAGAATAGGGTAAACAATAAATGCCGAAACAAAAAGGAAAGTGCGGCATTTCATGAAGTAATTCGTAGGCTGACGATTAATACTATATATATTGTTACACGCGTGTTGTATTTGATTGTTTGAGCGAGGCGCGTGGGCGTCATCACTCCAGAAAAGAGGAGGAAGAACGCTCACTGGCTCTCCTGCTTTCGGCTGAACTGGCCAGTGCTGCATTGTCCCTTGTAAGTGTATTTTGTAAATAGCCTCCAGTTTTAATCCTTCGTTCGCGTAACAATATTGTTGTTAAAATCTGTTCATCATCATCATCAGCCTGGTTACGCCCACTGCAGGGCAAATACCTCTCCCATAGTTCTCCAGCTACCCCGGTCATGTGCTAATTGTGGCCACGTTGTCCCTGCAGACTTCATCTCATCCGCCCACCTAACTTTCTGCCACCCCCTGCTACACTTCCCTTCGCTTAGATTCCAGTTCGTAACCGTTAATGACCATTGCTTATCTTCTCTCCTCATTACGCATACTGCCCGTGCCCATTTCTTTTTCTTGATTTCTTTATTTTTTTATTTTTTTATTGATACTGTCAGCTCATCACGGGCTATTACAGGAGTGGATGTAACATACATAAACAGAGAACTGCATTGGTGCGATTGAACAATGCACTAAAAAAAAGAAAAACAGAAACTAAGATGTCATTAACTCCCGCTCGTTCTCTCACCCAATCTGCTCTTTTCTCATCCGTTAACGTTACACCCATCATTCTTTCCATAGCTCGTTACGTCGTCCTCAATTTAAGTAGAACCATTTTCGTAAGCCTCCAGGTTTCTGCCCCGTACGTGAATACTAGTAAGACACAGCTCTTATACACTTTTCTCTTGAGTGATAATGGCAACCTGCTGTTCATGATCTGAGAATGCCTGCCAAACGCACCCCAGCTCACTCTTATTCTTCTTATTATTTCAGTCTCGTGATCCGGATCCACGGTCACTATCTGTCCTAAGTAGATTTATTCCCTTACCACGTCCAGTGCCTCGCTACCTATCGTAAACTGCTGTTCTCTTCCGAGACTGATAAAAATTACTTTAGTTTTCTGCAGATGATTTTTTAGAGCCACCCTTCTGCTTTGCCTCTCCAGGTCAGTGAGCATGCATTGCACTTGGTCGAGTGAGTTACTAAACAAGGCAATATCATCAGTGAATCGCAAGTTATCGCATAAAATGGTACAAAATTTATTATAAGGAATAAATTAGGCATACATGATTTCCTTAGAAAAGATATGTCCATATGTGTTCTGCAGTACTAGGGTTACTTTTGATGACATGTGCAAAAGTTTCCTTAATTGTAGCGCCACCAAAAGTTATCAAACGGCACTCGTATACATTGCTGAGCTTTGATGAATATATTATCAAGTGCTTTTAATTTTGCCTAAGAACAGCGATTAAGATGGAACAATGAATTGTGTGCAGAAGCGGATGCAGCATTTTGTATTTTTATGCCTTCTGTTGTTATCAAAACGTTCTTCACTGGTTTCTGGGCGCGTGAGCCTGCACAACGGAATAGGCCAAATTTGAGAGAGATTTAATTTTCGTATGTTGACTGCAATAGCGTCCATAAACTCAAGAACAACAAGAACTTTCAAGCAGCTGCGCATTCCGCTGACTTTACACTGTCGATGAATATGTAGTATCACGTTTCAATGACGGCGAAGAACCAGACGGCCGAACTGCGTATCAGAAAACCAGCTCTTTAGACGGCCAACATTTGCCCTGGAAGGCAACTAACGCTCAAGCGCTACGATAGCAGTGAATTGAGTTGTCAGTCGTCGAAATCTTATCCCTGGGCTAAGCGCATCAGCTGCCCAACCATGACTCGTAGCACATTACACTACCATCACTGGTCCTCACGTTCCTTCCAGAATGTGCAACACAAGGTTTAGCGACCGCATAAACAATAGAACAAATCGGCAACGACATACCAGAGAGTTCGTCTACAGGAAGGCGCTTCTTGCGCTTCGTTTGTTTTAAGCCTTCGAAAAGGGTCACCGTAAAAAGAAACAAGTAATTGTGGGAATGTCCCCCTTTTAATAGGTATGGTCTCGATGTTGGAAATAGCACAAGAAGGCGAAAATAATCAAACGTACTACAAATAATATTAGGCTAAGAAAAGTGTAAAGTCTTAGAATTTGTTAGAGCGCATAGATTTCTTCAAGAGGCACCACGCGAACGACTTCAGGTTGGGTGCGGCGTCGCTGCGATTGCATAATGCCTGATGGTAAGACCTCAGAGTCCGGTGTGCTTATACGTAGGAGGACTCGGTAAGGGCCCAAATAACGTCTGAGGACTTTTGACGTCCAAGTCCAAGTCGGCGTAACTTGGTTCAGAGTAAATGTGGTCGCCCGCGCTGGTGTGCTACGTGGCTTCGTCGAAGAATGTAGCGTTGGCGGTCGGTCCCTTGCTGGTTCTTGATGCGCAGGGCGTGTTGAGATAAGGATACACTCGAGGGGTCCGCAATATTTTGTGTTACCTGCGAACATTTTATTTGTGGTAGGCGAATGTCTCTGTACAAAGGAATCAAGTATTGTTTTAGAAAAAACTGGGGTGATTTCGAGCAGGAAAACATAATGCACGAAACGTGCATAGCGCTTTTGCGACTTGCAGATTTTTCTAATTGATAAAATGTTTGACGCGAAAATAAAACGCCGTAGCCCAGTAAAAAAAAAAAAAAAATTTTTTTGTTTCGGGCCATTAAAACTACTGGCTCACCGAAACTTGGGCTGATCTCGGGCAAAGTGTTATTTGAAAATTTGTGAACTTTGCTTCTTCAGAAGACGTCTCTCACTGATACCGAATAGGTGCCCTTGTGGCGTAATTTAGGTTAAACGACAAGGCTTAAAAATTTTTCGAGAAATCAACAATCAGTTGGTTGCAAAATGAAATAAACCATGAGGAAGCTACATTACTCATACGTTTCGTAATAAAATCGCAAAGGCGCCAAATTAAAAAAAAAAAAACTAATAATCGGCCAATTTTAGAGGAAGTTAAAAACAAATCATCGCCCAATTAGTAAAAGTTTACAGAATATTCTCGCCTAACTAATAAATCTTGCACTTCGAAAAGCTCTCGCGTTATCCATATTGAGATAAACATTCTGCCTATTTTTTAAAACCTTTTATGGTCATCTCTGGGCTCTTTGCAGTTCTAATAAAATTGAAAGTGCATTCATGTTGCATTCTGAGCTTGTTGTTCTTGCGGTAGTAAAGAAAAGTGGCTCATATTCCAACCTCTTCTGAGCAACGGAATTGGCTCAGCTCAGGTTTTCTGGGCTCCTGTATTCGTATTTTATCTACAGTACGTTAGTGCGGCAAGTACGCTAGAGCGCTCAGAGAAAGCTGTTTATAGCTGGTCTGGGAAGATGTTTTTGGCACTACTCTCAAATCATACAGGTTGTCTGAAACACTACCCGTTCACATGATTCATGGTTCACATGTTCTCATGGTTCAATGCACCAGCCTAGTGGGAGAGCGCGATGACACCACTGCAGTGGACGAGTCAGTTGCGTGTGATCAGATAAGTACAGTTCCGAAACGAATCCCAAATAATTTGTATTTCACGAAAACGTTTACATTACGAAAAGGGGACCCTCCTCACAACAGAATTGATATTGCGTTATGGATGTACGAGTTTGCTTGACACATGACATATCTTAACAGAGGCAGCCCAGAAAACTCGTTAACAAGTCACAAGATGTTATACTGGAAAAATATGTGGCATAGATAACAGCGTTATTTAAACATTAAGCGGTTTACTCTATTTCTATGAACCCTCTCAACGAATTAAGCTAAATTACGGTTAATCTCGTAGCGCGGCACGGACGCAAACAGGGAAACTCTTTTTCCAGTGAGGAGGCAAGAATAGTGTTTAAGGTGTCCGGCTGGTGCGAGCAATGCACTCGTTCTACATGTGGTGTAATGTAAAATTTGGCCAAGAAAACTACTTGTACACTGCGTGGTTAACAAGCACAGATGTGAAAAAGTTGGACAGTTTACACATCATTTCTCCTTGACTGATTAGTTCGCTGTGCGCGAATAAGGCCAGCAAATACACCTTCAACTTCTAAACGTGATGTAGACGTTTCTTGCACTTTAGCACTCTTGCACCTATAGGCAGTTTCCAAGGAGCACCACTCCATGCTGTCTGACCTGTGTGTCATGAAGCACCAACAGTATAGGACAAAGCACACTACGATGGGTCATCATTCTCAACAGCCAGGAATA
This sequence comes from Dermacentor andersoni, assembly GCF_023375885.2. Classification (NCBI taxonomy): domain Eukaryota; kingdom Metazoa; phylum Arthropoda; class Arachnida; order Ixodida; family Ixodidae; genus Dermacentor; species Dermacentor andersoni. The sequence continues at coordinate 35,375,953 of NC_092821.1, forward strand.
ATTAGAAAGACAACCTTACAGGGCCCAGAAACTCTTACAAGACAGATGGCAAGACGAGAGGCGTGATTGTAGATAACTTGCAAAACACAAATAATAAAGGCACGTCGCACCGCATGCATACATTTGCACCGTAGATAGATGATATAGCTGTGTATTGAATCCAATCAATACGTATCTTCATTCAAGTCTTAAAGCAGCGTTTAACGAACTGCCCCCTTTGGGATTGCAGCCCACGGCGAGTGGAATATTCGCCAAGCAGCCCCTTGTGTCCTGGCTCGCCCCGAACGACAATGTGCACTGCGATGGCACCAGTGACGGTGTGAAAGCAACTCTGGCGATGAAGTTGGACTACTGCAAGAGGACCGAAAATTGTGGCATATAGTGCCTGTAATACAAATAACATGCTACAAAGGCGCAAAAATAAAATAACAGAGAGAGAGAAAGAGAGAGCAATATCGGAAGGCCTACTTATCTTCTTTGTCGTTTTTGTTAGTTTTGCCGGGAAGGTGTTAGTACGGCTGAAGCGCTCCATAATATCCTGTGCTGCTATCGTGGTTTTCCGACACAACTAGCACAAAGAAGTATTAAAGAAATGTGGGATATGTAGGGGTCGATGGCAACCGAACTTTCAGGTTTGTGAATTTTAAGGAAGAATTGTTAATTGACAAAATTTCGTTTGCGGCTTGTTTGGAGACCTAATTGCAGAGCTTCCATGGTCTACCGCCTTCCTCTAACCTGCAGCAACTGTATCATTGGTCAAGCAGGCAGGGGAATAAATGGTAGGTCGCGAGAACTCGGCAACTAAGTAGACCAGTGTAAGCAACATGGTTTCTCTGTAAGTCACTTACAGGAGTGACAAATGCTCGCCCTCATCATTGATATCGCCTTTATGTGCAAGCTTAAGCCCGAGCTATCCTTTCAGATAGTTAAACGTAGGACAGGGGGGTTATTCTGCAAATGTGCATGCAGAGACTTGTCAATTTCAGCTGCTTCTGAAGTGCATATTGGCGGGGCTGGTGTTCCAGCTAGAACAGGTGTGCTAAGCTAGTTCGATTCTCACCCATACAGCTCCAGCCAACCAGCGTCAGTTGACATAGACAGCCATAATGTAGTCAATTATGGAATACGCCGCCTGATATACCGTTTAGGACTGGAGTGTACCAAGAAACCTGCAGGAATTTCTTGAAAAAGAAGGTAATTGTATTGCGTAAACGGCGATTTCAACATTTAATGGTAAATATTGAATAACATTTTTGCTTACAGCATTTAACGAGTGATTGCTACGTCTATGGTATAAGTGTAACTCCCTGGTTCCCTACAATAAACAATGGTAGGTGCTTAAGGCGGCGTGATTATGCGTGTGCCTTCGTTTGGCCGGGTTTCTGCTGCGCTTGCGGAATTTGTCGTGTCGCCCTGCCAACACGTCTTATTGCAACTCCCGCTATAAGCGAAGGGCATTACCAGCGCCTTCACTATAAGGTGGAGACAGAGAACTTACCTGATTGAGCTAATCAGTATTACGCACGCATGCATTGCAGTCTAGCATATTGCTTATGTCTCTTTCATCTTTTATTTCAATAAACGCCCCATCTAAAACTGTATGATGACCTATGACTGTAATGACTCAATTTCTCACGACCTCATCCCTGAGCGCCAAGGGCACAGACCCACTTCATCGTTCTCGCGGCGGCTCGTCTTTTGAGCATCTCGCTATAATATCGTAATACTACATCAAGTCGCAGAGATGTGAAGAAGAAGGCTGTTCCAAAAGAGTAACAAATATAAATCATTACAAGGCGAGCTGGCGCTGGAAAAGAAAATAACAATCAAAGCCCAACGATGGCGCGCAAAATAGTGCTTCCTCTGAATCTCATCTGCGAATCGAGGTATCGGTTCATCAGGTTGGAATGGCCAAACATTGCAGCGAAATCGAGTGCGGTGAAATGTGATCGAGAATGTATACGCCAGTATTCGCTTCACGCGCGCAATCTGATTAGATAACTCTCTTTCGCTATTGAACCCGTGACGACATTCTGGATACTTGAAATACATGCAGGCGCCTTTTGAGCTAAGCAATAACTTTGGAAGTGTGGTTATAAGCTAAAGGAAGCTCACCTGTATAAAAAAGATAATAACGTACCTTTACTTCAAATACTGCGCGTGGTAAAAGGGGTCCGCAAGACTGCACAGGGGTGCACATATACCAAAAATTCCAGAGCTAAACACGTTCAGATTACTGGTAGTTATTAAACCAATATCTCGCGTGTCAATGAAGCCCTGTAATCCAGGGGCCAGTTCCATGACGGGCACTGTGTCGGAGCTCATATTTCACGTTACTTTACATATGTAAGCAATAACTGTCACAAAATCACGGTATTTACTTTTTCAGGTCTTAACATTAGACAGCCAAAAATATATACCGCAAGCATTCATCCTAACACATTAGTACTTTTCATTCTAACGCACATGTCCGGGCGCTGATCCATCTGTTGCAAAGTACTGAAGAATATATGGGATGCTTTCCCCCAGTCAGCTGTTTTAACGCGAAAGCGTTAAGGGCCCCGTGTCTCAGAAAATTTCGTGTCAGTGTCAGCGGCGTTGTCAGTGAGCAAACAGTTTCGTACATATTCCGGCATATGTATATGCCATGCCTTGCTAGATCGACTGCGCATACCTTGTATGTTAAATGTTCTAAAACTGAGAAAAGGGGCTGCCTCAACACCGGCATACAGGACACGCAGTCCGTTCTCCGACGCGGTTGTCATGAACAGCTGACATACGAAATCGGTCGGGACGATCATCGGCTCAGAAGGCAGTGAAGGCACTTTTGTGTTTTCTCAGAACTTCTGGTTTGCTCGAGCGACTTTAACTGAAGTGCTATCCGTACACGTACCTACACCTTCTCTCTCCCTTCTTTCTCTTCCCCTTCTCCCTTACCCCAGTGTAGGGTAGCCAACCAGACTATTGACTGGTATAACTGGTATAACTGGTATAACGCATACTGGTATAACGATAACGCATACTGGTATAACGATAACGCACGATAACTGGTATAACGCATACAGATATATACAGGGTGATGACTTTTAAATTTTCGAGATTATTAAAAATCGCCAGTGGGAGATAGCATAACTCTTGCCTTTGAACTGGATTATTCGAAGAGGCGAACATGTACGAGAAATCGAATCACTTATTCAACAAATTAACAAACGCTCAATAATTCACAATTTATGTACTTTACGGACATTGCAATTCACGATTTGTAGCCACTGATATTGCAGGACAAGTCTACTTGAACCTCCAGGATACAAACTTTTCGATATATTGACACGTTTACTTCTTTATCTTTATCGGGCGACCACTTCTCACCACCTAACAAATGTTATCGCACAGCGCAGGACGCACCTGCATGTAAAAGAAGTTTCTCGGATGTTATCGATAGTTCTATCCGCTGTCTTTCCCCGCAACTTGTGTAATCTGATTGCATGGATTCGCGACGCGAATAGTGAAGAACTTTGTGGAAGACACGCTGGTCTCAGCGGTTACTCTGGAACATTCGACGACTGTTCTATAAAAGCCGACGTGCTTGACCCGCTGATCAGATTTTCGACGTTCGCCGACTGTGTTCGCCGCTATCGTTGTGCTTTAAAGGCACGTTTATAGTCCGACGTTATCGGCGCGCGGGCGAGCGTCGTTCGAGGTCAGTCACGCTAAGCCGGTTGCGCTGCGCCAGCCGAGATGCCATCCCCTCTATACTTCAACGCGTCCGCCGTCGGCTACTATCTCCGGAGCATGCGCAGAACGTTCGCCAAGTCGCGCGCCGTCCGCAAAAGCCGTCTGCGGAGTTGTGTTGGCGCCTTTTTCTTCGCGCGCAACGCATTTTGGTGCGAGAGTTCCGCCGACTCCGACGCGCGAATGGCTCAGGAGCCATATCGGCGCCGGGCTCGTCGGGGCGCGTCGGAAGCCGCCGGTTACGTTGGCTGCGCCGGTTTTCGCCGACGTAGCGTAGCGTGCGCGCGCGCGCGCGTTACGTCGGACTATAAACGGCCCTTAAGTGTAGCCTGTCTTTGTGGGCACAGGTTCGCCCAATAGACTTCTTCTTAGACCAATTTTCTTTCAAGTTCAGCATAATCATGTTTTCGGAGACCTGGTATCAAAATGATTCCCAAATATTACATCTAGCCGGTTACAATGCTTTCTACATAAATCGGAATAGTAAACGAGGAGGTGGAGTTGCCACCTATGTTACAGATCGAAAAAAATGCGAAATGGTTTCAGAATTTACCAGAATCACCGACGACTATGAAATTCTTACTCTGGTATGCAAAAAGCAAATTTTCTCCGTTATCTATCGCCCTCCGACAGGGGATGTGCTGCGTTTTTTAGATTTATTCGAACAGTTGCTAGATTACATAAGTAAGAACAACTATTACCTAGTTTGTGGTGGGGACTTTAATTTAAATATCCTGGACCAAGATTGGTCTGTCCGTGAGTTCAACACCACGCTGTCTTCATACGGTTTTGTCAACTTAATTACCACTGCAACCCGAGTAACACAATGTAGCTCTACTGCGCTTGACCTTCTTATTACCGATATTGACACTACCATTTGCAGTGCTGGCACAGTAACATCAGATTTAAGCGATCATTGCCCAGTCTTTCTTATTTACTCCTCTCGTTCCGCGGAAAGGGATGCCAGATCTGAGCCTTTGATTGTTCAGCGAGTTACCCAGGACAGGCTCGTTTCATTTAAACAAGACGTCATGAACCATGATTGGTCATCTGTGTTTCATAAAACCAATGTAAATGATGCGTACACAGAATTCCTGCAGGCTTTTGTGCGCATTTATACACGACATTTCCCGCTCATAGCGATGAAGGTATCTAAAAAGATACGGAAGCCTTGGGTGACTCAAGAACATATAAACATGATAAAAAGTAAAAATCGCCTCTATCATTCTTTTTTGCGGACGCGTTCAGAAAAAACGCTCAAACAATTTAAGAGATTTAGAAATCAGCTTAACACAGAGTTGCGGCGATCCAAGATAAACTATTATCAACACATTTTTGGACATATTACTCGGCAACGCCCTGATGTTGCTTGGAAGACAATAAATGATGTTCTCGGTCGTAATACCAGTATGCCTTCTATCAAAACGTTAACTGTAGGCCACCGTGAACTTAAAGGCAAAGAGCTTGCAGACTATTTTAATACTCACTTTGTTAATGTAAATGTAGCCGATAATAGCCCACCAGACATCGGCACACAATATAGCAATTTTGTTGACAGTATATTTCTCGAACCAACCAACGAACATGAAATCCACAGCACGTTTATGATATTGCGAAATAGTAAGGCTCTAGATATCGACAACATCCAAGTTGAACCCGTTAAGCATGTTTTGCCCTTCATCACTTCCCCACTTACTTACATCTTTAACTTAGCGATGGAGAGTGGAATTTTTCCCGATGCCATGAAAAAGGCTAGAGTATCAGTAATATACAAGGGGGGAGACAAAAACAATGCATCGAATTACAGACCAATCTCTGTTCTATCTGTTTTTTTCTAAGGGGTTGGAAAAAATCATATTTTCACGCTTAACGAAATTCTTCGACATAAAAAATGTAATAACAGATTCTCAATTTGGCTTCCGAGCGGGAAGATCTACAGAATTAGCGTTATTGTCCTTAAAGGAAACCATCCTCCGAAACATTGAACAACAATTGTATACAGTAGGTCTTTTTTTGGATTTTAGTAAGGCTTTTGATTCCATTGACCACGACGTTCTTACGACAAAGCTTACACAATACGGGATTCGCGGGAAACCTTTGGCCTTGCTTGAGTCATACCTGCGTGACCGACAGCAATGTGTTTTTATTAACAATAACAAATCATCTTTTTTACCCATCACGCACGGAGTGCCACAGGGTAGCGTACTGGGTCCACTTTTATTTAATATTTATATTAATGACATTGTCCTGATAGACACCGAAATTAAATTTATGATATACGCTGATGATACCACTTTTACTGTCTGCGGTTCTAATTTAGATCAAACAATTATGAAATGCAATGAAGTTCTCAATAAGGTGTCTTTATGGTCAAAAAAAAATAGACTCAGGATTAATGCAACTAAAACGAAGGCGATCATATTCTGTGCAAACAACAAAAAGGTTTCCTCGTCCCATCAGCTTAGTTACGAACACCAGCCTGTTGCCATTGTCAGTGACCACAAAACTCTAGGAATATATTTTTCTTCAACTTTGAAATGGGATACTCACATCGCATTTCTTTGTCGAAAGTTATCTGCAGTTACAGGGGTACTATCGCGCTGTCGTAGTATTCTTCCACTACAAGCAAAGCTTCAAATTTACTACGCTCTGTTTTACTCACACATAAACTACTGCAACCTGGTTTGGGCTACCACAACAAAAACTAATATAAATAAGATTGTCACCATACAAAAAAGAATTATACGGCAAATTTCAAATCTTGAACGCACAGATACCACGAAGGAAGCATTTCTAGAGCATAATTTACTTCGCGCGGATAAAATGTATGAATTTCGGTTATTGCAGTTGTTTAATTTTTCATCAACTAAAATCGTTAATTACCTCTCTTCTCTGGCATCGTTACAACGTTACTCGTCGACTGTTAAAACGCGCTGCACTGATATGTGGGCGATACCACACTTTCGTACGAATTACAAACTTCAGTCACTTGCTCACAATGTTCCCCTAATACTTAACAAGCACCAAAATACTGCTGGATATAGTAGAAGGCAACTTCGAACATATGTTGTGCAATTATAACTAAATAAAAGATCCAGCATATTGTGAGTGACCATTTGGTTTGATATCGTGTTTCTGGCCTATTATGTATTGTTATGTACCGAGTGTTTGCGATTGCTTATGTATCGTGTTGTAAGACATATTGTTTTTTTTTTCCATTATGTGTTTTCATGCCTACTGATTGCGTACAGTGCATTTTGAAATTATTTGAGAATGAACTTCAACTTTGTGTCTTTTCGTTACCTGTTCTCAACTTTGTTTCTTTCTTTCATTACTTAATTTGCTGTTCTTTGGCGTATCTTGCAAAACTGATTTCTTAAACTGAAATCGTGTTTGATTCCATTGCTTGCGATTATACCTGTTTTTTTTTTATGTGACTTGTCCGCTATGCCTTGTAACGGCTTCCTGCGCCTTTTGTCAAGCTGCTCTAGCAGCTTTTAGCCAGGAAGCCGTCCAGATGCTTCTGGGAAATAAAATTGAATTGAATTGAATTGAAATCTAGTTTTGTCTTTCACAGTATTGCTACTGTGTTCTTTTACGTCACTACCACGTGGCAATATTACTACTGTGGGATGAAAAACATGAGCGTTCCAGTTACCTTTTTTTTGTGCTTCAGTCCATAAAATCGCGTTTTCTTATGTATGTAAGTGGACCAGCTGTGCATCTTTACTGTATAATAACGACCTTTACCTCCAAACAGGCGTCATTCTAGTATTTCATGCTCAGCTGATACATTGTGCAAACTCACCGGCTACAATTCGTAAACTGAGATATGTCATAAACTAATGAAGAAGCTAATTCCTGAGTTTTTTTATTAGTTGTGTATGTGTTTGGATTTCACGTGCAAATTTTGAGCGCCTGGGAATAATCCAGCTCAAATAGATTTATTATGTTATCTGCAACTGGTGATTTTAAAAAATAGAGGAAGGCGCTTGAATATGATCACTCGCATCCGTATATACATCAACAAACAGGAATAAAAAGTACTCATAATATACAATTGCGGATTGCAAAAAAAGAAATCCCGGTATCGCCTGAAAGGCGAATCATCGATTGCGATAGCAACTTAAGGGCCGTTTATAGTCCGACGTAACGCCCGCGCGCGCGCGCGCGCGCGCACGCTACGTCACGTTGGCGAAAACGACCCCTCTATTGGCGGCGAGGAGTTACGGAGTCGCCATCTATCGGAAGCGCCTCGCTGGCATAGTATGAGGGATCACGTGGCGCGCTCCTCATAGGTTTTGCTGTCAGCGCTCACTGAAAACACTACGCGCGAGCTCTCCCGGACATTTCTATAAGTACTTTCGAAACGAGATAAGTTTCTTACTGTCTAAATAATAATCTTGGGCAAACTGAAAGCACACAATCGTTTACAGACGCTATCTCTTTTCCGAATACGTACAGTGAACGCCACTGCGCGCGGTCGCCGCGATGGAGTCTCCCGAACCGGCTTCTTGCGTGAAAGGTAGGTAAACGCTGAGAGCAAACTATGTGAAATATGTTCTTATAGTGTTTGTATAACTGAATGGAGCGTAATAGAATGAAGCCTCAATGCAGCGATCGCGCAGATTCGCAGCGACCGACTGCGTGTCTGCATGCTTGTCCGCGCACTGTTTCGCTTTCTCCGCGCGCGCGTTTTCGCACCGTGCCATGAGCTTTAGGCCGCAGAATATGAGCATTTGACAGTATACAAGCAACCATTGTTGCGTGGGCGCTATCACAGCTGTTCAAAAATAATTTCATTGTAGACACTTCGACGCCTGATGTGCCGTCGCGACGATTCAATATTTTTTTTCTTCTAAATTCTTTGACTTTTCAATACTATTTCTCGAGTTGCGTCGCACTGTATGTTTATCGGTGTTCTCAGCGTGCAATTTCCCGCTGCTCCTTTTTTGTAATCCAGTGAATTTATTCATAACACAAACATGACCATATGCCACGCTTTTTTTAAATGTGCTTCTTACCGCTGCCTTTCCACTCCACTGAACTTGCCAGTATCTATAGCATCGACAAGTTCATAGACCAAACCGTCACGACATTAGTCGGGCAGCGGACTCGGGCGAGCGTCTCAGTGCGCGTTTTGAGAACATCGCAGACCGGGCGCCGTTGCAGAAATCTTCCTCGCGTCTGTGCTTGCTGCATACCCGAGTTGTAGCCGATGACTGCTTGCCGGTTTTATGTTTCGCGAGCCAAGCTTCACGCAGCTTCTTGTCCTGCGGCTACGTGTGAATAAGGCTGACACCGGCCTCCGTTACGTGCGTCCGGCCCTGCGACACCGAGCAGTAGCCTACCATGTTGCGCGCCTTCAAAGGCAGGCACTACCTATTGTAGTGCTTTCAAGCGTTGTAAAGGAGACACTCGAAGCGGTAAAATTTCGCCACTAAATGGGGACTGCAGCGTACGAGGGAATTTAAACTCGTTTTCAGCTCGCTTCGGCGCGCCCGAAGCAGCCGACGCGGCCGCTATGTCCACGTGATCCCTCCTAGCACGTCACGCCGACGGTGGCGCCAGCTTTTCCAGTGGTGGAGCTCGAGGCCAATAGTCGGGCGCAGCGGCGCAGCCAACGTAACCGGCGGCTTCCAACGCGCCCCGAGGGGCCCGGCGCCGATATGGCTCCTGAGCCATTCGCGCGTCGTAGTCGGCGGAACTCTGGCACCACAATGCATTGCGCGCGAAGAAAAAGGCGCCAACACAACTCCGCAGACGGCTTTTGCGGACGGCGCGCGACTTGGCGAACCTTCTGCGCATGCTCCGAAGATAGCAGCCTACGGCGCGCGCGTTGGAGTATGGAGGGGATGGCATCTCGGCTGGCGCAGCGCAACCGACGTAGCGTGACTGACCGCGAACGACGCTCGCCCGCGCGCCGATAACGTCGGACTATAAACGGGCCTTTAGTGCACAGCTATGCGTAGTAGTGTTGTCGGCTGTGTAAACTTGGAAAGAGTCGCTTACTAACCGAAATAACAAGCACAGTACCGGCGCGCACAAGCCTCTAGGAACACATCACATTCGGTGAGCGCGGACACTCGCTGTCAAAGCGGTGATGTGAGCAATGGGGACAGCAGCAGCGAGCGATGCAACCTTAGTCACTTCAGTTCAGCGCAATTGTGGTGAGAACACAGCGTGCACAAAGGCATGATCAGTCTGCAGATCTCTTTAAAGGTACGGCGCACGCAACCGTGCGCGGCCGTGCAAACTACGCCCTTGTTGGTAGACTCGAAGCCACTCACTCCTTCACAGCCCTCACTTCCGCACTGCCTCCCCGCTTTCCTCCATATACAGAGCGCGAGTTCAGCCGCGATCGTTAGTTCCCCTTGCGTCCGGTCGCGAAATGCGCAGTTGCTGCCGGAGAACATACCGCCCCCTCCTTCCCTCCCATCCCATCCCCCAGGCCTTTCGCACGGCGGATGACGGCGCGTTTCATCTCCGCTTTATCCTCCGCGTGCGCCAGACTGAGCTGCGACCGTCAGCTTCCCTCGCATGCTTTCACAAGCACATACAGCATATGACGCGCAGCGACGGTGTGATCGCCCTTGAACTTTATACGGAACATCATGACAACGGGGGCGACGGCACAAATGCGCCTGTGGTGTCCATATATTTGCTATCGCAATGAAACATGTATAACAGAATATAATGCTCTATAATACATATAACATAAGAAAGTGCAATATACCTAAAATGTTGAGATTTCTGGAAGTCTGGACACCAAGAACACCGTAACATTCAATGGAACGAGGCGGACACATACATACCGACAACCAAAATAACGAGTACACATGCCATGCCCCAACGGTGCACCACATAACATACAAAAAGAACCGTGCCATTTCTAGGAGTAGGTCATGAACAGAATTTCAGTGCAGCTTAGAAAGTAGGCAAATGTATGTGAAATATCTCGATTTCCTGTGGGAGTTTGCTGCAGGGATGCAGCACCCTGATCAAGATATTCTTTGAGGCGCGGGAAGTAGACACTTGAACAGATTAATACGTCCAAGTTATTTAACGCGGAATTTTTATACTACCATTATCCAACATTTTAAGCAGTCTGTCAGACCATTTACAACCTTGAATAAGAAAGTTAAGTCATATTTTGCGCGTCTGCAGTCCGGGTCTCCTAGACCCAAGGAAGACGAAGGCGAGGCTGGCGTACAAGGCCGGCTTGCCTGGAGCGCCAATATGCAAGTAGAGAAAAAAATTTTCTTTGAACTCTTCTCCACTCGATTTTCGTCAGAACAGCAAGTGCTGTTCCAAACGACCGTGGCATATTCCAGCATAGGTCGGCAGGACGATGCGTACAGCTTAAGCGATACACCTGCATTTCTGAACTCCATCAGGATTCTACTTGCTACGCCCGCGCTTAGTGATACGTACTTTATGGGATGAGAATGCGAGGCTGGAATCAAAGGTGATTCTAACATCAGTAACCATCCACTCCAGGAATAGTGTGACTTTGGCCAGGTGGTAAGGAAAACGGAACTCATCTTTTTTGCGTGTATATGACATTAATGTCTTTGGGCCGTTTAGCACTAGTTTGTTTTACACGCACCGATAGCAAAGGCAGATGTTTCTTGTTCAATCAGTCAGAAGGGTTCTGAATTTTTTTCGTATCTTCGTCATCCGCTAAAGGAAGGAAATTCATGAGGACTCTGGATACATCATTTACAAAGGGACAGAAGAAAAGCGGTCCAAGCACGGAGCGCTGTGTCACAATACTGATAGCTATGCGCGTGCTTGATGACTGTCCCTTTTAAGCAACATGTCATATTCGGCCTGAGAGGCAGCCCCGGTACAAACGTAATAAAGGTGCGGAAACACTTGTTTAGCAGAGTTTTGGCAGTATGAGGTTGAGAAGTTGGCCCCGGTTCTTGACCGCTTCCGAGGCGTATAGGTCATAGAGCTGACGAGGTTTGTTGCTGTTGAACGGCCCGATGTAAGCCCATGTTGATAGATATTGGGCTGTTCAGTACGCCGGATGCAATTATCTACAGGACAGACCGAAAGACTTTCAACGCTGAGCGTAGGCGAGACAACGGTCTGTAGTTTTGTACGTCTGTTTCCGATCCAGATTCGTGTACGAGAATCAAATGTTCGTGTTTTGAGGCAGGAGTTGTACATGAAAGTTAGGATTGTACTAAGCCTTTCTGAATGATTTGGTATAAAGCCATAGGGATCCATGAGGGTCACATGACAGGGAAGGTTTTGAGCCGCGAATGATGTTGATACCTCTCTCGCTAATAGACGCAGTCCTCAGTGCATTACCGGTCAGGAACGGAAGGTCGGATGAAGTGGGCCCACCGCCCCCGCTCGAAACCTAATGAAAGTGCTGTACAAACGCATACGAGACATCCTTGGTAGTTTAACGATTGCTTCTTAACAGAGATAGTATTTCTATTACTTGTTCTAGACCTCAGTCGTACATATTTTCGTAAATTTCTGCGTTTTCTAGAGCGATCTTTTTTGACGGAGCTAATGCAGTGATCGCGATCACGGCCGTTGTCGGTTTTACTGAAATATTGGTGCTCCTTATGAGCTTTTTAATTCTGAGATCCGCTCACCGCTCTTTTGTGCACGAGCTCTTCCCATTTTAGTGATTCGCAAAGTGAGTCGGAAACGTGAATGGGTATCGCAGAGAGCAACTTCCTTTTAGGGGACGTATATAGCAATCTCTCCTGAAGTTAAAGTTGAAATTGATAAATTTCAATTACCTGACTTGAATATAGGGGAGCATTCTGTCTTAGAAAGTCAGCGGTAACATCTGACGTAATTGCCAGCGGAGAAATTATAATGCTTGGAGTCCGTCACTTTTGGCCAATTGAAGCCGTCAGAGTGCTGTCGTAATGGAAAGACAAGGGTGATACTTGTCTGCTAGAACGAGCTTTCTTTTGTGTACGTGTGTGCAGGGTGGGGGGGGGGGGGGGGCACGATTTCGACCCACTGGGTCGAAATCGTGCCCTAAATGTAACGTGCAACTAAATCTAAGTACACGAGGGCCTTTGTATTTCGCTCTCTACGAAATTCGGCTGTTGTGGTCGTGATCTAATTCGCGACGTCGACGAACGCAACAGCTGCAATGGTACTGTCTGGCAAACAGGTGTTGGAATGACATGCAGCCGCTTCTGTGTGTAGCCTACACGCTACGGTGCTTTAATGCGGCTTTGCGTCTGCACGCCCTGCATGCAGACGCGTCAGAAATTACCTAAACGTACCTTATCTTAAACCTTAATTTATCCAATTTCTCCGCAAGTGCTGTCGTGTCCAGTAGTACCGTTTTCTTGCCTTCTTACATTGTCGTTTGCCTCTGCCACATTCCCCTAGTGTTTGGGTGCTGCGAGCGAAGAGGGCCAAGGCTGCTGTTCACTTATTTTGTGACGTGCTCGTATTTAACCCTTCTCTGTATTCTCTGCCGGCCTCAGCTCTATCATTCTACCTCCTACCCCTCTGTACTGTTGCATGCTATTAAGAAGGCAAGCGCTGCAGTTTCAACAATGCTATTGTGGGGGTGATGGATAATTACAGCCTAAAGTGTGTATTGCGACACGCAGGGATGTCCAGAGAGTATTTTGGGGACGCGGCGCAAACGTCCCAAGTTCCCCCATTTTGGAAAGGAGTATGCGCAATTTCTATGACAAAACAGCTCAAGCCTTATTTTCATATTGAATTTGTTTCCATATTGAATGGGTCAAAATCCAAAAAAGTGAAATTGAATTCACGTGACAGAGGTTCGGATCCCCTTTACAAGACATACATTTGGGTAAACCATTGACTCTAGCATTTGAAACATAATATGAGCACAAGAATCGTTAAAACAAAACAGCATACATTTCAACATGAAAATTTCAGGCACGGACTACTATTTCACAAATTCTTTTGTAGGAAAAAAGGGACAAAAAAATACAAAAAATACAGAGAATTACCGCACATTGGCGAATATATACGTGCCTGGAGGTAGCAAAAACAGAGGCAGGAGTCACAGCGAAATGGCCGGTCCAGCAGCAACACTCGGACGTTGCGGTAGTCGAACCGCGACATCTCGAAGGGCCACTTGGAGCCAATTTTGTGTGAGGTTAACTCGCACTTCTTTATCGCCATGCAGACGAACTGTCCCATGGTGTTCTTCACCATGTACTTGTTATTCTGCTCGTAGCCCAAGAATACTGCGCGAGTTGAACGTAGGAGCAAGTGTGTAGTCTTGCACTCTGCGAACGTTCATCCGGTGAGCTATATTAAGAATGTAATTAGTGCCAGTGACTCACCAATTCAAAGCGTAAAAGAAGAAACTATATTGAAACGTGTACTTTTCCTGCAATAGGGTGTCTTTCACCGCTTACAAATTGTCAGAAGTTATCACTTACCGTGAGGCACGCCCTTCTGTATCGGAACTTTCCCGAATGTTATCGCTGGTTCTATCTGTTGTCTATTTTGTAGAGGAGCCTTCTGTAATCAGATTACATGCACAACGTGAATGATGGTGCTCGTTTAGAACTTTCTCGAGCGCCAAGGATTACGCTGGAAGGTTCTTTCAGCCGAGAGATTTTGTTTACTGAGCACAGGTTGGAGTCAAATTCGTGTCAGATCTGACAACAGACCTCCCTTGTGAACTTCCTGTGGCAATGTAATGAAGGCTACAGAGGCGAAGCGCGAGCAAGCGAAAGCGCTTGAAAAAAGAGCCCCACACTATCATCCGCGGTAAAAGAAGCTGGGTGAAACAACACATAAAGGAATAATTTACAACGCCTAAGCAAGACAAAAGACACCACTTAATGTTGAAATTTGGCAATTTTGAGGCTTTTCCCTCCCGTGGTATTGGCAAGCGCGAAGCCCTCACAAGTGGAATGCTGCTTTGATTGAGCATCTGCTACTAGTCTGGTAGCGGCCTGGCTACTTGACGCCGTAACACGTGTGCAGAAGCTCCACCATCGTAGCTTTTCCTTCAGTGCCACAGGAAGTTGTCCACAGTTGTACCACGTGACAATATGGACTCATACTCTGGGACGTGCGAAAAAACATATGGACAACAAAGGATGGTTCGGACGACAACCCTTGTGCAACCTACAGTAGGATCCCGAATGAGCTCGCCCAAGATTCAGTTCGGTTGCAATATAGACTATTTTACGTAAGCGTTTGGAGCGCCACTGTAGTGGGCTGTTAACGGTGCCATTTTGTATCAGTAACAACCGAATTCGCGCCACTATGCAGTCCATTCGTATAAGTGGAAATTGTTTTACGGATGCATCCAAGTTCCAAGGCCATGTCATTCGACGTCACTTTGCATAAAACTGGGGAATGGTTCATTTATTAGCCCGACATGGCGGAGCGCATGAATCAAGAATAGAATATGAGGGCCCAAAGAGCCATGCTGCCAGGGATAGAATGAATATATTGTTATGTGCGGAGAGACAGAAACAGAGGAACTATTCACTATTCATTTACAAGAACATTGGATCCAGAGGCCAAGGTGTAAACGAGCTGGTGTCAAGGCCAGATGCCCATCCTCTTCTTCATTTGCGCCGTTCACTTAGGCGCCTCTTGCCATTATCATCATCAGCCTATCTTTATGTCCACAGCAGAACAAAGCCTCGTCCTGCGATCTCCACCTACTCCTGTCCTGTACCAACTGATTCCAACCTTGCGCCTGCAAAGTTTCTAATTGAATCATCCTCGACTGCTCTTCCCTTCTCTCGGCACTCATTCTGTAACACTTATCGTCCACCGGTTACCCATCCTACTAATTACATGGCCAGCTCAGGTTCATTTTCTTCCCTTGACGTTAATGAAAATTCGGCTATCCCGGCTTGTTTTCGCAACTGTTGTATTGCGAGGGTTGCAATGTGGGCTTGTTGGTAATGCATCTTCAAGGGGAGTATGGTAGCGCGATTCAAAGACGGGACAAGAGAAGACCTGGTTTTCGACAATAAACAGTGTTGGAAGTTAGCGCTGTGTGTGTCCCTTTGTGTCTTCTCTTGTCCCGTCTTTGAATCGCGCTACCATACTCCCCTTGAAGATGTTGTATTGCAGCACGTACCTTGGTGGCAAAAGCACCGCTCCAGTCTCGTTAGATATCTGGGGCAAGCAGAGAGCTGCAGGGCTTGCGCCTGGCAACATGGACTATATCACCTGTTGTTGGAGCGGAGGATGTTGCGAGGATGGCTGGAATGATTTCCTAGGTGGCATCAGTGACTTGGCGAACAACGCGATAGGGGACTTTGTAACAGGACAGGCTTTTTTCGCAAAGGCATATTTGACATGAAGGCGACCAAAGCAGAACTAGGCTGCCCGGCAAAATGTTCGCGTCACGGAGAAAGGCTCTAGCTATGCTTCCGGTTGTCTTCCGACACTAGTAGGCGAGCGCGTGCAAGTTGTCGAGTGTGGTCGGTGCGAGCAATGACATCACGGGCATATTCACTTGTCGAAGACGCTATCAATGTTATCAAGGTGTGCACTTGTAGTGTGTGTTCACGGCGACACAAGACGTAGAACCGGAAGTAGCCGGCCGTGCCACACCGAGGAGAATGATAGGCGAATTTATTGCAAGGGAGCGTGAGGTCCCAATTAAGTGATCGGCAGAAACCTATTTCGCAAGCATATCTGTAAGGGTCCTGTTCAATCGATCGGTGAAGCCATTGGTTTGTGGAAGGTAGGAGGTGGTAAGCTGAAGCTGGATAGATCAGACGCTCATGATGTCATCAATGACCTTGGTCAAGAAGGTATGGCCTCGGTCTGTGAGAATTTGACGTGGAGCTCCATGCATCAAACCGACGTCGTGTTGCAGAAAACCTGCCACATCTTTGACGCAGCTGCTAGGGCGAGCGCGCGTAATGGCGTATCTGGTCGTGTAGCCCAGAGCGACAGCAACCTACGTGTTATCCAACGCAGACACCGGGAAATGACCAAGGAGGTGCAAGCCGACACGACCGAATGGCTTTACCGAGATTTCAAGTGGTTGTGGGCACCCACAACCACTTGAAAGAAGCATGGATGGGAAGCATGGATGGCTTCTTGCGGCGTTGCACGACTCATAAGTTGAAACGTATCGTCGCAAGGAATGTGAGAGACTGGGTCAGAATGACCGGCGGCGTGCTCTGTTGTAAGTTAGAGAAACGCCGAGATGTCCAGCAGTGGGCGCGTCGTGCAGTTCTGTTTGAACGGTCGTATGGAGGTGCTTTGGGATAACAAAAAGGAGACCCGGACCTTTGCGATCAACATTACGACGTTACAAAGTACCATCCCGGAAAAGGAATAGGCGTAAGGAGGGGAGGTCGGGTGCGCATTCAAAACCATCGATGAGTACTTTGAGTGAGGCATCATGACGTTGCTCGTCAAGATACGAGTAGCTGTGACAAGTAGAAAACACAAGCGGCATTTTTTATACCAGGAACGTCACAACTGTAGGCGGGGTAACATGACAAACGGTGCCCGTCTTTGTCCAGTGCCAGCAAAACTAAGTAGTGCAGTTTATCGAGGGAAAGCTGCAAGTTCGCAAAATGCTATAATTCCTCCTGAGCTCCCGTCAGACATGTTATCGGTGTCTGTGGAATGTGTGCGGTTATTGGCTTTGGTTGACAAGGGAGCTACTATTTCGCTTGCGTGTGCGTACTTGAGCTCTCGTCTTACATTGCGCCATCTCTGTGTGGGGCTGATGACGCAATTCTTTGACCCTCCGCACAATACACTGCACGCAGTCTGCAATGCTATTCCCCTGCTCTCACAAACTCATTTTAGGGTGGGACTTTTCCTCTCCGGCGTCCGCTTTCATTTCCTGCCGCCAACGCGTCTTCCAAATGACCGAGACCAACCATTCTATTGATGTCTCTTTCCTCATAGCTGCTGATTCTGTGCTCCCTACCGGCCACGAGCAACTTATTGTTCTTTCGTTCCCCGCCATCACCGATGGGGATGTGCTTCTCACTCCATACGACCGTTTTCTTTCCCGCGAGGTTGCCTTCGCTTCAAGTCTGGTGCTTTTCAAAGATAATTGTGCGTTCATCACTACTGTGCATACAATCGAAGAGACTATTCTTCTACTTCAAGGCTCCACTGTCACTTCCTGCTTGGACACTCAACCACTCTGTGTTTTTCCTCCTGATGATTCTATACCTCCCCCTCGGTCTCACAAAACTGCTGCTACATCCGCCCTTGCTTCCACAATAAGCCCTGAACTTACCTCTTTGCAGACTCAAGTAGTGCTAGATTCGGTTACGAAGCACAGGTAATCCTTTGACGCAAATTCGTCTTTACCCGCAGAGGCTTCCGTCGCATTCCACCACATCGACACCAATCGCAAAACCATTGTACGTCATCCTCCCCACCGAGCCTCCTTAGCCGAGCGCCAAGTCGCTGAGAAGTACGCCACCGACATACTTGAAAAGAACATCACACGCCCCTCTGCAAGTTCTTGAGCATCAGCCGTCGTTTTCATCATCATCACCATCATCATCTCCATCATCATCATCATCATCATTAGCAGCAGCAGCAGCAGCCTGGCTACGCCCACTGCACGGCAAAGGCTTCTCCCATACTTCTCCAACTACTCCGGTCATGTGCGAATTGCGGCCATGTTGTCCCTGCAAACTTCTGAATCTCATCCGCCCACCTAACTTCCTGCCACCCCCTACTACGCTTCTCTTTTCTTGGAATCCAATCCGTAACCTTTAATCACCATCGCTTATCTTCCCCCTCATTACGTGTCCTGCCCATGCCCATTTCTTTTTCTTGATTTCAACTAAGGTGTCATTAACTCGCGTTTGTTCTCTCACCCAATCTGATTTTTTATGATGCCTTAACGTTACACCCATCATTCTTCTTTCCATAGCTCGTTGCGTCGTCCTCAATTTATGCAGAACCATTTTCGTAAGCCTCCAGGTTTCTGCCCCGTACGTGAGTACTGGTAAGACACAGCTGTTATAAACTTTTCTTTTGAGTGATAATGGCAACCTGCTGTTCATGATCTGAGAATGCCTGCCAAACGCACCCCAGGTCATCCGCGGTCACCACCTGCCCTATGTAGATGCATTCCCTTACCACTTCCAGGGCCTCGCTACCTATCGTAAACTGCTGTGCTCTTCCGAGGCTGTTAAACATTACTTTAGTTTTGTGCAGATTAATTTTTACGCCCACCCTTCCGCTTTGCCTCTCCAGGTCAGTGAGCATGCATTGAAGTTGCTCCCCCGAGTTACTAAGCAAGGCAATATCATCAGCCAATCGCAAGTTACTAATGTATTCTACTTTAACTCTCCTCCCCAATTCTTTCCAATCCAGGTCTCTGAATACCTCCTGTAAACACGCTGTGAATGGCATTGGAGAGATTGTATCTCCCTGCCTGACACCCTTCTTTTTCGGGATTTAGTTGCCTTCTTTATGGAGGACTACGGTGGCTGTGGAGCCGCTGTAGACATATTTCGGTATTTTTACATACAGCTCGTGTACACCCTGATTCTGTAATGCTTGCATGACTGCTGAGGTTTCGAATGAATCAAACGCTTTTCCGTAATCAATGAAAGCTATATATGAAGGTTGGTATTACGCACATTTCTCTATCACTTTATTGATAGTGTGAATATGGTCTATTGTTGCGTAGCCTTTACGGAATCCTGCCTGGTCCTTTGGCTGACAGAAGTCTAAGAGGGCCCTTATTCTACTTGCGATTACCTTAGTAAATACTTCGTGGCGACGGATAGTAAGCTCATCTGTGCATAATTTTGCAAGTCTCTGGCGTCCGCTTTTTTTTGGATTAAGATTATGTTCGCGTTCTTCCAAGATTCTGGTACGCTCGAAGTCATGGGGCATTGCGTATACAGGGTGGCCAGTTTTTCTAGAACAATATGCCCACCATCCTTCAACAAATCTGCCGTTACCTGATCCTCCCCAGCTGTCTTCCCCCTTTGCAATGTTCCCAAGACTTTCTTTACTTCTTCCGGCGTTACTTGTGGGATGTCAAATTCCTCTACACTATTCTCCCTTCCATTATCGTCGTGGGTGTCACTGGTGCTGTATAAATCTCCATAGAACTCCTCAGCCAATTGCACTAACTTATTCATATTTGTAATGATATTGCTGGCTTTGCCTCTCAACACATACATCTGATTCTTACCTATTGCTAGTTTCTTCTTCGATGCTTTTAGGCTTCCTCCGTTCCTGAGAGCATGCTCAATTCTATCCATATTATACTTCCTTATGTCACCTATCTTGCGCTTGTTTATTAACTTGGAAAGTTCTGCCTGTTCTATTGTAGCTGTAGGGTTAAAGGCTTTCATACATTGGCGTTTCTTAATCAGATATTTCGTCTCTTGCGATAGCTTACCGGTATCCTGTCCCACGGACAGTTACCACGGACACACTCTTTAATGATGCACACTCGTTAATGATGCCATAAGAATTGTTGTTCATTGCTTCAACAATAAGGTCCTCTTCCTGAGTTAAAGCCGAATACCTGTTCTGTAGCTTGATCCGGAATTCCTCTATTTTCCCCTTTTATCGCTAACTCAATGATTGGTTTCTGATGTAGCAGTTTCTTCCGTTCCCTCCTTAAGTCTAGGCTAATTCGAGTTCTTACTATCCTATGGTCACTGCAGCGCACGTTGCCGAGCACGATGCCATGGGCATGATGCCATGATGCCAGGGTTAGAGCATGATGCCAGGGTTAGAGCATGATGCCAGGGTTAGAGCATGATGCCAGGGATAGCGCAGAGTATGAGGCCTATTTCACTTCTTGTTTCGCCATTCGGGCTCCTCCACGTCCACTTTCGCCCATCCCGCTAGTGGAGGAAGGTATTCATTATCCGCATATTATTCTGTTCTGCAAACTATACGAATAACTCTCCCCTGCTAGTCATATAACCTATATAATATTCACCAACTGACTTGTCTCCAGCCTGTTTCTTGCCTACCCTGGCGGTGAAGTCGCCCATCAGTATAATGTATTTTGTTTGGACTTTAACCATCGCCGATTCCACGTCTTCACAGAAGCTTTCGACTTCCTGGTCATGATGAGTGGATGTAGGGGCGTAGACCTGTACGACCTTCAATTTGTACCTCTTATTAGGTTTCACAACAAGACCTGCCCCACTCTCGTTAATGCTATAGAGTTCCTGTATGCTACCAGCTATATGCTTATTAATCAGGAATCTGACTCCTAGTTCTCGGCTCTCTGCTAAGCCCCGGTAGCACAGGACGTGCTACCAATTACTGCCCGCTAATTCCTCCAGTAGCACTGATAGACTCGCCTCACTAGATAACGTTCTAGCGCTAAACGTTGCCAGGTTCAGATTCCAATGGCGGCCTGTCCGGACCCAGAGATTCTTAGCACCCTCTGTTGCGTCACAGTCTGACCGCCGCCGCTGTCAGTTGCTTCGCAGCTGCTGGGGACTGAGGGCCAGGGTTTCATTGTTGTATTCATATAGGAGGTTGTGGCCAAGTACTGCGCCAGGGTGGCCAATCCTATTCTGATGAGGGAGTGCGTTACCGGTTCTGGTCACCAGGATCACGCCACACTCCAGACCTGTTTATGCAATTTTATCAACACGCGGCATTGTTAATCCGGTGGAAAATTGCGCGGCACCGGGATTCGAGCCATGGTCCACTTGCTCGCGAGGCGGATGCTCTACCTCTACGCCACCGCTGCACCTCATCATGATCAGCAGCTGCTTATATTATGTCCACTGCAGGACGAAGTCCTTTCCCTGCGATCTCCAATCACCCCTGTCATGCGCCAACTGATTCCAACTTGTGCTCGCAAATTTCCTAATTTCATCACCCCATGTGCTTTTCTGCTGTCCTTAACTTCGCTTCTTTTCTCTTGGCATCGATTCTGTGCCTCTAATGGTCCAGCGGTTATCCATCCCACGCATTACATGACCTGCCTAGCTCCATTTTTTTTCTTGATGTCCATTAGAATATCGGCTATCCCCGTTTGCTCTCTGATCCACACCGTTCTATTCCTGTCTCCTAGTGTTACGCCAAGCATTCCTTCGTCCCATCACTCTTTGCGCATTCTTCAACTTCTTCTCGAGCGTCTTTGTTAACCTCCAAGTTTCTGCCCCATATGTTAACAGAGGTAGAATGCATTGATTGTACACCTTTGTGTTCAATGATAGTGGTAAGTTCCCAGTAAGGACCTGGCAATGCTTGCATTAAGCAGTTCATTGCATTTTTATACTTCTGTAGATTTCTGCCTCATGATCAGGGTATCCTGTGAGTATTTGACCTAGGTAAGCCAACCCCTTTACATACTCTAGAGGCTGAGTGGCAATCTTAAACTCTTGTTTCCTTGCCAGATTATTGGACATTGTCTTCTCCCATATTAATCTTCAAACCCACTTTTACACTTTCTCAGATAAGGTCCTCAATCATTTGTTGTTATTGGTCGCCAGGGCTGCTGAACAGGACAATGCCATCTGGGGCTCTGTAACGTAAAACTATTTCAAAGTTTTCTATTACAATTCTGCAATCAATCCTCCACTATAGCTCAAAAACATTTTTTGACCACCCCGATTTTTCCTGTCTGCCACACGACGTCACGAAAACCGCTATAGCTCCCCATTTCATATGACGTGTACACACTCATTATGCCTGATTTGACCGAAGAAAAGAAATATAGTTATTTATGATTAGGCGCGTTTTCGCCATTAGCCCTCGGCTATTGATCAAATGTTTTCGAGGTGCACCTACTTCACCTGCCTCTCACGCGACGTCACAAAACCGCAAGAACTCACCGCGTTCATCTGACGTGCGCGCGCTAAAGATGCATTAATATGCCGAACAAAACTCAATTTTCTTCTGACTAGCCGCTGGCTGCGCCGTTCCGAAAGGAATAAAAGATGGCTGCCGCCGATTTCTCAGGCACTGGCTACTCACACCTGCCGGAGAGCATGGGTTTATTTGCGTATAATAAAACTTTTTGCGTGGCCGTGTAACGTTTTTGAGCACTTCCGGCACGTTTACGATCTCGTTCTCCCAACTCTTCTCTGCTGAAGATCCGTGTTAGCGTCATTCTTAAGCTTCCGTTGCATGCAGCAGCGATTGTCGACGAACCATCGCAAGCTAAGTAAGGGAAAGCGGGCCAATCGCAGACGCCGGCACCACCCTCTTCATTTGGTTATCGATTTTAAGTGTAGTTACTGCGCCCCATCGAATTCCTCTCCACTTGAGCGGGCTCCTCGCCTCTTGTCAACTAATTAGCTAAAATAAGCCGCTCTATGTAGGCATTGTTATTCATTTTTCAAGCAAACAAAAGTGACCTCCTATGAATGAAGAGAGCGTTTGATCGGTCTGGTCAAACAACGCTGCGGGTGACCGGCCGAGGCTTGCGTCGGCAATCACGCAAATTCGACGTGAGGAGATTGGAATAAAACATACGGAATAGTTTTACGTCATAGGGCCCCTCCAAACCGAAGGTTGCTGAGATATACGTCGTTGATCCTCACTCATATGTCTTCCCAGTTCACTAACTTGAATTTTATTTATTTATTTTCAATACTGCTGCTCTCCTTCGAGAGCGTGGCAGTTGGGCAGTACAATAATTCAGCTGTACAATGCAAGGAAATCAAAGTATAGATTATACAAAAAGTAAAAAAAACGACATAAGCACTGCAAGGTATACATAGTTCTATACAAGTAAACCATGTTAAGGTTAAATGGAATAGTAAATAATAAAAAAAAGAAATGTAAAAGAGCAAGATGCTTTATATCAATAGCACAGATATTACTAAGGGCAAGTAATAAAACAGAAATAACTAAAATAAACTACGAGTGTTTGGGAATCATTATGGCAAACGAATAAGCTGTCGGAAATACGAGTGTTTAATAAAATTTCCTAAGGAATAAAGCAATCTGTGCCGGCGTCCCCGCGTGCATAATAGGTACTGTTATTCACACAGAGTTTTTTTTTTCTATTTGTGAGATAAATTCGGATAATGATTCAATGTTGGTGATAGTAGGATCAAGTTGGTTCCATTATGCTATCGCGAGCGGGAAAAAATAATACTTAGATGTGTCATTTTTGCATGCGTATTCTGTCAATGTGTGCGCATGCTTGTTACGTGTAGGTCGAGCCTCGGATAATGAAATGCATTGGGAGGTATCTATTCTACAGTTATATTTTAGTAGTTGAAACAAGAATTTTAAGCGAGCGTGTTTCGCTCTTCTGGATAACGTTCGCAAACCGGACTGGGTTAAAAGATGTGTTGGCGAGTCTGTACGTCTATATTTGTTATGGATGAACATCACAGCTTTCCTTTGTATTGATTCTAGCTTACTTATGTTAGTCTGTGTATGCGGAAACCAGACTGTGTTAGCGTATTCGAGAAGAGGCCTTACAAATGATGTGTAGGCTAGCAGCTTCGTTGATTTGGTTTCGAGCGCCAGGATTCTTTTTAAGAAAAATTGTTTGCGCAGCGCCTTTGAGATTATATTACTGTTTGTCCCACTTGAGCTCCGAGGTTAATGTAACGCCTAGATATTTGTGTTCTTCAACTTTGTTAAGTGGAGTGCTGTTAATTGCGTAAACAAAAATTGATGATACCGTTTTCCTGGTTACAGTCATGATCGCGGACTTTTGTATGTTTATTTGCATCTGCCATTTGGAGCACCAATCAACTATGTCAGCTAGATAATCATTTAATTTAATATGATCATTGTAATTGTTTATTTCTCTCTATATGACGCAGTCGTCTGCGAATAGTTTTCTATTGCAATTGATATTAGCTGTGATATCGTTAATATGGAGTAAGAAAAGCAATGGTCCAAGCACAGGCGCTTGGGGGACTACGGATGTTACTGCGACAGCGTTAGAAAGCGTTTTTTCGTAAACCACAAATTGCGAGCGGTTACTTAAGAAACCTTTTATTCAAGTAGAAAGTTCTCCTATACCAAGAACCTTTTCAACTTTAGCTATTAATTTGCTGTGACATACACAGTCGAAAGCCTTGGACAAATCGAGTAGAATCAAGTCAGTTTGACCGCGGTTAATAACTGTAACAGCAAGATTGTGAACTAGTTCCGTTAGTTGGGTTACTGCCGATAGCCCACTGCGAAAACCGTGTTGGTTGGGTGAGAAAAAATCAATTCGCTCTAGGAATACGGTCATGTGCTTTAAGATTATGTGTTCTAGAAGCTTGCATGACGTGCTAGTTAGTGAAATGGGTCTGAAATTTGAAGGTAATGTTTTGTCACCTCCCTTGTGGATCGGGATTACCTTTGCAACTTTCCAATCATGAGGTAGTTGTGAAGTCTTAAGTGATTTCCGGAAAACTAGGACAAGATATTTACTGCACCGCTCTGCATATCTTTTCAAGAAAGTATTAGGTACGTCGTCGGGGCCACTGCCTTTCTTGGGGTCAAGTTTAAGCAGTAGATTGAAAATACCGGCATCCGTAATGCCTAGTTTAGCGATTTTCGCGTGATGTTGCGTTGCAAATGGGGGAATAATGTTATCATCTTTAGTAAACACTGACCGAAAAAAAATCGTTATATGCGTTAGCCTTAGCAGTTTTTTCTTCTGGAAGAGAATGCGATGTAGCATATTTATTGGTACGGAAGTAATTCCAGAACCTCTGAGGGTTATTAACAAGATGACTAGGTAGTGTTACATCAAAGTAGTGCTGTTTAGCACGTTTAGCTTTAAGCTTGAATTCCGCGATGGCGCCCGGTAATTTCTGAATTCTGGATTCTCCACCACCTTTTGTTTTTATTGCCCTACGTAACCTTTTCAAACGTCGCTTTGCTTGAATAACTTCTCGCGTGATCCATGGATTATTTTTCGGAGGACGCTTTGTTTTTGTAGCTACGTAGTGAGTGATGCAGTAAAGTACAACCGATTTGAAGTGAAACCAAAGGGAATTTACATCTACTGAAGCATCGGAGCCAATTTCTGAGAAATGCGGGAATTCATGAGCGAGGTGCATTAGTATGCTGTTATCGTCGACGTTTTCGAATTCTGTTACTACAGATACAGAAGAATGAGTGGTTATGCTGCCACCAAGAGGCACGATGCACACTGGTACGTCGTGGTCTGATATACCATCAATTACATCAGTTTTTATGCGGTTTATGTCAAAGTGGTTACTGAAAAAGATTAGATCTAGTATGTTCTGAGTATCTCCCTGTGAGCGGGTGGGGCATGAAACGATCTGATGAAAATTGAAGGTTAGCATGAGGTCAAACACTGCATCCGAAGCTGATGATGAGTAGCACATACTATTCCAGTTAATGTCTGGCAGATTCAAGTCACCCAAGAGGACAACGCGGGAACCAAACACGTGGCGTTCTGTGTAATCATGAATGACACTGATAAAGGCATCATCAGAGTTCGGGCTCCGATAAACACAGCCTATGAATATGCTTGTGCCGTCACAAAGTAGTTTACAAAAAATGGCCTCTGCGGCTTGTACCTCTGGAAGGGCTATAAAGGAAAGGCCCTTTTTTATCGATAACGCCACTCCACCACCACGTGTGGGGCGGTCCTTCCGGACCACAGAATAGTTGGGCGGTGCGAACTCGTGATAAAAATATCAGCTGTGAGCCATGTTTCTGTTATGGCTGCTAGGTCAGGTTCATGATCAATGATCAGATTTTCAAGTGATTCAGTCTTGTTGATGACGCTTCTTGCGTTCACCGTAAGGAGTGTTAGTTCGCTAATTTTGCAGTGCGACGAGCAGTAGCTCCCTTTTTTGTTTGGTCGCTGGACGCATTCACCGCCTTTGCTGTACCTGCAGTAGCTACTTCTACGCGTTTTTCATTAAGTGGTACCTTGTCCTCCTTCTCATTGCTCCAAACATATGCTCGATTATTTATGTATAACTTATCAAAAACGAGGGAAACTTTCTCATTTCTTTGCCGGTTTGAATTCGCACTGTTCCAAAGTTTCCTTCGAATATCGCGTACGCGTTTCGAAAAGTCTTCTCCAATGGATAGGCCTGTATCTTTAAGTTTGCATCCCCGTTTTAGTATTGAAGATTTGTCTCTCGAGTCAAGTAGCTTAAGAATTACAGGCCTAACCTTGTTCGGCGCTCCTCTACCAATTCGGTGTATACGTTCGATTGCTACTGGTTTTAATTCTAGAGTATCTACAATTATGTTTTTGTTCACCGCACTTTCAGGTATCAAGGGTGTCTCTCCCTCTACCTCCGGTAAGCCATATATTGACAGGTTATTTCGCCTGCTAGAATTCTCTAGACCGCCGATTTTTTCTTGCATGTCTTCGATAAGAATATTCATGTTTGCTATGTGTTCTTGACAACAGTCGACCTTTTCTTCTAGTCTTGTTGGTAGGTCTAATTTCTTGTCTATTTTAGCCAGGCGACTTTCCTTAATCTCTTTTATATCCGCAGCTATTTCCTTTAATTGTTGGCTGATTTGAGGGCCTGGATTCGTCTCAATGTCTCCGCCAAGCAATAAGAGTTCATGTACATGCATCGCAAGGTCAATCACAACAGCACATAGCCGTGGGCACGGCAGCACAAGCATACAGGGGTCGTTTGAGCGGATACAGTTTCCATATCGCCTCCTCACCTGGGGGATGAAGATAAGCGGATTGTTAGCTGACCTCATTCCGTGAGTGCCGCCGTGCCCAATGGCTCGGCCTTGCTTGAGGTGGTCTTTTATAGCTGGGTGGAGTGGTGGCGCTGGGCACAGGTCATGCACACAGCCCATGCTCCCAGCGTCCGCGCAGGTGGATGACGAGTGATGCAGCACGGGGTCCCATGACTTGAGCGGCACGGAATCTCGTTGTAGGTTGATAGTGGTGGCATTCACGACGCATGTTGTTCCGGCTTGTCCTGGTGGCTCAAAAGTCAGACCGGCATAGAGCAGCAGTCCGGGCACAAACTGTAGGATGAAGATAAGCGAATTGTTAGCTGACCGCATTCCGTGAGTGCCGCCGTGCCCAATGGCTCGGCCTTGCTTGAGGTGGTCTTTTATAGCTGGGTTGAGTGGTGGCGCTGGGCACAGGTCATGCACACAGCCCATGCTCCCAGCGTCCGCGCAGGTGGATGACGAGTGATGCAGCACGGGGTCCCATGACTTGAGCGGCACGGAATCTCGTTGCAGGTTGATAGTGGTGGCATTCACGACGCATGTTGTTCTGGCTTGTCCTGGTGGCTCGGAACTCGGACCGGCAAAGAGCAGCAGTCCGGGCACAAACTGTAGGATGAAGATAAGCGGATTGTTAGCTGACCGCATTCCGTGAGTGCCGCAATACTTCCTCCAAGGATGCAGTCTTGCGCATTCGAGAGCCTTTGTCTCTTTGAATCATCTCTTTACAGGTACATTCCTGCTTTTCTTGTTGAGAACCAAGGTTGCTGCGCAATCTTTATACATACTAGTTTTTCCGAAGGTGTTGGCGTATGCGTCCTGTACTCCTTGATTACGTAATGCCTGCGTGACTGCTGGTATCTCTACTAAATCGAATGCATTCGGCAATGTATAAAAGCCATATAGAGACGTTGATTATACTCTGCAGATTTCTCGAGTATCTGAGTGATGACATGGAGGTGATCTACTATAGAATATCCCGTCCTGAAGCCCGCCTGTTATCTTGGTTTATTCAAGTCAAGTGTTACTGTTATTCTATTGGAAATTATCTTGGTGAATATTTTATACAATACTGAAAGTATTCTAATGGGCCTATAATTTTGTAATTATTTAACGTCTCCTTTTTGTGGATTAGTATAATGTTGGCATCCTTCCACTTCTCTGGAACCCTTGATATTCTGAAACATTTTGTATAAAGGGCCGCAAGCTCCTCAAGCGTGATATCTCCGTGATATCGACAGTTATTCCATCTTCTCCTGCCTCTTTTCCCAGGCTCATGTCTTGAGAGGCCATTCTAACTTCGTCGCTAGTTAAGGAGGGAGCCTATGTATCCTGCTCATTGCTACTTCGAATGGCGGTAGCGTGGCTGCTCTGGTTATTGTACAGGTCAGTATAGAATTCTACCATTCTTGTTATTATATCTTCGAAATTCCTGATGATAATATCCTGTTTATCTTTCAGTGCACACAGGCACATCTTGTCTTGTCCTATGCTGAGTTTTCTGCTGACTGATTTCATGCTGCGTCCATTTTTTACTGCTTCCTCTGTCTTCCTCATGGAATTATTTCAAATATCCCTTAATTTCTCCACATCGATAAGTTTTGACAGCTCCGCAAATTCTATCTGATCATTTGAGTTGGGCACTTTCATGGTTTGTCCTTTCTTTATTAGGTCCTTTATTAGTTGGAAGAGCGTACCCACTATTTGCCTGGCTACCTCACCTCCCCCTTCAACTGCTGCTTCTTAAGGAAGCCAAGTTTCGGTTTCATTCATTACCTCTATGTCATCTTCATCTCCCTGTTCTAAAACTGCATATTTCTTTGCAAGCACCGGCTTGAATTGGGCAGGGTTTACACTTACTGTGTCTACCTCGTCTTATTTCTTCTTGACTAATTTTACTCTTTCTCTCTTCATATTGAGGGAAATCGTAGACTTTACAAACCTATAATGACTCCTCTTTAACCAACCTAGCACTTGAACATGCTGCACTATGCACTATTTATTTCTGCACTATTTTATTTCTTATGTCTCTATTAAGGCTTTTCCAGGTACACTTTTTGTTGCTGCACTTCCTAAAGAAGGTATTCGTTATTAGGAGCTTATGCCTGTCCCCGAATTCTGCCAGCATATCTCCTCTAGTGTTCTTACACTCGATGCCGTGGTTACCCATTGTTTGTTCCTCACTATGCTTTTTCCCACTTTTGCACTGATGTCGCCGCTGACTACAATATGCTGAGTTTTGACTTTTCTCATCGCTAATTCAATATCTTCTTAAACTGCTCTATTTCTTCATCATGGTG
This sequence comes from Dermacentor andersoni, assembly GCF_023375885.2. Classification (NCBI taxonomy): domain Eukaryota; kingdom Metazoa; phylum Arthropoda; class Arachnida; order Ixodida; family Ixodidae; genus Dermacentor; species Dermacentor andersoni. The sequence goes on from NC_092821.1 coordinate 35,405,571, forward strand.
ACTGTAGGTTGGTTCGTAGGTTCGTAATACCATTATTCTTTAACTCATAATGAGCTTTATTACTACGGCTGCTACCCTCTCATTAATGCTGTAGAATTCGTCAGCCTTGCCCGCTATGTTATTATAGATTAGGAATCATACCCCGTATGTCTTCTGATGAAGAAGTCCTTTGTAGCAGAGGACGAGGCCTTTAGCCAGCCCTGTGTTAGCCTCTCCAGGTCTAGTAACCTGCTAGGTGTAGTAACTCGCAGGTCTAGTCGCCTGATAGTTCTTCAAAGAGTCCTGCTAAGCTACTTTCACTCGAGAGGGTTCGTGTGTTTAACGTTGCCATGTTCAGTTTCCCGTGGTGGCCTGTTAACGTCCCGCGATTGTTAGCACCCTTTGCCGCGTCGTAGGTCTGATCGCCGTCTTGATCAGGTGCTCCACAGGTGCTGTGGACTTAAGGCCACGGGTTAATTGTGGGAGTCATGAGGGAGGTAGGAGCCCAATACTGCACAAGGGAGCTCAGTTGCTGTCCTGGGGAGGGAGTGTCTTTTGTTGAGGCTAAGTAGGCTAAGTAGATCAGTTTGGTGGCATCTTCACTAGTGCAGCCCCACTAGCTCTCGGAATTTTTCTTTTTTGCCTTTGTCAGGCGTCACTCCGAGCCTGGGGATCTCGTGTACAGGAGGAGGTCCAATGTTCTGTTTGTGCTCCATGCCACTAAAATAGTTAAGCCTAAATAAATAAAAACTAGCACACTGGATTCGAACTTCTGACTACCGAACCTGAACGTCTAAAATAGTTCAGTTAGTTGACCCTACAGGCGGCGAAGCCTCCTTAAGATCCATAAGCCCAGTCCAGAGCAACGTACATGCCCGATAACTAGCTTCGGTTGTCCGCGATCCGCGATCGATTGTAAGCGCGCCATATGCGGCCTCGGCCTGCAGTGACCCATTCTGCAGCGAGCTCTTCTGTCATGAATTAAGAATCCTATGCATTCTATCAGCTGGAGAAGACCGTCAACCGATGGGCTATAGACGCGGCGTGTAAGCTTCCCGGATGGAACGACCTTGTAGAAGCGATTTAAAAAACGAGTTAAGAGCCACATTTTAGAGATATCTTTTGGTCGGGCGAAGGACCATGCTTTTGAATAAGTTATCCTATACAGAAAATGAAAGTTATCGAAGCACTCACTAGTTCGATAGGCAGAACTGAAATATTCCTTAAAGGGCGTCTTTAACACCTGTCTCTGGCCGCGGGGCAGGCTGGTAGAACGGGATCTGAAAGACATGTTAATCGAGTTTGGAATTTGAGGGAAAATGTCTCCGAACAGCGCTCATGCGCGAAGTGAGAAATTTCTTGGTTAATAGTTATAATGCTAGATAAAGGTTATCCCTATCTGGTTGGTACCGTCGTAGGCAGAAATGTAATTATCAAGTGTAAATTTTACGAAACGTGAAAAAAAGGAGGCGACAAATAAAAAGGGATAAGGATAACAAAAAGTTATAAAAACTGAAAGAATGCGGCTTTCTGCGCTCACCGAGGGACCATGAGGTGCGTACGCCTCATGGATCGGTACCCATTTGTGTTTATTACCGCGTGCTGAGTAAGATCAACCGCAATGACGTCTATCCGATGCTCCGTATCGATGACGCACTTTATTCTCTGCAGGAGGCGCAACACTTGTCCGGCGTAGATCTGCGTTCTGGCCATTGACAGATCCTTACGCATGAAGCTGACAAAACGAAAGCTGCCTTTATACTCCTGGTGGCCTTTAGGAGTTCAACGTAATGCCTTTCGGCTTAGCAATGCTCCCGCCACGATTAAAAAAATGCTTGACATTGTTCTCAGTAGCTTTAAGTGGAAAACCTGCCTATGTTATCTAGACGACATTGTCGTCTTTTAGTCGAGTTTTCCTGAGCATTTTCAGCGTCTCGAAGAAGTGCTCACGTACCTTACAAGTGCTCGTTTTTAACTAAACAGTGGCGCTTCGCTAGCACAGAAATTAAAGTTCAGGATCATCTTGTAAACGAATACGGCGTTCAACCTGATCTTAATAAGATTTCTGCAGTGATCAACTTTCCACGTCCACTTGGTGCGAAATGACTGCGTAGCTCCTTCGGTCTCGCCTCGTACTTCCGACGTTTCATCCGGGACTTTGCTACAAATGCCGCGCACTTCCGTCGACTTCTTGCCAGTGCAGTCCATTCCAGTGTTGCAGTCCGGAACTTAAGCGCGCCTTGACCTCCCCATCCGTCCTTCATCATTCTGATGGTCACGCACCTACTATACTGCACACTGACGTTATTGGCCAAGGAATTGGCGCCGTGTTGCTGCAGCGCGATAGTGCTTTTGGCGTGAAAGTCGTCGAATATGGAAGCCGCGTTTTCACTTCCACGCAAAGGAAGTACACAATCGCCGAACAAGTGTGCCTGGCTGTTCTATGGTCCGTGCAGAAATTTCGCCCATGCCTCCACGATCGGCATTTCAGTGTTGTGACCAACATCCAGCTCGCTACCACGTCTCCCGGAGATGAGACACCATCAGCGTCGTCTGCGACTCATCAGATTGCTCCAGACGTGACACATTCCCACGCTCGCGACCCTGGTCTGGTTTTCGGCTTTGACGTCGGAGAGTGGATCAAGCTTTGTGAACGCCTTAGCACTAATAACAGGTGGGAATCAATGATCATGCTCGCTAACGTCGTTTTTTGCCTAAGCTGCATGCACCCCATGTGTGTCGTACCAAACATACGAAGACTAATTAACAAGCTGGGTCAATTCCAAATTTAACTTCGTGAACTGTTTGGCTACCAGTTAGGCCGCACGGTCGCAGCTAAAAAGGCATTGGCGACGCGTACTCATGGCCCCACAGAGTCTTACGTTTCATACATACAAGATGTCTGTGCTCTTCGCCACATAGCTAACGACAGGATGCCTGGAATAGACAAAGAGGTTCACATGTAATAGGGTACCGCAGATGACGCCTTCATCATGCTGGATTTCGGCAACGTTTCTACTTTTCGCCATCCTACGCAGCGACGCCCACTGATTTAATGAATCACTAGCCAAGATTGCTATGACCCAGGCCATTGTTCGACAAGAATTTGAAACCATGGGTCTCAACTTCGCGTGCTCGTCGACCCACGTACCATGCGTGCAGCGCTTCTCTCGCAGCCCTCGTCCTCCGCGAGAATCCTTTTCCGCCAAATCCCTCTACTCATCTGAATAGCGCCCCTCTGGCTACAGGCCTATCTTCTTCCACGGCTGCCGCATTGGCCACACCGCTCCTCACTGCCGCAACCGATGGCCAACTCCGCCTCCGACATACAACAGTGCCTATTTCCTTAACTCTGCCCATAATACTCCCGATGCGTTTCACTAGGATCGTGCTGCTGCTTACGACCGTGCTCCGAATCTTCACTACGGCCGATCGCCGTCGCACCAACGTCATCAGACTCCTTCGTCCCAGCCCCGTCGCTTCCGTGCGCCGTCCAGTCCTCCCGTATCTGGCCGGAAAACTAGGAAATACAGCTTCTGGAGATGAAGCTCTTGCCCTAAAATCATCTGCTTGCTTTGCCCAAAAGCCAGAACCTTTTGAAGTTGACGTTGAAGGCACTACTGTCACAGCGCTGATCGTCACATGTGTCCCCCTCTCCTTTATGAGCAGTGAATATGACTTAAAATGTTTTTACTCTTGCAACCACATGAGTCGTCAGCATGGCGGATGGTAGTATTGTTCCTGTCGTCGGTATGTGTACAAACTATGTAGGCACCGCTGGCCGCCAGACTGTTGTCCTCTTCGCCGTCATTGTCCATTGCACTTACGACCTCATTCTCAGCCTTGATTTTCTTTCAGCGCATTCGGCTCTTGCTGACTGCTGTCCGAGCACCCTTCGCCTAGAACTGCCTTTTCTTTCGGATATTGTGATGCAACCCTCAGCCGCTCAAGCCCCACTAGCTTCGTTCGACTGCCGCCCAAATCATATTCATACATCGAATTTTCTTCTTCTCCACCCATTACTAATGGGGAAAATCTCATTTCGCGGCCCGGCATTCCACTGCCCTATGAGATCAACGCACCTTACACAGTTCTGAATATCATGGCCAACCGGATTTGGGTTACTGTCGTAAATTTTAGTGTAACCAAGCAATTAGGCTCAAGGAATTTGCTTCGCACACTTTGCGCCGTTAGATTACCATGACGTGGCGGCTTTCTCAGCCGACACTTTGTCTGGAGTACGAGGTTTCCAAACTCTGCCTCTATGCGATTTTCGAGATTCAGAAACAGATTGCGAGGTACTTTTTACCTGCGCAAGCCTAAGATCTCTAAAGTGTTTTGCTTTCCTACAGGTAGGTTTCGACTTGCATAATCGCCCCTTACGGCAGCCGCTTGCAGTAAGAATCGCTATATTAGTGGCGATGCTGCTTTTATTCACCGCTGAAAATAAAGAGTATAACTATTGGAACGTCAGGTAACTTAAATTGAGGTTAACAAGATGCTTGGTAAAAACGTCATTGAGCCAGCTTCGAGTCCGCGGGAGTCACTTGTGTTGGTAAGGAAGGAGGACGGGATATGGTGCTTCTGTATGGATTACCACAATGCAAACGAAGTGGCTAACAAAGACGTGCCATGGATCGACGACACCCTTGACTGTCTCTACGGTGACTGCTATTTCTCCTCTGTAGCCCTTCAATCTGGATACTGGCCGATTGCTGTCGACGATATGGACAGAGAAAAGATCGCATTTATAATGCCCGATAGTCTTTTCCAGTTTAAAGTTATGCCCTTGGTACACATTCTTGCTACATTCCTGGTAGACATTCTTGTGCTACCTCGATGACGTTGTTTTTCTCACCAACAATCGACACTACCTTGAAGGTCTCTCAACCATACTTGACCTTTCTCGTAAGGCCAGGCTGCATCTGAACTCATCAAAATGTCGTGTCGGCAGCCGCCAAATTACGGTTTTGGGCCATCGTCTCGACGCTTGTTGAGTACAGCCTGACTCAGACAAACTTCAGGTTCCGAAGTCAGCCACAGACGTTCGCAGTTTGATTCAGCTTTGTTGTTACTTCCGCCGCGTTGGCGAATATTTTGCCGCGATTGCTCGGCCTCTCGCTCACCTTTTAAAAAGCGTACCCTTCTCATGGAGACCTCCACAATGTGCGCCTCTCTCTCGCCTCACCACGCATTTAATCTCACTCCTGATCCTCGCCCACTTCGACCCTAAAGCCCCAACAGAATTGCGTACGGATGCCAGTGGTTATAGTGTGGGCGCTGTCTTAGCCTAGCTTCAGCGTGGCCACAATCGCGTAATCGCTTATGCGAGCCGCCTCCTCTCGCCACCAGAACGCAACTATTCTATGACGGAACGGGAATGCCATGCCGTTGTCTGCGCGGTTGGCAAGTTCCGTCCTTACATTTAGGGCTGTCCGTTTTCCGTGGTAACAAAACATCACGATCTCTGCTGGCTTTCCAGCCTCATGAATCCCACGGTCAGGCATCTTCGTTGGGCTTTGAGATATCAAGACTTTTCATACTCTGCGATTCACAAGTCCCGACGCCTGCACCAAGACGCGCGTAGTTTGTCATGTTACTCCACCTACAGTTGTGACGTTCCTGGCATCGCAAATGCCGCTTGTGTTTTCTAGTTGTCACAGCTACTCCGTATCTTGTCGTGATGCCTCACTAAAAGCGCTCGTCAATGGTTTTGAATGCGCTCTCGACGTCGCTTCCTTACGCCTCTTCCTTCTCTGGAATGGTACTTTGTAACGTCGTAATGTTGATCCCAATGGTCCCGATCTCCTTTTTGTCATCCCAAGGCACCTCCATACGACCATTCTAAAGGAACTTCATGACGCACTCACTGCTGGACATCTCCGCGTTTATCGAACTTACAACAGAGCACGCCGCCGCTCCTTCTGGCCCAGTCTCTCACGTTCTGTGTGACGATACGTGGCAACTTATGAGTCGTGGCAACGCCGCAAGAAGCCATCCATGCTTCCCACTGGGTGCCCACAGCCACTTGAAATCTCGGTAGAGCCACTCGGTCGTGTCGGCTTGCACCTGCTTGGTTATTTTCCGGTGTCTGCGTCGGGGAACACGTGGGTTGCTGTCGATCATGGCTACGCGACCAGATACGCCATTACGCGCGCTCGCACTAGCAGCTGCGTCACTGATGTGGCAGGTTTTCAGCAACACGACGTCATTTTGATGCATGGAGTTCCACGTCAAATTCTCACAGACCGAGGCCATACCTTCTTGACCAAGGTCATTGATGACATCATGAGCGTTTGCTCTATCCAGCTTCAGCTTACCACCTCCTACCTTCCACACACCAACGGCCTCACCGATTGATTGAACAGGATCCTTACAGATATGCTTGCGAAATAGGTTTCTGCCGATCACTTAATTGCGACCTCACGCTCCCTTACCTTACCTTTGCCTATCATTCTTCTCGCTACGACATGGCCGGCTAATTCCGGTTCTACGTCTTGTATGGCCGTGAACCCATACTACAAGTAGACACCTTGCTACCATCGATAGCGACTTCGATTCGACAAGTGAATATGCCCGTGATGCCATTGGTCGCAACGACCACACTCGACAACTTGCACGCGCTCGCCTATCAGTGTCGCAAGACAACCAGAAGCATCGCTAAAACCTGTCTCGTTGACGCGAACATTTTGCCGGGCAGCCTAGTTCTGCGTTGGTCGCCTTGATGTCAAATATGCCTTTGCGAGAAAATCCTGTCCTATGACAAAGTCCCCTATCGTGTTGTTCGCCAAGTCACTGATGCCACCTAGGAAATCATTTCATCCATCCTCGCAACATCCTCCGCTCCAACAACTGGTGATATAGTCCATGTTGCCAGGCGCAAGCCCTGCAGCTCTCTGCTTGCCCCAGATATCTAACGAGACCGGAGCGGCGCTTTTGTCACCAAGGTACGTGCTGCAATACAAGAATCACGAAAACAAGCCAGGATAGCCGAATTCTAAGTAACGTCAAAAGAAGAAAATGAACCTGAGCTGCCCATGTAATTCGTAGGATGGGTAACTGGTGGACGAAAAGTGTTACAGAATGAGCGCCGAGAGAAGGGAAGAGCAGTCGAGGATGATTAAATTAGGAACTTTGCAGGCGCAAGGTTGGAATCAGTTGGCACAGGACAGTAGTAGTTGGAGATCGCAGGACGAGGGCTTTGTTCTGCTGTGGACATAAAGATAGGCTGATGATGATGGTGACAAGAGGCGCCTAAGTGTCTGGCGCAAATGAAGAACAGGACGGGCATCAAGGCTTGACACCAGCTCGTTTACATCTCGGCCTCTGCCTGCACTGCTCTTTTAAAAAAATGGTAAATAGTTCCTCTGTTTCTGTCTGGCCGCACATAACAATATATTGATTCTATCACTGTCAGTGTGGCTCTTTCGGCCCTCTTATTCTATTCTTGATTCATGGGCGCCGCCATGTTGGGCTATTAAATGAACAATTCCCCAGTTTTGTGCAAATTGACGTCGAATGACATGGCCATTTGACATTGAACGCATCGGTAAAGCAATTTCCACTTATGCGAATGGACTGCATAGCGACGTGAATTCGGTTGCTACAGATACAAAAAGCCACTGTTAACAGCCCACTATAGCGGCACTCAAAACGCTTCCGTAAAATAGTCTATATTGCAGCCGAATGAATGTTGTCCGAGCCGTCCTTTGTTATCCATATGTTTTTTCTCACGGCCAAGTTTACGAGTCCATATTGTCACGTGGTATACCCATGGACAACTTTCTGTGGCAACGAAGGGAAAGCTACGAGGGCGAAGCTTCTGCACACGTGTTACGGCGTCAAGTAGCCAGGCCGCTACTGGAATAGTAGCACATGCTCAAAGCAGCATTCCACTTGTGAGGGCTTCGCGCTAGCCAACACCACGGGAGGGAAAAGCCTCAAAATTGCCAATTACAACATTCAGTGGTGTCTTGTGTCTTGCTTAGGCGTTGTAATTAATTTCTTTATGTGTTGTTTTACCCAGCTTAAGGTAACGCGGATGATAATGTGGGGCTCTTTTTTCAAGCGCTTTCGCTTGTTGGCGCTTCGCCTCTGTAGCCTTCATTACATTGCCACAGGAAGTTCATAAGGGAGGTCCGTTGTCAGAACTGAGTCATGAATTTAACTCCAACCTGTGCTCAGTAAACGAAATCTCTCGGCACGATGACAGCGGCGAGCACACTCGTCGATCGTGGAAAATCTGATGTGCGGATTGAGAAGCGTCGGTTATTTATACACGGCTCAAAGAACCTTCCAGCGTAATCGTTGACCCTCGCGCGAGTTCTAAACGAGCACCAGCATTCACGTTGTGCATTTAATCTGATTACAGAAGGCTCCTCTACAAAATAGACAACAGATAGAACCAGCGATAACATTCGGGAAAGTTCGGATACAGAAGGGCGCGCCTGACGCTGAGTGATAACTTCTGACATTGTTTAACTAGTGAAAGACACCCTATTGCAGAAAAAGTACACGTCTCAATATAGTTTCTTCTTTTACGCATTGAATTGGTGAGCCACTGCACTAATTACATTCTTAATATAGCTGACGGGATGAACGTTCGCAGAGTGCAAGACTACGCACTTGCGTTCCTACGTTCATTCGCGCAGTATTCTTGGGCTACGAACAGAATAACAAGTACATGGGGAAGAACACCATGGGGCAGTTCCTCTTCATGGCGATAGAGAAGTGCGAGTTAACGTCACACAAGATCGGCTCCAAGCTGCCCTTCGAGATGTCGCTGTTCGACTACCGCAACGTCCGAGTGTTGCGGCTGGACCGGCCATTTCGCTGCGCCTCCTGCCTCTGTTTTTGCTACCTCCAGGGACGCTTATATTCGCCAATGTACGGTAATTCTTTGTATCTTCTGTATATTTTTGTCCTTTTTTTATTACAAAGAATATGTGAAATTGTAGTCAGTGCCTGAAATTTTCACACTGAAATGTATTCTGTTTTGTTTTAATACTTCCTGTGCTCATATTATGTTTGAAATGCTAGTGTCAATGGTTTACCCAAATGTATGCCTTGTAAAGGGGGTCCGAACCTCTGTCAGGTGAATTCACTTTCACTCTTTAGTTCGGATTTTCACTCATTCAATATGGCAACAAATTCACTATGGAAATAACGCTTGAGCTGTTCAACGAACTTACACAGTTCCACCGCCTGGCTCGAAGGACTTTCCCACCCCCGCACCCGGGGCTGAGCCGAGCGGAGGCGGCGCTGTTCAGACAATTGCAAACTGGTTCTTTACCCACCCCAGTGTTAATGACTCATCTATACCCTAAATTATATGTGAGTGATGTGTGCCGCGTGTGCCAGCGGGAGAGGGCCACCCTGACGCACATCCTATGGGATTGCACCAAGTTCCCCAATGAGGCTTCGACAAGTACAACGATTCCGCCGCGACTCGCGGCTGCGGCGGAACGCAACGACCACGAAAGCCAAACCTGGGCCGTCCAGCAGGTCTCGGCGGCTCTTGAAACACAAAGGCCGAGCGAAACCGACGGAACGTTGCCCCTCAGGGCGACCGACCGCGGGAGTAACACGCGCTGGAGTTGAGTAGAGACCACCCGCTGAGAAGACGTCAGGGCCCGCGTCACGGCGCCATTTAGTCATGGTGTCGTTCTGCAGGTGACTACATGAAGTTGTCTCTCTCTCTCTCTCTTGAGCTGTTTTGTCGTAGAAATTGCGCATACTCCTTCCCAAAATGGGGGAACTTGGGACCTTTGCGCCGCGTCCCCACAATACTCTGTGGACCTCCCTGCGTGTCGCAATACACACTTTATGGCTGTAATTATCCGTCAACCCCACAATAGCATTGTAGAAACTGCAGCGCTTGCCTTCGTAATACTGTGCAACAGCCCAGAGGAGTAGGAGGTAGAATGATAGAGCGGAGGCCGGCAGAGAATACAGAGAAGGGTTAAATATGAGCACGTCACAAAATAAGTGAACAGCAGCCTTGGCCCTCTTCGCTCGCAGCACCCAAACACTAGGGGAATGTGGCAGAGGCAAACGACAACGTAAGAAGGCAAGAAAACGATACTACTGGACACGACAGCACTTGCGGAGAAACTGGATAAATTTAGGTTCAAGGTACGTTTAGGTAATTTCTGACGCGTCTGCATGCACGGCGTGCAGACGCAAAGCCGCATTTAAGCACCGTAGCGTGTAGGCTACACACAGAAGCGGCTGCATGTCAAACCAACACCTGTTTGCCAGACAGTACCATTGCAGCTGTTGCGTTCGTCGACGTCGCGAATACCACAACAGCGGAATGTCGATGAGAGCGAAATACAAAGGCCTTCGTGCACTTAGATTTAGTTGCACATTAAGGAACCCCAATGGGTCGAAATCGCCCCCCCCGCACACACATACACAACACAAAGCTCGTTCTAGCAGACAAGTATCACCCTTGTCTTTCCATTACGACAGCACTCTGAAGGCTTCAACTGGCCAAAAAACTCGGACTCCAATCATTATAATTTCTCCGCTGGCAATTACGTCAGATGTTATCGCTGACTTTCTAGGACAGAATGCTCCCCTATATTCAAGTCAGGTAATTGAAATTTATCAATTTTCACTTTAACTTCAGGAGAGATTGCTATGTACGTCCCCAAAAACGAAGTTGCTCTCTGCGATACCCATTCATGTTTCTGACTTGCTTCGCGAATCACTAAAATGCGAAGAGCACATGCTCAAAAGAGCGGTGAGCGGATCTCAGAAATAAAAAAAGCTCATAAGGAGCACCAATCTTTCAGTAAAACCTTCTACAGCCGTGATCGCAATCACTGCATTAGCTCCGTCGAAAATGGTGGCTCTAGAAAACGCAGAAATTTACGGAAATATGTGCAACTGAGTTCTAGAGCAAGTAATAGAAATACTATGTCTCTGTTAAGAAGCAATCGTTAAACTACCAAGGATGTCTCGAATGCGTTTGCACAGCACTTTCATTAGGTTTTTCTGCGGGGGCGGTGGGCCCACTTCATCCGACCTTCCGTTCCTGAGTGGTAATGCGCCGAGGACTGCGTCTAAAAGCGAGAAACTTATCAACAACATCATTCGCGGCGCGAAACCATCGCTTTCATGTGACCCTCATGGATTCCTATGGCTTTAATCAGATCATTCAGGCAGGCTTAGTACAATCCTAACTTTCGTGTACAACCCCTGCTTTAAAACACGAACATTTGATTCCCGTACACGAATCTGGATCGGAAACAGTCGTACAAAACTACAGACCGTTGTCTCGCATGCTCTGCGTTGAAAGTCTTTCGGTCTGTCCTGTAGATAATTGCATCCGGTGTACTGAACGGCCCAATATCTATCAACATGGGCTTATACTGGGCCGTTCAACAGCAACAAACCTCGTCAGCTCTATGACCTATGCCTCGGAAGCGGTCGAGAACAGGAGCCAACTTCTCAACCTCTTACTGCCAAAACTCTTCTAAACAAGTGTTTCCGCACCTTTAATACGCTTGTACCGGGACTGCCTCTCAGGCCGAATATGACATGTTGCTTAAAAGGGACAGTCATCAAGCACGCGCATAGCTATCAGTATTGTGACACAGCGCTCCGTGCTTGGACCGCTTTTCTTCTGTCCATTTGTAAATGATGTATCCAGAGTCCTCATGAATTTCCTTCCTTTAGCGGATGACGAAGATACGAAAAAAATTCAGAACCTTTGTGACTGTGATTGAACAAGAAACATCCGCCTTTGCTATCGGTGCGTGTAAAACAAACTAGGGCTAAACGGCCGAAATACAGTAATGTCATATACATGCAAGAAAGATGAGTTCTGTTCTCCTTACCACCTGGCCAAAGCCACACCCTTTCTGGAGTGGGAAGTTACTGATGTTAGAATCACCTTTGATTCCCTCCTCGCATTCTCATCTCATAAAGTACGTATCACTAAGCGCGGCCAGCGCTGCCCGGGCGTAGCAAGTAGAATCCTGATGGAGTTCAGAAATGCAGGTGTATCGCTTAAGCTGTACGCATCGTCCTGCCGACCTATGCTGGAATATGCCACCGTCGTTTGGAACAGCACTTGCTGTTCTAACGAAAATTGAGTAGAGAAGAGTTCAAAGAAATTTTGTTTCTCTACGTGCATATTGGCGCTCCAGGCGAGCCGGCCTTGGACGCCAGCCTGGCCTTCGTCTTCCTTGGGTCTAGGAGACCCGGACTGCAGACGCACAAAATCTGACTCAACTTTCTTCTTCAAGGTTGTAAATGGTCTGACAGACTGCTTAAAATGTTGGATAATCGTAGTATAAACATTCCGCGTTAAATAACTTGGACGTCTTAATCTGTTCATGTGTCTACTTCCCGCGCTTCAAAGAATCCCTTGACCAGGGTGCTGCATCCCTGCAGCGAACACCCACAAGAAATCGGCATATTTTACATACATTTGCCTGCTTTCTAAGCAGCACTAAAATTCTTTTCGTGACCTACTCCTAGAAATGACACTGTTCTTTTTGTATGTTATGTGGTGCACCGTTGGGGCATGGCATGTGTGCTCTTTATTTTGGTTGTCGGTATGTATGTGTCCACCTCGTTCCATTGAATGTTACGGTGTGCTTGGTGTCCAGACTTCCAGAAATCTTAACCTTTTAGGTATATTGCACTTTCTTATGTTATATGTATTATGGTGCGTTATATTCTGTTATACATGTTTGATTGCGATAGCAATTATATGGACACCCCAGACGCATTTGTGCCGTCGCCCCCGTTGCCATGATGTTCCGTATAAAGTACAAGGGCGATCACACCGGCGCTGGGCGTCATATGCTGTATGTGCGAGTGAAAACATGCGAGGGAAGCTGACGGTCGCAGCTCAGTCTGGCGCACGCGGAGGAGAAAGCGGAGATCAAACGCGCCGTCATCCGCCGTGCGAAAGGCCGGGGGGAGGCGTTGGGAGAGAAGGAGGGGGCGGCATGCGCTCCGGCAGCAACTGCGCATTATTCTATGCTGCGCATTTCGCGACCGGACGCAAAGGGAACTAACGATCGCGGCTGAACTCGCGTGCTATATACGGCATACCCAGGACTTCTGGACATGCGTTCAGTTTCCTTTTTCGCCACCACGTGGCGTATCAACCTTAAAGATTTAAAAGTCGCGCCGTGACGTACGCCATGACGCACAACTAAAGAAAACATAATAAAAAGAAGCACACCCTGAGACTGTTGCTTCACCTCGGCACTTGGAAACGATCGCGCTTACGTATCAGCCTTATCTTGAAGGCAACCTGCTACTTGCTCAAGTTGCAATGAATCGACGATTTTGCTAGACACCTTGCCAGACAGCTCGTCGGTATTCCGGGTGAGATGTCTGGCCGAGATAACAGCTCCCGCAAAGCTTCCGTCGGGTTCCCTTTCTTCGCTGTTTTTTCTCTTTGTGCACGAGTGCGGCCGCGGGCTTCCGTATAGTCCGCGTTATGTTTCGTGTGTTTTCTAAGAACGGGTGTGATTCAATAAGAGGAAGCTTTAGCTAGGGCCCTTCTTCGATGCCGGCTGCTCAAATTCATGTAAAACGCATAAATGATTCTATGAGAAAATCGCTCAACCGTTCAACCGATCTGAATGAGAATTGTTGCGTTCAAGAGAGAACGTTAGATCACAGTGATCACTGCAATAATAATTTTGATTTAGTCCATGGCATTATTGACAAGAATGATCGGAAATCGACAAATCTGAAGAAAGAAGTACGAAGTTTACAAATCCGTTAGTTCGGATAAAAACTGATATCGCATCCCTCTAAACTACGTCCCTTGGAGAATCTCAATCGCGCAAATTAGATGTATGAATTTATAACTATGTGAAGTTGTTACAATGCCTGTAATCGTTCTGCGAATGTCATATTCACGAGTTAGTGGTGTATTTCAGGGTGCCATATGATATATTATTTTTGTCGGCATTAAATGAAATATTAGGTGCAGCTTACAGAATTCTGATATCGTTTTTAGTTGCTGAGGTACAGAGTCGTATACTTCGAAGATTGTTTCCTGAAATTTCGCATTTTTTTAGAATTTAGAAAGTGGAAGCGAAATAAAAATTCGCTTCCTGAAATCTCATTTTAATCTCATTTTAACGGTTTCTTTTAAGTTCCACATAACTCATGAGTTGCGGTGCAGTGGTTGTAAGAAAGGATTGCTGATTTACCATGTAGGAGCTAAAGCTTCCCGTTAAGTTAGGTTTAGAATAATATTTTTGCTGAGAGAAGAAGCAACACGGGTAGCGTATATACATTATGGCGGCCGCAGTTCGATGGGGGCGAAATGCGAAGACGCACGTGGTACTTAGATTTAGGGTACGTTAAAGGTGGCCAGGTGGTCGAAATTTTCCAGATTCCCCCACTACACCGTGCCTCACAATCAGATCGTGATCTTGGTAGGTAAAACCCCATAATTCATTTTGTTCTGTTTACAGGATGTACAGTAATTTACAGTAATTGACAAAGCCAAGCCTACAGCAGGCTAGTCGTTGAAGCGTTCACTTCAGACCTAAGCTTGGGCTCATCTTCTTCAGATTTGTGCAGAGCTGGGCAACAAATTTCCACTTGGCGTAGGCGCACCGTCCCGCTGCTTTTTAGGCAGGAAAAAACTGGTGGCGTTTTAGGTGGCTGACCTGAACGACGTGATGGGAAGTCTGGATGGAGCGAGTAGTAGGTGCGACCGGAGACATCTCGTAGGTTACGTTGGCTAACTGACAGAGGACTCGGTAACGGCCGGAGTAGCGGGACATCAGTTTTTCCGAAAGGCCGAAACGGCGGGTGGGAGATCACAGAGTGACAATATCCCCAGGAGTACAATCGGCGTCCCGGTGACTACTGTCACAAATGCTTTTCTGCTTGTTCTGAGAAGCACACAGGCGACGGTGAGCAACTTGGCGTGTTTCTTGGGCTCGAGCAATGACAACGCTTGTATACTGAGACAGGGACTCTTGAGCGGTAGGTAGTATTGTATTAAAAAGCAATACTGGATCTCGGCCGCACAACAAATAAAATGTCTAGTAACGTGCAGTGTCGTGGCGTGATGAATTGTACGCGAATATGACAAACGGTAGAGCAGTATTTCAGTCACGATGGTCATCAGAAACATAAATGAAGAGCATGTCTTTTATTGTTCGAATAAGCCGTTCCGTAAGACCGTTCGTCTGTGGATGGCATGTATTAGTAAATTTGTGCTTGGAAGCATAAGAACGGAGGAAGTCACCCACAACTGTAAAGAGGAAGGAGCGACCCCTGTCGGTAAGAAGTTGAGGAGGAGCGCCGTGGTGAACAATGATGTGCAACAGGAAATAGGCTACGTCTGTTGGAAGGGCTCTGGTGAACTCGAACCAAGCTGTATAATCTGTTGCGACGGCAATCCACTTGTTGCATCAGTCAGATGTGGGGAATAGTGCCAAGAGGTCTACACCTGCGCGATAGAAGGGTTCGGTAGGAACGCCAAGAGGTAGGAGTAAACCAGCAGTGAGCACAGATGGCTTCTTCTGACGTTGACATAACCCGTGTTAACTTAGATAATTCTGCTCCGCTGGAGAAAGCAGACGCGGGCGTAGGCAATGACGCGGTCGTGGCGTCGTTGACGTTGGCTAAAAATGGCACAAATTCCATGACCACTGGCATCAGTGCGGACTTTTCTTTAAGCAGTCTGGTCGAAGTGCGTAAGAAGGAGAGAGCCAAGCTTCGACATGGCAGTTGCTTGTTGAGGTCCCCTTCTGCGTCTGCCTTCAGAACAGCAGAGGGCGGGTGACCTCAGCAAAATTGTGCATGAGGCGGCGGAGGTACGAGAACAGGCCCACGAAGCTCCGGGCATCTTTAGCACATGTTGGCACGGGAGACTTTTCTATGGCAAGAGCTTTTCCCGGGTCTGGGCGCACACCAGATGAATGAACAAGATGACCGAGCATGGTAATTTAGCGGCGTCCGAAGTGACATTTAGACAAATTAACTTGAAGGCCAGCAATGGGAAAAGCAGAAAGAACGAGCGAGCGGCACTCCGGGTGCGTGGGAAATGTAGGAGCAAAAATTACGGCGTCATCTATGTAAGAAATACAGATGGACCACTTGAGGTTATGAAGGAGTGTATCCATCATGCATTCACAAGTAGATGGAGCATTGCATAAGCCGAGTGGTACAAATTTGAACTTGTATAGGCCATCCGGTGTTATAAAGGCGGTTTTCTCTCGGTCCATGTCGTCGACGCAGTCCGCCAGTAACCGGAACCAAGGTCGGAGGAAGAAAAGTACTTCGCACCATGGAGGTAGTTGAGGGCGTCGTCAACGCGTGGTAGAGGAAAAACGTCTTTATTGGCGATCTTGTCGAGGTGCCGGTAATCCACACAAGAACACCAGGTGGCGTCCTTTTTAACTAGAACGACAGGGGACGCCCAAGGACGGGATGATGGTTTAACGATTCATCCAGAGAGAATCTTCAAGACCTCTGTTTCAATAACTTGTCGCTCGTGCAAGAACCGGCTGTATGGTTGTGCTGCACAGGAGCCGAGGGACGAGGCGGACTACCGGCAAGGCGGAAACCAAAACAATGTTTATTCCCACTCCCCAAAGCCCCTTATATATACTAGGTCATATCAGATTGTAGCGCCACCTTGTATACACAGGTGGCGACCTCTACAATGGTCACCTGTGAATAGGGTGTGCATCACACATGTCAGTAAGGTGTGTCGTGAGAGAGGTCTGGCCTAAAGGGCGACCCAGGTAAAAAATATCGCTGAATGCGGAGAGCAGCTGGCATAAGTAGTTGGCGTGGTGAGGCGGCATTCGGGAGCAATAACGTTTGTGAGCTGAGGAACGACAGCCGGCAAAGAAGACGAGTCAACGGGAGACGACGTAATATAAGCAGCTGAGGCTGTAGACAGGCAAACTTGGGAGGAAGACGGCGTACCTAAGGCTACTTCCTTGTGGTAGGACGTCGTCACTAATTGAGAAGTTGACGAGATGAAGGCTGGTAGAGTTGTTGCTGGTACTGACGACAGTTTGCGGAAGAGCAACGTGATGAGAAAGGAGGACTTCCGCGAGAGGAGACACAACACAGTCACCATCAGGCACAGATGGATCTGTATAAAGCAGGACGCTGGTCATGGCTTGTGGGCCGAGTCGAATGTGCTCAGCGAAGCAGAGCCTGCTGGGAACTTCCTCGGGAGGGTCAGGACAAAGCAAATCAATGGGAACTCCAGCGGAGCAGTAGATAAGGGCGGAGTTAGCGGATAGGAAATCAAGGCCTAGAACAACGTCATGGGGACACTCTTAAAGAACAGTAAGACAGTTGTTATTAGGGTAAATAGCATTATTTGCCTAAACTTCAGCCCTTTCGAACTCCGTCCGTCCGTCCGTCTGTCTGTCTGTCTGTCTGTCTGTCTGTCTGTCTGTCTGTCTGTCTGTCTGTCTGTCTGTCTGTCTGTCTGTCTGTCTGTCTGTCTGTCTGTCTGTCTGTCTGTCTGTCTGTCTGTCTGTCTGTCTGTCTGTCTTCTTACGCTGACCCAGTGGTGGGCCCCTAGGTATGTGCTCCTTTCATTCCTAATGGCGCGAGGAAACCAAGCCTGATGCCACGAACGCTCAGAAATCTATTAGGGAAAGCAAATAATGCTCCCGCACACCTTTTTGATGTACCGTGGCGCTGAGGCGTTTATTGTACAATGTAGGATAATGCATTGTAAAGACAGAGGGGCACGGTTGAGTGCATGTGTTCTAAGTTCATCAACTTGAATTGCGTCAATAAAACCTGTCCAAGTATTCGCTTTATTAGATGCCTACTGCACCATTAATATACAGGTGGTCTTTTTAACGGCACCAAATTTGAAGAAATAGATCAATGTAAATCTTCCTGAAATAATTATCATTCGAGTGTTCAGATGGTAACCTCCGGATACGGAGAAAGTTGAGCAGTTGTGTGCATAATTTACGAAGGTATGTTAATTATCTTTTAAATAATAGATTTTGGGCGGCTAAAGCAAATGCGTAGTTTGGAGCCTGTCTTCCACATTGTGTAGTTGAGCGAATATATGCTTAATAATCATGCTTCTGTAAGAGCTAAGAACAAATATTTTGCAATTAAGTTTTCTCTGAAAGCCTAACTGATGCGGAAAAAGATCGTGCGTAACATCGACCTGACCGCTTCCAGCCTTTCGAGATATTGTCATGAATGGCACAGCTCCGTGAGCATGTTACTGTCGATACTGTCGATATTTATTTACATCGTTTTTCCGAAGCCAAGCCGTTTTAAGTTGAAATTTCAATGCAGCAATGAACGTGCGCTGCCGAAAGCTTCCTTGGTCACAGAAACGATACACGATTGAATGATAGTGCAGATTTAGCGCGTGATTGCCCTCAGGACATTGCGCTGCCACCGACGGAAGCAAGATAACGAAGTTGAACTGATTGGCAGCTTCTGACGGGGTTGTGCCAGCCAAGAGCGGCAATACTGACGTCACAGGCGCTTTTTTTGTCGGTTTCGCTTTAAGAGATAACGCTACAAATGCAGCGTCATTTGTTCTTGTCTGGAGGATTTAAACACGGGTTTTATTGGTCTCCGCATCGCGTTTGTTTCCAAGAGCCGGCGTAAGGCGGAAAATATTCGCTCACACCTGAAAACACACACACCCTCGCACGCACACACACGCACTGTCTCTCCCTCGCAAGAGCACACACTCTCTTCCCCACAAGCACTCACACGCTCTCTCCATCGCATGCACAGATATCCATGCGCACACAAACACACACACTTTTGTCCGCATGCACGCATGCTGAAAGACGAGCACGCACGGTCGCACACGTGCACATTCACACGTCGCCATGCATGCGCCGCAAACACGCAAGCGCTCACACATATGCACTAATACGCAGGTGCAGGCATGCACACACGCCGCCAACCCTTACACATGCATACACGCACTCGCGTGCAAGCATACGCAAATACGGAGGCACTAGCCAGCGCACACACGCTCCCTCCGCACGGACACACACGCGCAGTCTGTCTCTCCCTCGCGCATGCACAAGCTCTCTCTCCCTCACACACACACACTCTCTCTGTCTCCCCCGCACACAAGCGCACTCTCCCTCACACGCACGTACTCTCTCTCCATCCGTCATACGCACGCACACACACGCACACACACTACACGCACGCACAGGCACCCATGCGCATACAAACACGCACACATTTTTTCACAATCGTGCATGCTGAAATTCCAAAACACGTTGGCACGCGTACACATTCACACGCGCCCACGCATGCACCGCAACCGTGCGCACACGCGCCCGCACGCGCAGGCACGCACACGCGCCGCGAACGCTCACACACGCATACACGCACTCGCGCGCATGCAAATTCAAATATGTAGGCACACGCCCGCACACTCATACACAGAGCGCACGCGCACATACAACCTTACCCAGGCACCCTCAAGACATGCACACACATAACCACTCTGTACCATCTCGGCTGCTTCTCAAAAACCTGCATGTGCTAATAGGCTGCATAGCACTCCCTCTACCATTACCTTCTGAATGCCAACTGTAATAAACCTCTTTATGGTTTCAATTTGGCGCTTCTTCAAGTCAATGTGCCCTCTGGCGGGAGGGTGCAGAACAATTTCCTCCTGTAGTGGGACTTCACCTCCCCTGCCTGACCTGCTTTACCTGCTTTAACGCACCACCAATGTTCTGACTAAGTGCAAAAATACATACGTTGTTAGAACGGGCTACTCTATTGTTGTAGTCCGTTGAAACTTTTTGAGCCTCTGCCGATATTGTGAAATATAATTTTGAAAAAAAAAATTAGCCCATTGAGTTACACTTGTGCGTTGCTGTGAAGTTCCGAAGGAGAATGTCCAGAATTCCTGGACATGTTTGTCTTCTTTTAAAATAGGCAATTTAGATATTGCATAACTTCTTTAGGCTCGAGATGCAGCACATAGATAGATCGTCTGCGCCGAATACAGAAATGAGCGCTAAGCACGATCACTTCTAACTGCAGGGAGAGTTGCATGCCACCTTTTTTTAATGCGTAAACATTTTTTTTTTTTCGAATTCCACAGCCCTGTCACGCGAAAAGTTTAAGGCCTTGTATTTGAATAGAGTGCGTAATTTGCTATGTTAAGGCATTTAATCGTCATGATAGTGTAAATGTAGATGATTGGTTGCTTTATAAGTGATAAGGAACAATTTAAACATATAAATAAAGAGAATACCCATAGATATACATAGGGCTCCATAGAAATTGCACGGGGATGCTTATAGTAGGAGTTGGCCAAGTGAAATTTCGGGGTGGTACTACTTTAAATTTGGGGTTGGCACAACCGAAATGTAGGGTTGGGCCAACTGGGAATTTGGGGCTCGACCTACTTAAATTTTGGGGTGGGTCAGCATGAAATTTGGGCATTGGCCAACTTGAGCTTTGGGGAGGCCCAGTGCCCACTTCAATGCTGATGAGCACCCTTCGTGTGGTGCGTTTTTCATTGGGCCAAGGTGCACTCAGAACGCTGGCGAGAGCTTGCGTGGACTAGGAGAGCGGGCAATAACACAGGAGCAGGAGCAGGAGGAGGAGGAGGAGGAGATCTGAATGAGGATGAAGGAGGAGAGGTCGGCCTGGAGAGAGTGTCTTTAGCCTGCAACTCCTCACTAGGGAAAGGGGAAGTGGTAAATGCAGGAAAAGGTAGGCGGCAGGTGATTATGGTACGGTACAATGAGCCACTATATACTCGTTGTCCAATACGCGGATGCTCACTGTAGATACAATGCACGCAAAAGTAAACTTTTCTGCACATTAAGGCATCGCGAAAACACATTTCGCACTGTCTGCGCGTCTCACGGGTTCCAGAGGCGATCGTGTAAACCAGTATCACCTAGAAACTCCAAAAGTGACTTTATGGCACATTGGGCATGCTCAACTCTTCTCCACGAGCCTAAAATCTTTCCTTCTGAAAAGGGGCGGGAGTCCAAGCAGTAAGTGTTCTTCACTCGGCCGCACATTGTGGGCAGCCTAACACAGGCTTACGAGAGCGACGGCGAGGGTGACATGGCATCGGGGCGATGCACTCTCCCCTCTGCCGCAACGGCTTACGCGCTACTGCGGCAGCTGGCGTTGTCCTTTCTATCGGTCCGCTCCGTCGAGGCGCGCTCGGGTCCGGCGTTCCGGCTCAGTTGATACGATCGCATTGCAGGGGCCAGATGCGCCGGGAAAATCTGACAATTGTCTGCGCAAAAGCTTCAACAATCTTTGCCACTGGAAAGGTCACGGGGTAGACGTGCACAAGCTACAAAAACCAAGCAAGCAAAACTAAGCGAAAACGAAATCACAGCTGACCCCAACATTGATTACGCGTTAGTAGACAATCCTCAGAATTTCCGTAGCTCTTTTATCAATCAAACATTCTACCACACGATTTTTTCAAAGTCTCTCAAAAAGGGCAAGAAACAGAGAAACAACCGCTCATTTTGTGCCACGCTTCCTTCATGCAACCGCGAAGGACACAATTTGTTCTTATTTTTTTTTATTGTACCCTCAAGACCGAAGTATTACAGAGGGAAGTTGTTAACATACACAAATAAAGAACAAAGCAGCAAGAAATGGTTAGTTCTTGCAGCAAAATTGATTAGTTAATTGTATCCGGAAGCGATGATATCTGATAAGGCCGAACGAAACGTTGGGTTGTCCTTGATTGCTACAGCTGCGCTGGGCAGGTGGTTCCATTCCTGAGAGGTCCTAGAAATAAATGATTCGTTACAGGTTCCGGTGCGGCATTGAATGATTCCAACCTTATGGCTATGATCAATGCGAGAGGAGATGTAGGTGGGTGATGATATAGGATTATCGCGCAGGTAGGAATTGTGAAAATATAGTTTATGAAATAAAGCAAGGCGAAAGCACTTACGCCGAGCTGAGAGAGCAGCAAGCAGCAAAGAGTTTTTCATGGCAGGTACGCTTGATGCGCGGCTGTAATTGTTACGAGTGAAACGTGCGGCGTTGTTTTGGATTAGTTCAAGTCATTGAATAAGTGTTTCGAGGTGCGGGTCCCAGATGGATGAGGCGTACTCCACTTTACTCCTAATAAACGTTTTGTATAGGATTCATTTTAATGATGTAGGAGTAGAAGAAACATTTCGGCGAAGATAACCTAGCATGCGATTAGTATTGTTAATTACGTTGTCGATATGCAACGACCAGGAAGGTGACGAGGTTATGTGGACGCCTAGGAGGTTATGACCTCTAGGGGAGTATCATTAAACTAATAGTTAAAAGTTAAAGTAAAGGCGGAGGAATACTGCGGCGAGTTACACACACACATGAACGTTTAGTTACGTTAAGTTGCATTAACCATACGTCACACCAGTTAGAGATAGCGTTTATATCGTCTTGTAAGAATTTGTTGTCAGATTTGTCCGAGATTTCACGGAGGATAACACAGTCATCTGCTAAAAGGTAAATATTAGAGCAAACGTCATTAGCTAACTCGTTAATGTAAATTAAGAAGAGAAGAGGGCCTATAACTAATCTTTGGGGCGCACCAGAGTCTACAGGATTAGATGGGGACATATCATTGTTTGACACAACATACTCTGACCGATTAAGGAGAACATGCTCAAGCCATGCAAACAGGTTAGGATCTACATTATGTTTACTAAGCTTAAATAGAGGCAATTTATGACACGTTGTCGAAGGCCTTGGCGAAGTCAAAGGAAACACAGTCTGCGAATGAACCTTTGTCGAGAATAAGATGAAGGCAGTGAGTAAAAGAAAGAAGTTGAGTTTCACAAGTTTTTTCGGAAACCATGTTGTGCTTTTGTGAAAAAATGAATTATTCTCTAAGTGCTTTGCTAAATGTGAGTGCTGTACTTCGCTAAATGTCAGTGTCTGTTTCTAACCCCGCAACAATATGTTCAAGAACCTTGCAAGGAATGCTGGTGAGGGAAATGGGGAGGTAGTTGAGGGGCGAATGTTTGCTACCGGACTTATGTAGTGGGACCACCTTCCCGACTTTCCGATCTGCAGGTAACTGATGGGTATCTACGGATCGCTGAAAAATTTTCGAAAGCAGAGCAGATGAATAAACAGAATTTTTCATAAATATCTCGTTAACCAAATCAGCACCAGGACTTGATGACAACTTCAGATCTTTAATTACGTTTTCGAGCCCAAGAGGTTTAATGATAATAAAGTCCTAAGTGGGTAATTGCAACATTGGAAAGTTGGAAGCACAGGGGGACTACATACGACAAAGTTGTTACAGAACGCAGAATTAAGGATATGGGGACATACAGCTCCAGGTACCGGTGAACCACTGGAATCAATCAACGTGACTGAATTACCTTAGGAAGGGTTAATAACGTGCCAAAACTTTTTAGGGTCATTCGCAAGCATTGTGGGCAAAGTGTGTACCTGGAATGCCTTTTCGGCAAGTTTTATAGCTTCTTTGTAAGTACTGTTCGCCTTCTTATATGCGTCCCATTTCGATGCCAGTGAACTTTTATACGCTATTCCATACAGTCATATTTTTTTTTTTGGTTGGAAAGCCCTTTTAACTTGGAATTGAACCAGGGTTCCTTAACATTGCAGGATATTACACTTGACGGAATAAACTTGTCGGTGAGCTCATGTATATTATTTTTGAAAACGGCCCAGTTCTCATCAACCGTGCGATCATCAAATTGGCTTAGGAAAGGATCAAGAAAATTAGCTAGTATTTTATTTATAGCGTCAAAGTTTGCCCTATCGTAGTGGTAAATTCTTTTTTTTTCAACAGTTGGTTTTATCACAGGAGTTAATATGCTGAACGAAGTACCCAGGTGATCGATTAAGCCCGGTAAGCATGAAACATTGGTAAATATGTCAGGATGAGGGCATAAGATTAAGTCAAGGAGGTTAGCAGTGCTTTCCGAGATAATCGTTGGTTGTAATACTAATTGTGTTAGGGAAAACAAAGAGCAGAGATCAAGAAAGTCGTTGCTTCGTGAAGAAAATGGATAACAGTGCGGAGGGTCAGTAGTCCAGCATATGTTGGAGAAGTTGAAATCCCCCAATAATATAATGGGGTTCGAAGGATACCGCAAAGTAAGGGTGTTGAGCACATCTTGAAGCTCAGCGGTGAAAGTGGATGGGCAGGATGGAGCGCGGTAGCGAACAACAATCGTAATTTTACGGTAACGGATATCAACGCACGCGCACACAACTTCCAGGTTACAGTGAATGTGGATTTCATGACATTGCAGGGATATTGAAATCGCGAGGAGTACGCCTCCTCCTTTGCGATCAGTGCGGTCGCAACGGAAGATACGAAATCGAGACAATTAAGTCAAACATTTCACAATCTTGCACATGGAGCTGTAGCCCCGTTTCCGTTATCGATGAGCGATTCAAGTTACTCGCGTTTGCGAAACACACTTGTAGCGTTTGCAACAAGCACGGAGGCTTGTGCTGTTAAAGAGACGCCATTGCCCATTGCGCATTGCTATGTAGTAGGATGATGACGCAGATTGTCAGGTGCGCTTGCGTGATCTGGAACACCACTTTTAACTCGCTTAACGCTGTCACTTGTTGGATCGTACGTGAAACATTGTTTATCAATTAAAAGCTTGTTAAAACATAGCTGAAATGAGCGAGAATTAGTCTGGTGTTTACCAAATTCGAGAAGCTTTTTTTCGAGCGAGCCTTGTCGCAGGCGAGAAGTCCTCAGACACTGAAATGTTACTACCTTTAAGCTGGCGGCGCGACGAAAGTATGCTCTCCTTAATTTTGAAGTTTTGTAGTTCCATTATAAGCGGACGACACTTCGTATTTCAAGAAGCCCCGATTCGATGCGCCCGTTCAACTGAGCTTGGTGGCAAGGCATTTCCCATCGCCGACAGAGAATCCAGAGTTTTCTGTTCAGTTTGCAGCCATGACTCGTGGGAATCGGGTATGCCGTAAAAAACCACGTTATTGCGCCTTGATCCATCTTCCAAGTCGTCTAAGTGCGAGACTATGGTGTCGTGCTGCTTTTTCAACCGCTCAGAGCTTTCTTGAAGTATGGCGAAATCATTGCAAAGAGTGTCTAGTGCTTCAGATTTATTGTCAAGTGATTAAAGACGGCGGAAAATATCGGTTGGCTTGCCTTCAATTGCGTTTTGGCTGGTTTTCACATTCTTCATATCTGATTTCAACTCGGACCGACCTTTAGTAAGCTCGACTGTCGACTTCTTTATGTCTTTTAGCGTTAATAACGCGGTACTCATCTGATCAGACTGGGATTCGGGAAGAGTACTCGAGGCAGAGTCATCTTAGCCCGTCCTCTGCACCCTTGCAGGCCCTGGGTTTTCCTCGACATCACCGCATTGCAACGACAACAGCGCTACGTCGAGACAATCACGGATAGTAGCATATACGATGGCAATTTCAGCCTAACACCGTGAACAAACGATCATGAGAAGATGTGTAGTCGAATAATTGTTTACCGCCAGAGTTCAAAGTCAACAAACTTCGGGGGTTTAGTTAATAAATGAGTTATTGAGCTCCATTTCTTAGCGGTATCATTGCCCTCTTTTTTTTTTACTTGTTTCGTGCACACACCTTATACAGTGTTTCATGCAGCGATATTTTCTTCTGGCCTGTGACTGCTGCAGTTTGTATGTTATTTTACTTCCGCCACACTTTCATTTATTACAAATTGACAAAATTCTTCTAGGTGATGTAATTTTCATTGTGGTGCTCAAAATGTTTTTTCTCCCACCTAACAACATTTCGGCTGTTCAGTTCTTGTCGGGTGATTAACTGGCCTTTAACTTTTGGTTCGATAACTTATTGCACTTCTTCGAATGCTCACTCATAAACTAAAGATAAACGTTGCCCGTATAGTGTCATCATCAATAGTGTTGTCATTACGTAGTGTCACACGCACGCGCGCTAATAATACACACAGTATGTTACGCGTCGCTTCGTCCACGCCTTCTCATTCGGCTGATGAAAGCTCTTATAGCTGTATAATATCAGCCTACAGGTGTTATATTTGTACTCCCTTTTAGAAAAACGTGAAAATATTTTATATTTGTGACATTTGAACATGGTTCTTTTTTTTTTCGCCATTCGAATGC
This sequence comes from Dermacentor andersoni, assembly GCF_023375885.2. Lineage (NCBI taxonomy): Eukaryota > Metazoa > Arthropoda > Arachnida > Ixodida > Ixodidae > Dermacentor > Dermacentor andersoni. The sequence goes on from NC_092821.1 coordinate 35,431,664, forward strand.
CTCCGAATAGGGATGTTTGCAGGTTGCGTGCTTTTCAGAGAGAACGTACAGACAGCGGCGTTATACCCATCAAGAGTAGCGACTGAAAACGCAGAGGATCACCAAGTTGGCGTGGACGGTGGTTCAGCCAACGCTATCCATATGGAAGAAGAGAAGGTTAACACAATGTGTAGATTGCCTTCTTCGTTGCTGTTTCGTTCCTGATGACATTAAATAGATTGTTCACTCGAAACCGAAGTATACGCCTCTGAACGAGAAAACACATTGAAATCTGTGGGGTCATAGCGACGTCCGAGCGCTGTGGTAGCGTCCCAATAATAACAAAAAAGAAAAGTTGTGTTCCAGATTTTTCCAGTATTATGGTAAGGATGAAATGCACAGGGCAGAACAGGGGATGAGTAACGAAAGAGAGAAAGAGGAACTCAGAGTAAACAGGATACGCTCGGAAGGATTTCACGAAGAACAAAGACGGCCTCCTGGCTCATTCTTCTGGATATAATAAATATTCTCACTCTAAGGGAAAAATAAGGTTTTTAATGTGTTATTTAGTAGTGCAACCTGATATACTGCATCTCTTTCATGGCCCTTCTGGCGATAATTTTTGCTGGCTGCCAAGAAGCATATCTGGCTTTATCCAAACATGTTTGTTCTACTTCGATATCCGTTCAATTGTTCTTCGCTTATGCGGACACCCTTAGCACAACGCTCTTAATAATCTATTCAATGAGCTTTGTCTGGCCAGAAAGGAAGTGCGCTCAACCAAATAGCCGCGGCACACATAGCATATCACTGCGACATTAGCTGAGATTTTCCGCTGTCGCTGTGGCCCGTTCTGCGCGAATCAACCCGTCAGGACACGACGCGCCAACGACAAATATGCTTTTATGGAGTTTTGTTTGTGAACGCGCTATCACTGCTATTGCTTATTGTAACAAGGGTAAACTTCCCATGCGCTTACTATACGGTAATGTTAATCTGAAGAACTATTTCTGGAATCGTAAATCCCCGAGTTAATTGGTGTGGATTACAAGAGCGCCCTTATTATCAGCTTCTGTAGCTGACATGCCACACAACGCTAGCGCTTGCTATTCCCTAAAAGCCTAATTTGCTGATTTTAAATTGCGAATATATTTGCACGCAATACAATGAATGAATAAATAAAATAAAAGCACGCACTCCCGTTTTCTGTCGATACTGAATGAATCATTGATGAAACGCTCTCGATTATCCATCCCTCAGAGTTGCCAGGCCAAGCAACGCTGAATGACTTTTCACAGATTACGTCTTTCCCAGAGTGGCATGTCAAATTTTGGCCATGTTCATTTGCTGCAGAAGCAGGAGCAGAATACTTCAGCCATTTGACATGTGTGTATACGTGTAAATTAAGATGAAATATTTTACAGTATATAACGGTTGCCTATTCGTCGGCAAGCTTGACCAGTCCCACCTTCAGCCAAGCGGCAATTACAAGTGCTGTTAAAGAGCTGCTATGCTTACAGGCCACACATCTAGAACAGCAGTTGCATCTTATGAAACTGTACAGTACGGCGACTGATGACTCACGACGAAAGTGCAAGGTGATTGCGCAACCGGACTGTTTCGATGGAGAGTCCACTTCCACAATGCCTTGCACAGAGCTCTACGACCATTGATGTAAGTACCATAGACGAAACAATGATGAGGATCACGCGAAAAACTGGCAGTTGTACTTAGAAGAAAATGCACCGAAATGGTGCGAGTTGCGTTTCATTGACCCCGCAAGCGATCCTTGGAGTGTGCGGCGCCCCTGCTTCAAGACGGAATTTCAGGCAAACAAAATTGGTCGTTGGAACGAGACCTCCTTCTCTAAGCATCAATCAGGCAGTTTCCTTGAATACTTCTGTGGAAAGAGAAAACTACAACAACTTGCACACCCCGATATGCGAGAGTAATCGTTCGCGACCTTAGTCCTACGTATGTGGCATAACGCGAGAGCTGCGAAAATAAATTCAAGCGGGAGTTCCGCATTCAACAGAAGACGTCTTGCACTCGCATAAGTACCGTTTATGCGGGCAGCCCACGTTTGCTTGCCACTGGGCCGCCAATGCTGGGCCGCTTGAGCAAACCAACCGTCCTTCGATGTTGAACTCACCAGCTGTGTTGGTAGCATCGTAGCTGACAAACTCATGGGCTTCCCTCTTCCTGCCGAATAGCAGTAGGCCAGGATGAGCAAACAGTTTTTTAACAACAATTGTGACGGTGAATTTGACATGTAATACACTGCTCGCAATGCTGATGAAGGACGCACAAAGTTTGATGGTAATAATGGATACGGGAACTTCTGTTATTATCATGACAAAGTACTTGGGAAAGGAAATCCAGTGCTTGGTCGGGAAGAGGTATCATGAATAAAAGCGAACGTCGACCAAGAACTAAAAAAACATTTATGGAAAAGCATAATTGAAATGATGTTTATTTTTTTTTTTTTGTTAACAAGGCTTCCGGGAGGGAGCCGAAATTTTCTGTCAGGACTTTTTTTTTTTCCGGTGAATGCTTTTTCAGTTCTTCGTGGGCATTTTCTTTTATCCAACAAGGACATGGAAGAAACGAGAACTTCATAATCCCAAGCGATTTGGCGAACTCGATATCGGGAGAGAACGCCAAGCCCACAGCACAGCCCTAAAGCTTATATATTCACGTTACACATTTGTAACCGTCCTGTGAGATTCATTTGACCAGAAACACTGCATAACATGCAGAAACTGCGTAGAATAAAGTTGATATAAATAATCATTTAGGTAGGCAGATTACTAACTTGGACAGTATGTGCACAGACAGGGAAATATACGCTTGCGCGCGAACTTTAATCACGGATGTATCGAAAATTTCGGACGTATCGATCTTCGTGGTCCTCAGGAAAACACTACACGAACCCCATATCGCATACGTCCGTTCTCCGGGAATTCCAGCAGCCAATGATGCGGCGAGACAATGGCCCATTGTCAGCGGCGCGTATATCATCCCCACCTACTGGTAATTGATTTCCTTTATTGACAACATAAAAGTATTTATTATCTGCGCCGGCCGCTGTCCACAGTCTTATCTCGTGACTGCGGTTCGATAAGAAAGCGCTGCGTATTTAACGGCTGCGAAAGTAGCTCATTGCAGCCGGCGTAGGCGGAACGGAGCGACCATGAAGTATTTTTCCGTCATCGCCATCACTTTGGCGCTTGTCGTCCAGTGCAGCTTGGCCGAACAAGGTGAGTTTTTAAAATTTTTTTTCTTTATATCCTGCGGGTTCCGTTACTACATCTTGTGACCCTTAGAAAGAAACAAAGGTATTGCCTCGAACTGCACCACTACAAATGTCGCCGGCTTGTCTAACGGTAATGGCGAAATATCAACATCAATGCTCATATATCAGATCCCCCCGGCTTGTGGTAAAGTTTGCGCATGGAAAACTAGGTGCCGCTTAAATAGAAGAACTGCCGGAGATGAAAGGCCGGTAAAAAGCGGTTAAAATTTCCTCGGCGTGTGCGTTGCGAGTACGACAAATTTGAACGAAAGCTAAGAGACGTCGTCCAAATACTAAAACGAAGCAGTACGTCAAAGCTACAGTATTGTTAAAAGCAAGTTTTATCAATGAAATGGGAAAGTGGTTTCACGCGACAAGGAAATGATGTTAATACGCGACGCGACATCGAGGAAGGCGTTTTATTCGGGCACTGTGCTTTGTGGCTTCTTTCATGCATCAAAAATGACGTCAGCCAGATGCATCAGAAATGACGATAAATTCAGGCTGTTTTGCAAGCGCACTAAACAACACTAAACTACGCGCTATTATATTTCTCGCTCATTATGGTATTTCTTTTTCTCTGATGGCCGCGTGAGCGACTGTCGACGTCACTATTTTGCAGCGACCTCTACATTGAAACGGAAGCCATTGCTCTGGGAAAACCTCTCGAAAGCTACTGCGCGGGGCCGCTGTGATTGCTAATCATAAGACGTTACGCGACGGGTGTATGAATAGCCCTGAATTCGAGACGTAAATCAATATTGCTTCAAACACATATCCGCAATCTCCTGAAAGGCGTGGGAAAACAGGCTAGTCTTCCAATAGAAGTGCCTAACTCATAGAATGTTTACCATTACTATTGGCAAAATTTATCCGCGCGGAGCTGTATGGCAGCAAGTTTGGAAATGACATGAAATTTGTTAGTTCTGAACAAGCCGTCGTTGCGCATGCCCCTAGAAGCCTGAAGTGAATCCTCGACACTAGATGCAAAGGAATGTGGTGTCTTCGTTACAAACGTAACTGAGGCATCGCTGTCATCTATCAATATATACATTGAATAATACTCAAAACAATCTAAATTTGGCTTTTTTTTCGCTTTGAGAAATTCCTTTACCCAGTTAATATATGTTGAATAGCGTTCTATACAAAATAATATGGTTGAATCGAGTGAATCTTTATTTTCGTGTGAAAAACACACAGCTGCTAGCAACACGTGGTACAGGGCGCGTTGGTGCCCAAATTCCATGGTATAGCCGGTACGAAGAATACCAACAAGTTCATATCTGCGTTCGCTCTTGTCCGTATTCTTTGCGTTATTCTATACAATTAAGCTCTTCTGCGCACTAAAAGCCGCAGCGGTTCATTCAGCAGATTCCAGCCTTGATTAGCATGCTTATTTTTTAAATGAAACTCGAATCAAAGCAAAGTTATTTGTCAAGCCATTCAACTAGACTTTCGTCACCCGACTGTAGCGTACACTCCACATGATTTATGGCTTCAAATAATCTACTCGCAGCGTATATGGGAAACTGATTGGCTGAAGACATTGTAGAAGGCCGAGGGCTATTTGGTGCTTTTTGGCCACGCTAGGAGCTGGCCAATATATATATATATATATATATATATATATATATATATATATATATATATATATATATATATATATATATATATATATATATATATATATATATATATATATATAGGCATGGTGCAACTGACGGTGGTCTGCTCTGGAGCACCGTCAGTTGCACGTCGGCCCTCGGACAGGCAGGATGTGTGTCTAGTGCGCTCCTGTACAACACCTTGCAATGTGGCGAACGTGGTTAAAATCAGGGATCTGAGTTATCAAAGAGGTGCATCGTGATCCTAATGGACTTTTCTCGCAGTCACTGCTCAATTTCCACTATATTTCTTTAGAGCCTTGCTAACGCACTTTCATGAGCATCCATCGTATAAACGAAGTGGTGACATTTATTATCGGTAGAGATACCTTTAGTGCTGTGGTTATACATCTATGCTTCATAAACGACGCTTCGCATTTCGGCTATAACCATTCATAAAGAGTGCTGTCGCGAATTATATATTTTAGTGCCTAACAAGTTATTTTTATTTAGAGATAGCACCGAGTAATAATGTCGGCTTTCGGTATGCTGTGTACAATAGATATTACACTCGTAGCTATGTCACTCTTATCTGTCGTCACACTGTTTTCGGCTGCTCTATCTAAACTACTTGCAGTTTCACGGTTTTTGTCGACATTGGTTACTTTTGTCGTCGATCTTCGTTTCGACAATGTTGTTTCATTTTAAGTGCTAATAAGCCGTTGACAACAAACCATTTAAACAAGGCGCATTCCCACGCGCAACGATTAGGTTTAGGTACATTCGGTATTTAGTTTCGTTATTGATCTCGTGACACAGAACCCGATCCCGTGGAAAACGTCGACCAGCTCCGCGTGGTCTACCCGAACCATTGGCCTGCTCAGTCATGGCCGCAACCTTGGCCACAGCCTTGGCCACAACCATGGCCACAGCCTTGGCCACAACCTTGGCCACAACCTTGGCCACAACCTTCGCCACGACCTTGGCCACAACCGGAGCCTCGACCTTGGCCACGACCTGAGCCTCTACCTGAGCCTGGGCCCAGCCCTTTGCCTGAGGATTCCACGCCGACAGGTAAGTAGATGGAACTGGCCTGTTATGTGCACCATGTTGCATTACGCAATCGTTTAAGCACGAAAAGCCCATGCACACCAAGTAGTCGAAATTAGATTGGGCGTATAATTTTGTGACGTTGCGCTTAGTTTTCCATTCTCATCATGTATTACGCCGAATGGTCGAGATCCTTGTGATCACATCCGAGTCACATCCGAGGGGATGACGACAGGCGAAAAGAACGAAAACTAAAATTTACCTTCACAAATTAATTTCACGATGTATCAATATATATATATATATATATATATATATATATATATATATATATATATATATATATATATATATATATATATATGGCTGTGTTGTCAATTATAGTAGGAGCACCTTCGAATCGGTGGAATAACGTATATCGTTAGGAAATATGGTATATATAGTGCCTTGGATTCGTTTATAACATGTAGGTCTATTTTACTTTAAGATGCATATGCTCGCACTGCCAGTGTGACGACGAGGTGAACCCTTCGCCTTTGAGACTTCGTAATGAGAAGCAGGACTTCGAGTTTTCCCTTTTTCACAAGATGTTCTTCCAAATTTCAATAATTTTACAAAATGAAGTGCACAACTTGGGTAGTCGTCATCTCCTGTCAACCACCCGAAATATCCTACCCATAATTCCTGCTGCCCTAATTTCATCGGCATTCTTTCTTCCTGAAGAACAGTCGGCAATAGAACCACCTTCTTCCTGGTATTGTTGCTATTTAAAAAGGCGATGTCTTTAGGACCACTTCTTTAAGGAGCTTCAAGCATTGGTGACCAGTAGTCGAGCACGGAATGTCACTGGAGCCAACATTGAAGCTGGACTTCTCTTCCAGATTCGACTGCTTGCCTTAGCAGCCTTTTTATGTGCGGAAAGCTCACTCTAGACCGTCATCAATTCAACTAGAGTTCAACAAGCCGATGTCTGGAATGTGACAGCTGCAAAGCACATTTTTAAAGAGATTAGCATTGTTTGCCTACTTGAGCAACTTCGAGTATATTTGTCAAGCGTCTTACGACTATACAGTAATCCAAGTGTTCAACTAGTCTGGGCCACAAGTACCTCATGCCCTGAACATCAGGCTTTCGCCGCTATGCAATACTTTTCATTTCGGAATTGGCACCCTACTGTCGTCATAGTACCTTTGTCGTTCGATCCATTTCATTCCTTCTTCGTCACGGCATCGTCGTCGTACAGTTATCGTCATGCCGTTATTGTTGTTTATGGGGTTTTAATTCCCAAATGCTGGATATCGTTATGAGGGACGCCGTAGTGAAGAAATAAGGGTTAATTTTTAACACCTGGTGTTCCTTAACGTGCAATGCAAGGAACATGGGCGTTATAACAATTCGCCCCCATTGACATGCGGTCGCCGCCACCTCGATTTGATGCAACAATACCTAGATTTGGGCGAGTTGGTTCATCTTGTCGGTTTTCATTTAAAAAAAAAACACTAAGAGCCAAAGTCCTGTTGCCTGCGTTCCTTCAACTTCGTCTGCGCCTTTAGCGTTTTTTTTTTTTTATGAAAACCGTCTTCTTGATTTGGTCTCGAGATATCGGACTTAGCAGAGCAATGCCAAAGGCACTGCTTATGTAGTCGTGGCTGACCCTGGCGTGCGAGTCTAATATCAAAGTGTGCCGATAGCAGAGAAATGCGTGTCGCATAAGTCGAAGCAATGGAAATCTCAGAATGACCACTGTAGATTCTAAATACAGGTGTCGTCAGCTATATGATGTCTCGCTACGTCGTTCTTTCCTTGCCTGCTAATCGCATTAACGGTGACAGTGAGACGGGTTCTTCCGGAATTGATTTTTATTGCCACATTAAATACACGGACACTCATGGGGAATTTCCGCCGTAACCGTGATGTTCCGTATATAATTGTGTATATGTACATTTTATGTTTATTTATGCTTGTTTTGCGAGGTAGCTGCTATACTATTCGACCGTCAAAGTGCCTCAGGCCAGGTGTTAGGTTTTTCGAGTGAATTAATCATGAGATTTTTTGACACTCAAGTGTGCTAACACAAAGTCGGGAAACATCTCATTCACACCGCATGCATCAGACCACATACATCTTAAGTCCTCTGATTCGAACAAAAAGTGCAAAATAATATTGGCGCTCACAATCTGAAGTATATATTTCACTGACGCCGCATATTAGACAAAGTGCAGTGGCGTCATTGAATTACCATCACAGGCCCTAATCTTAACACAGGTCTTAATACTTTCAGGAATGCCAGAACTTTGGTGCCCCCGCATGCGTCACACCCGCGTATAGCTAGGACATGGTTGGAGTTCATCGGAACGGTAATCCTTGCTATCTAAGTCAGGGCTTCGTACTTTGGGTGAAACTGCCATCTCTGTAGCACTTTCACGGCAGTTACCCCAAACTACGCAACGGCTAATTCCCCTTCTCCTCCTCAGTGAAAGTGGAGGAGAGAGTGAGCTACGGATAAATAAAAAAAGCTGCTAAAGAAATCACACAGTTGGTAATGAGGCTTCGGATTCGGCCACAACCATTCATAGAGAGTGGTGGCGCCAATAAAACAGTTTCTTGAATAACAAATTGCTTTTATTTTGGGAGAACCCGCCGTATTTAACTCGGCTTTCGGTATGCTGCGTACAATAAAAATTAATTTCGAAGCTATGTCACTTTTATCTGTCGTCACAGCGTTCTCGGCTGCTCAATCTAAGCTTGTTGCAGTGTTGCAATGTTGTTTAATTTTCCTTCCTAATAAGCCGCAAACAACAAACGCACATAACCAAGGCACCCTCTCAATCGCGACATTGAAGTTTAGGCGCATTCGGTACGTAGCTTCGTTATTGGTCTCATGGCGCAGCACCCGAGCCCGCGGAAAACGTCGACCAGCTTCGCGTGGTCTACCCGAAACCTTTCCCTCCTCGGCCATCGCCTCAACCTTGGCCACAACCTTGGCCACAACCTTGGCCACGACCTGAGCCTCGACCTTGGCCACGGCCCAAGCCTTTGCCTGGGGATTTCACGCTGAAAGGTAAGCAGATGGAACTGTCCTCTTATGAGCACCATGTTATGTTACGAATTCATTGAACCACAAAAGGCTCACGTACACCAAATAGTCAACATAAGTATGGGCGTATATTTTGTGACGTTCCGCATAATTTTCCACACTTATCATGTATTGCGCGGAATGCTCGAGAACCTAGCTATAATAGCGGCGCCGGCAATCAAGTCACATCCAAGGCGATGACGAAAGGCAAAAAGAACTAAAAATGAAATTGGGACCTAGTTGCGCGGTGTTTCAACATATATATATATATATATATATATATATATATATATATATATATATATATATATATATATATATATATATGTATATATATATATATATATATATATATATATATATATACACATGGAGTCGTGCTGTGCTGCCAATAATAGCAGCAGTAAACGCGCAACGGTGGAATGAAGTATATCGTTAGCAAATATTGCACTGGTAGGGCCTTGCTTTCGTTGAGAATATATAAGTCAGTTTTATCTTAAGTATATGCTTACGCTACCAATGTGACGACGAGATGAGCTCTTCGGCTTCGAGACTTCGTAATGAGAAGCAGGACTTCGAGTGTCCCGTTTTTGACGAAATGTCCTTCCATATTTAAATAAGTTAACGAAGTTAACCTCACAACCCGTGTATTCCTCATCTTGGGTCATAAACCCCAATTGTCCTGCCCTTCATTCCTGCTGCCCCAATTTGATCTGTATTCTTTCTTCCTGAAGCACAGCCGACGGTAGAACAATCTTGTTCCTGGTATGCTGCTATTTCAAAAGACGAGGTCTTGCGAACCACATCTTGAAGGAGCTTCAAACATTGATGAGCAATATTCGAGCACGTGATGTCGCTGGAGCCAAGTTGAAGCTGGACTTCGCCAGGGTTCAATTGCTTTCCTTAGGAGCGCTTGATTGTACGGGTAGCTAACTCTACCCTACCATCCATTGAACAACAGTAGAATAAGCCAATGCGCAAGGTGGCGTATCTTCAGGGTGCACCTTTCGTGCGATAAGCATTGTTTCCCTACTTGAGCAACTTTGAGTATATTTTTCTAGTCTCTTACGATTACAGAGTGATCCAAGTAGCCAACTAGTTTGGGCCGCTAGTACCTTATGCCCTGAACATCAGTCTTTCGTTGTTATGCCCTTCTCTGAATATCGGAAATGGCACCCGACTGTCGTCATAGTACCTTCGTCGTTCCATCCATTTCATTCCTTCTTCGTCGAGGCGTCGTCGTTGTACAGTTATGGTCGTGCCGTTCTTGTTTTTTATGTGGTTTATGTGGTTTTAAAGGCGAAAACCTGGATATGATTATGACGCACGCCATAGTGAGGGACTAAAAGATAATATTGACCACCTGGGGTTCTTTACCGGGCAATAAATGCTGGGTACTTGGGCATTTTAACAATTCGCCCCTATCAATATATATGTGGCCGCGGCCACGGGGATTTAATCCCGCGACATCGGACTTAGCAGCGCAATGCCAAAGACACTGCTTTCATAGTAATGACTCACCCAGGCCAGCGAGGGTCAAGGTAAAGTGGGCCGATAGCGGCGAAGTGCGTGTCGCATAAGTCGAAGCAATGCAAATCTCAGAACCACCACTCCAGATTCTAAATACAGGTGTCTTCAGCTATACGATTTCTCGCCACGTTGTTGTTTGCTTGAATGCTAATTGCCTTGTGATTGAAAGTGATACAGGGTCTGCCGGAATTCATTTTTATTGCGATAGTAATTACACGGACATGCCAGGCCAATTTTCGCCTTGACCGTGATGTTCCGTATATAATTGTGTATGTGTAAGTTTTATATTTATGTATGCAGCATATGCGAAGTAGTTGCTATAATATTCAACGGCCGTAGTTGCTCAGGCGAGGTTCTAGGTTTTTTTACTGAATTAATCATGATATTTTTTGACAACTGAAGCGTGGGAACACAAAGTCGCGAAACATCTCATACACACCGCATGCATCAGACCACATGCATGTTGATCCTCTGAGTGTATTAAAAAGCGCGAAACAATATTAGCGCTCAAAATCTGAAACATATGTCACTGGCGCCGCATATTAGACGAAGTGCAGTGGCGCCATTGGGTTGCCTTTACAGGCCCCACGCGGTGTGTCAATGCTTTGAGGAATGCCCGAAGTTTGGCGCACGCGCGTGCGTGTCACCCGCGTATAGTTAGAACCCCGTTGGAGGTCATCGGAACGGTAAACCTGGCTGTCGAGGTCAGGGCTTCGTACTTGGGGCGAAAGTGCCATTTCTGTAGCACTTTGACGCCAGTTAGCCGTTACTACGGAACGGCTCATACTCGTTCTCCTCCCCCATTGAAGGTGGAGGAGAGAGTGAGCTATGGGTACATGCAGACGCTGCTAAAGAAATAATCCAGTCGGTACCTTGACGAAGACGACTTCCCTTCTGGAAATGTGGCTCCAGCAGCATTCATTCTTCCGCTACTGCTGATCACTTCGAGCATGCGTCTTCTTGGAGATTGAGCATCGCACAGAAAATTACTAGCTGTAACTCTGGCGCTGTAATCACTCAGCTACCAGGGAGTGATTGTTACTACATGGATCTGCCTATCGTTCGTGCTTGTGTTTTCAAACGCTTTTGTGACGTTCGTCATCACACTTTATCCGCCTAAATTTCCACACGGTATTAGTTTTCGAAACACAGCAGCAAAGCTCATCTCTTGGTGCATGCAAATTTTCACTAATTATTTCACTAATTTTCACTAATTATTTCACTAAATATTTTTGTTGAAAATGATAAACTTGCGAAGTCTCGAAGCCGTTCAAAGTCAGAGGACGAACTTTAGGCGACTCCGCGTATAGCCCGTCATTTCAATTCTGGCTGAACTGCAACTTCCGCTGACGCTAGTGCTAGAATTCTCTTCATCAATTGTCTTGTAGAAAAGTTTAAGGCTGAAAGTCATATGTTACTTCCTATATTGCTTTGTCTTTTTTGTTTCGAAAATATCTTGTATCCGAATCCTCCATAATACTATCGGGGCATGGAGTGCATACTAATACTTATATATAAAGTACGCTGGCGTCTACAACCCTCTTGCAGGTTGGGAACATCCAAATGAACAAGCTAACTAATCAACTAACCTTAATAGAGAGCAGTCTTTTTCTTTGTTTCATTGTTAACGACATCAACTGATGTGTCCGTGTGTGGGTGAACCTCCTTGCGATGCAGACTTGCCGGAGGTGGACATTTCTGCTGAGGAAGAGTCAAAGACAAGGCAGCGCCGAGCTATCCTTCCCAGGCCTAGGCCTTGGCCCCGCCCCTGGCCTAAGCCCTTCCCTCGTCCCGGGCCCAAGCCCTGGCCAAGGCCTTTCCCCAGACCTTGGGCTTAATCAACACGAATCGCCAGCGCTCCTGCAAAGTCAATTAAAAGCTTAGAGAAGCGTTAAATGCGCTTCGTCTCCTGCTTTGTGTATTGTATATTTGCTCGTTTGATCGACAAACCTTCCGCTGATATAAAGGGCCAGAAGTCGTTAAAGTAAACCTAGTGTCCCCATGTGGTATTCTTTTTCAAACGACAGGGAGGGAATGAGAATCTTTCAGGAACAGCGTAGGGAATGGCCTGAGGTAAAAGCCATCTAGGCTCCTATTCTACTCAAAGGTCAGGGAAAGGTCGGCTGAGGAGTGACAGCAAGGATAGGAAGAGGGATCTCAGGACAGTCGTGCCTCAAGGGCTCACGGACGGCCGTGTATCGTGTTTTATAGGAAAACTCCTAGGAGAGCCTCCATGAGCCTGTGTGAATCAATATTATTGTTTTAGCATTAGTAGGGTCACAGTGTAAAAAAGTGTAGGTGTGTGAGAGGTTGGTCAAGTAGTAGAGGTAGAGGTGACGGTGGTCCGCTTCGGACTAGTTTCAGACCACTTCGCTTCCCGAAGATGCAGGACGCGTGTCGAGAGAACTGATGAACAGCACTATGCAATGTGATAAACACAATTTAAGTCGTGGATACGGGACCTCAGAGAGGTGCGACATAATGATAAGACATTTCTATAGCATTTGCAGCTAAATCACAATTGAATTTTATTTTTATTAAGGCACTGCTCTTTTTTTGCAAAACAAAACTGGCGATAATCCGCATTTTAGGAAACGAGATGCTGCACAATGTTTACAAATGCATAACTTAGCTGTCACAAAACCGATATCGCAGATATCGCAAGCAAGTGACATGTATTTGAACTTTCCGCGAAATTATTTATTTATTTAAGAAGGTATGTACTCCCGATTCACTGGCGTCTTAGGAAATGTTGTTTAATAGACGCCGTTTACCTGTTTTCTTTCGATGGAGGCAGTTTGCAAAAATTGTGAAGTCATCGTTATTGCTAAATAACCGTGTTTTCAGCTTGATCATTGAGGTTTTCACTTTTTGGGTCTTACAATACTAGTAATTGTTTATAAAAACACTGATTGCACAAATTAGGCACCTAATCAGTACTCTCGGTACGACTTAACATTTTATTTCAAATGCTACAAAGCTACTCGAATTTGGTACAGTTGAAGAGGACAAAATAATTCCTATGTCCCTGTGTCTTCAAGTAGAAGCTTCGGAGGTAAAGCTTTCTTTTAAGAGGAAGCTTTAGCTCGGGCCAGACTCCAACGCCGCCGATTAAAATACATGCAAAACGCAGAAATGCATTTCTCAGATAACCCCTGCGCCAGTTTTATTAATTGTGTGAAATTTTAGACATAAATTTAAGTTCTGGTGACTGTTGGAAGCAAAAATTTTGATTTAGGGCCTGAATTTCCAACAGATGCGTTTAAAGAAACGTAAATATGGAAAAATGGAAGCCTGAAATTTACAAATTTGTCCCTCTGCATCAAAAAGAGATATCCCCGTTTTCTAAAGTTTGTCCGTTAGAGCATCTAAAGCGGAGAAATTTCATATGTTTGGACAGCTTACGTGAATTTGTTACAGTGTTTACAATGCCTTTGCAAAATCATACTCTCGTAGTCGCACTATACTACAGAACAATGTAAAATACATACGTACAAGAAAAATATGGTAGGCGACCCTAATCTTTGACTTAGGCGTCTCTTGGTGGCACTCTCATATCGGCGTTGGTGTTCTTTAGGTTAAGTTTTGGCGAACGCTACGCACGAACAAAATTCGGTGGCAACTGTTTTCCATTATTTAGCCGATTAAATATCAAGCCACCTTCTTTTGTGTGAAGTCATTAAAGACGTCATTACTTCCGCTTTATACTTCCGGGTTTCCAGGAATTCCGCCAAAGTCGTGCTTACGTCGCGGCTCTTTATAGTCTACGATTCTGTGCTTCGGGGTCGGTAATCAGTGATTTCAAATTAATAATGATTGTTCCAGACACGTCAGTAATTCAACTTGTAACTATGCTTATTCTCTGATATTACATATATAATGAAACCCATGAACTTTGTACCGAACTATTCTTTTTTCTGTTTTTCCGGTCGTCTCAGTGATTTCTAAATAATTCTAATTATTCCAGACACTTCAGTAACTAAAGAGATAGAGATAGCAAGGAGAAGAAAGGCAGGAAGGTCAACCAGACGAGCGTCCGGTTTGCTATCCTACACTGCGGGTGAGGGAAAGGGGAAATATAAAGAAGAAGAAAGGAAGGACGCAATGACTGTGCCAGCAGGGAAGCACCGTGACACCAAGTGGAGTTCCATAGCTGGTGATCTGCGTTCATCACATCTGGGACGACGAAAGTGCTAGTAGTCGTCGCATGAACAGGAGGCTGCGAGTGAGCTATGGGGCTTACTCGAGAGTCGCAAGCACTGGATTAAGAGCATGCAGTACTTGCACTGCACTTCGCGCTGACGGAGTATGCAATTTGCTGAAAGTACGCGAAGGGTATTTATGAGGGACCGATACATTACAACCACTTGCTTGTCTTCTTCGGACAATTTATCGGGAGTCGATGCTGTGGACTCTACCGCGGTGTGCTGTATCCTTTGATGTGAATGCGGCTCTGGCTGTGGCGCCGGCAGTGGCTCCGGCCGTGCTTTCAACGGTGGTTTCAGCTGCGCCATCGGCTGTGGCCCCGGTGGCTTCTTCGGCTGTCACTTCATCTTTCGCGTTGGCTGTCGCTTTGGAAGTGCAGGTCAAGCTTCAGTATTGTTGTTCTGTGGCACGACCTTAGACTCGAATCCACCCGGCCTAGGGGGCCGAGGAGGAGCAGTTGCCGGATGTCGCACTCTCTTCACGGAGGCATCTGTGTTCTTTTAAGTCCGTCGGTGTCGGGAGCGTCGCTTTCTAAGGGTCGCAACAGTTTCCCGACAAGACGAACGGTCTCTCGCCATCTGCTTCAAGACCGCTCTTTTCTTCTGCATTTTGGGACCGTCCTTTGAGATAGTATCATGGAACCCAATGCAATTGGGGCAATTTAGAGCCGTGGCTACACAGGAGTCTGCAGCGTTGGGCTCTGCACAGCGCGAGCAAGCTCTCGTGTTCTAGCACACAGCGCTCACGTTTCCCAGGCTTATGTAATCGCGGAGTTTAAGTGGCCTTCGTATAAATTGTTCCACGGGGCGTCCAAAGTGGCCCACCTTGACGCGTGAGGCAACAGATAGGCCCTTCAAGATTACTTTCGCACAGCGGGATTCGCCGAGTCGAGACACGTGAGTTATGCCGAAACCTTCAACGGCTGGCTTCACTAGAATAGGAAAGTCAGCGCTAGAGATGGAGATTTCCACGTCGTAGATGACACCAGTAGTGGTGTCACTGTCCAGAGGAATACACGAGCGGACCTTCATGCCACCAAGTTCCGTAAGCTTGCTCAAAGTTCGCAGCGCAGTACACGTCACTAGCCAAGACATTTTTTTTTTTTCGTGTGTTGATTCTGACATCCATGACTTGATTGCGCGTCACTGCTTCAAGAAGCACTGAGACAGACTTTCCGTTGACTCGTCTCAGGTTGTCGGTAGCGAGTTCTGGTAGAAATAGAATCGTACTGACTGAAGTATTCGGAGTTGGTCCCACAGTCGACGTGCTTGAAGTCTGGAAGGCCCTGGTATTTCTCCGTTTCGCCTTGTGGCTCCTCACAAGCTGAAAGTATTCATCGTAGAAGTCCTCAACGCTGAGCGAGTGCACACTAGTATCGTCGCAGTCGATGTCTCTCTGGAGGCCAGTCCGCTTCCTAGACGCAGCTACCACTGAAGTTGCCATCTCCAGCAGAGGCGCGGGGACCTCAAGTTGCATCCGTGCCACAACCCATGAGGACTCGGCGGCCTTTGCCAGTCGAGTCCTCATAGCCTGAACGTTGGCGTCTGCGCGGTGTTGTCGCTGTTCAGGAGTTTCGTTTGCCCTCGCGTTTCAATTGGCGTCGGCATAAGCGTCGAAAGGGCATTCCCCTTGTGCAGGAGTTTCATTGGCGCGGTCAGCACATTTTCTCAACTTGTCTGTTCCCAACTACTTCTCTCCTTTAGCTACAACGTCAGGATCAGTCGACAGCCGCTTACGCTTTCGTTTCGGCCGAAGTTGTGCATTCAGTCGAGCCCGGCGCTCTGGGTCGACCAACCCGGACGGACCAAACGCCTCATCCATGGCCCATCTCCGAAGAACTGCGACAACAACTTCTGACGAGCTGATAAATTAAGATACGAGGAGAACCGTGCCCGGCGATTCCCCACACCGGCCGCGCTCGGCCTAACCTTGTAGCCGAATAGAAACACAACTGCTTGTCCCGGATTGGAATCCCTAGAGATAGCGCACTAAATAACACCGAACCGTCTCTTGTGTAGGTACTACAATAAGTCATGACAGCCTCCTCAGCGCTACACGCTGTGTATGAAACCGAGTATAGTCATCTAGCAATCCTGGCATGATAAGGAACATCGCCACGGTAATTTAGGCGTGCCTCCTCAGTGGTGCACGAAATGAGAACGAAGAAAAACCATTAGCGTCTGTAACCCGTAAATGAACGTGTCCGTACCACATAAATTACCGTATTCACTACGATAAAGCTCCCTGCCTTTCGCCAGCGAGCTCCGGCGTCCGGCTTCATTCAGTTCTGACGTGGCAGCTTCCGGGTTGCCGGATGGGACTCTTTCTACGTCACACGCCCGCCCGCATAGCGTTTTTCTTTGCTTGTCCTCATCTTTGCAGGAAAAGAGACGTCACTAATTCGCACAAAACGATGAGCAAGCTTCCCTTGCCATGTGTCAGTAATTTTGAGCGCTGAGTGACGGACAATAAGTTTGCAGAAACATTGCAGCAGTTCCTGCTGAATGCACAGTTAGTAGTTATTATTTTATCTTATTTTACCACCCATATGCCTCGCGGACATCTATGTTCGAATCTAATGACATGTAATGACATCTTAGTTGAAATCAAGAACAAGAAATTGGCATGGGGAAGTCATGTAATGAGGCGCGAAGATAACCGATGGTCATTAATGGTTACGGACTGGATTCCAAGGGAAGGGAAGCGTAGCAGGGGGCGGCAGAAAGTTACGTGGGCGGATGAGATTAGGAAGTTTGCAGGGACAACATGGCCACAATTGGTACATCACCGGGGTAGTTTGAGAAATATGGGAGAGGTCTTTGCCCTGCAGTGGGCGTAACCAGGCTGATGATGATGATGATGCCTCGCGGAAAATTCTGAACACAAATAAGGTTGTCTCCGTTAGCACGTTGGTACAGTAAAATAAAACACGACCGAAATGACGTCCCTGCGGTATCTGTCCCATGCAGTTTTCGTTCTTCATTGCAAGATCGAGTTTTGAGCAATGAACTTTTCCACGTGTGTTCGGGCCTGTCAACCTACATGACGTTCTGTTTATGAGTCAACTGTCCCAAGAATGGCACACGAGCAATATACATTTCTTTCAAAAAATTTCAAAAATGTACACATTTGTAAGCACTACTTGCATAGTATTCTCCCTAAATATTTTGAGCGGAAAAAAAGTTTCCGCCCGTGAGCGCCATTTGAATTTCACGGCAAGCTAGAAGAGCAAGTGCGAAACAAAAATGTGCCAAAAATCAACCGTTTAGCACAATATTTCAAACTTGGCGTTTTGCCGTTGTCTAAACATTGTGCATTTATAATAGGACTGTTTCGCGAAATGTTTTTTTTTTATTTTCAATCCTTAGCATGCGCAAAATCTTAGCATGCGCAAATTATAGCGTTTTCGGAAATCTTTTTCACAAAAAACGGCCACGGAAGAAAACCTGTGATTATTTTTAGAACTGTCCCTAAAACGTACCATAGTTTAACAGTTTATTTTCTACCATGTTCTTCGTACAGGTTGTAAAATAACAGCGTGACTCTGGCAACATTGCTATGTTGGCCTATGTTTAGACGTAGGTAAGACACAAGGTGGTCAGTGGAAAAATGCGCAGGAAAGCAGGTCTAATGGGGAAGCATAACAACTTTTGCCACGGAAATTTATATCGAAGTAATTTGCGTTATCGCCCCGAAAAAAAAAATTTGAATTCAGTCTCACCACTGCAATATTTTGATTCGCGCTTCGGCTTCACCTCATAGCAGGTTGGCGGGACACACAAATCAACTAGATTTGTTGCATAAAAAAATTGGTTGTCTGTTCAGAGCAGGTAGTTTTAGGATTTTTTTTCGTGCTGTATCGTTTCTAATCATACCGGATGATCATTCATAACTTTTATGTAATTTTTAAACATTGCATGTGGGAAATAGCCTAACTCTTGTTATTGAGCTGACATTAAAGAGGCGGACAATAGTAGCACGAGCAATCCAAACATCATCATTATCATCATCAGCCTGGTTATGCCCACTGCAGGGCAAAGGCCTCTCCCATACTTCTCCAGCTACCCCGGTCATGTACTAATTGTGTCCATGTTGTCCCTGCAAACTTCTTAATCTCATCCGCCCACCTAACTTTCTGCCGCCGTCTGCTACGCTTTCCTTCCCTTGGAATATATTCAACTAATAAAAAACCATCACTAATTAACTTCCTAATAGGTTACTTTGCAGGACACATTGAAATTTACGAATTGTAGCCGGTGAGCCTGCAAGACGCATCCACTTGAATTTAATTTCCAGGAACATACCAGTTTCAAGATATTATTTCCCAAAATGTGTTGAAATACGTGCACGCTGTAGTTACATTGTGCTTCAATGCATAAAAGAACGTTTTGTTAGAGATGTAAGTGGGAACAACCGTGCATTATTGTGGCGAGTTTAATGGCACCTATCTCGAAACTTGTGTCATTGTGGAAATTCATTCCAACTGTATATGTCTTGTAAACTCACCGGCTAGAATTCTTAAATTGCAATATGTGCTATAAAGTAACTACTTAAGAAGCCAATTCGTGAAAGTTGATTATACAGTTGAATATGTCCTTTGATTTATCGTGCAAGTAATGTCCACCTCTCTAAATAATCCCGCTCAAGGACTAGAATTATATCTGCAGCAGCCTATATCTAAACGTTCCTAAACCTTAAACATAATCACTCCGTATAAAAACGCGATAGCAAAGACAATAGTAAAAAATCCAACAATATTACTGACTTAAGTACCACAGTGTCTCAATAAAAAAGAGCTATACTCATTGGTTTCTTCAGGCTTGACATCACGAAGGCCTTCTGCTGCGTGTTCAACAAGAACTTTGTCGGCTACTGTTTATTTTGCCTGAAGTACCTGGAATGATAGTAGAGTCATATCATGGAACTACTGGATCATCTCCCCATCCTATTACAAAATACCACCGCTTCCCTGGTGCGCGGGCGCCAAAACTATGACAATTACGAGTTCTTTTTATTCTGATCTTCTGATCCATAAAGCCTTTCTTTCCATGTTCTCCGGAGCCGTCAAATGCATCGACTGGCCGACATTTAGATCAATCCTCAAAGACTGCTGTCGCGATGACATACCATACAGCCTATAGGGGACGCAATAAAAGGTGCATTGCAGGAGGGCACACCTTCGATTTTGAAAAGCTCCGCCCGCACCGAATTCGACATCGTGCTAGAGAAAGTTCGGGCGATTCGCCGGCGTGCAGAATGAAGATACAGGCGAACAAAGTCCATTCATGATTTGAAATTGGTGAAACGCAGACTGAAGAAAATACAGGTTCGTATGAATAAGCTCGTTTTCACAGAAATGAACGTCTTTCTGCGAGTCTCTGGATCCCCGAAAGCCTCTGTCTCATATGGAGAACTGTTCGTTTCCTCCGTGCAACCACTGGACAGCGTCACCGATTCAATTCCCTGGATCTTTGCCTACGATGCAAGGGGCTTGAAGGCGCAGAATCTTTTTGTAGGAGCATTGCCAGTAAAGCAAATTCAAAGGGAGTGCAGGCTTACGACCAGTCACCATTCTAGAGGAAACAGAGGTTGCGCTTGCTTTATGCAATCGTTCCTCTGCGCCAGAAGCAGACGGCATTACATACCGTGCTCTGTGCAACAACTCGTGGTAGACTGGCATGGTTCCCCAGGAACCATGCCAGTAAAGTCGCCTGATTCCGCTTCTCAAAGCTCGCAAGTCGCCTCTGGACATTGCGTCGTACCGTCCGATCGCACTTGGCATTTGTGTCGGAAAAGTAATGGGAAAGATGGCTCTAAACCATCTAGAGTGTTACCTAGAGCACCAATAAATTTATGCAGATACGTTGAAAAGGTTCATGAGCAGCCGTTCATCTATAGAAAATGTTGTCGACTTTGTAACGTACGTCGAATTCCAGAAGGCCTGTAAACGCTTGTCTGCTGCCTTGTTTCTAGTCGTTAAAGGCGCTTACGATAATTTCACCTATCAAGCCATCGTTAAGGCGTTAGAAGCAATAGGACTTCGTGGCAAGATGTGTATCTGGGTTGCGATCATTGTTCGTGCCGCGGATGGTCCAACACGCGAGTATTACAGTAGCCGCGGAGCCCCTTAGGCGAAGTACTAAGCCCAATGCTTTTTAATCCAGCTCTGATTAGACTACTAGAGGATAGGCAGCGTTCTACTCTCTATCTACGTCGACCGAGTCTGTGTCTGGACTTTGGGGGTGAGCTCGCAGCAGTGCTCACAGTTACTGGATCAACAAAACTGTCTATCAACACTATCTACCAAACTTAATCGACTTTTTTCGCTGGTTTCACGCTGACTGAACCTGTCTCGCGCAACTGTTGCTCCCAGTTCACGCTCGTGAAAGTGACTTTTGGCCCGCTCTACCACTTCTCGCGTAGGCGGCCGCATATCTAGTACACTTAAAGTAGCACGGAAGTGCGCAATGTCGATCTATCGTAGGTAGCCATATATTCAGGATTTCAACTGTTACAAACTTCTGGTATCATGGCTTTTATTCCTATCTACACACAATATCATCTGCACCACCATGCTTTGCATTTCCCGCCGAAAGGCTTATGAGGTGAAGTCGAAATGCGTACGAAAATATTGTAATGGTTAGACTCAAATTCAAAAATGTTCTTCCCGGGGAAAACGCATATTACTTCGGTTAATATTTCCGTGCTGAAAGCAATTATTCCTCTCAATTAAATCCGCTTTTCGGGGTATTTTTTCATGCTCACCTCAGTGTGCAACTCACCTTAGTTTGTTACCGAAGTCTAAATAAAGGCCGAAATAGCATTTCTGCCAAATTCATGCTTCTACTTTAGATCCTGTGCGCAGCACAGAGGCGAAAATAAAATTTTATAAGATACTATGTTTTAAGGACAGTTGTATGAAAACACTTCCAGGTTTTCTTCCGTGACTGTTCTTTGGGAAACAGTTGTGCCCATTATCGGTGGCGGTTGTCAACTTGCTCTCTCCCTATTTCTATTGTGTGTTTGTATGTTTCCATATCTAGTAACAATAATAACAATAACCTTACAATATTACTATAATTTGGCCTTTTTTACCGCGGTGTTAAGGATTAAATAACATAAAAAACATAACTTTGTGAAAATGTTTCATATCGAAAGAAATATGTTCAGACAACGCAAAGTACAAAATAATACGCGAAACGGCCGATTTCTGGCAAATTTTTGTGTCGCAACTGGTTCTCCCACCGTTTCGTGAAATTAAAAAGGCCCTCACGGGCGCAAAAAAAATGTTTGCCGCTTAACGTACATTGGGAAAATCCTGTGCAACTAATGCTTACATACGGTGAACTTTTGTCATTTTTGAGCAGAACGGATGTTGGTCGAGCGCTACGTTTGGGACAGTTGGCGTGGAATGACCCTTATTGCTTTGTCATAACCAGTATTAACTACATGGCCTCAACCACCAATCTACCCTGTCAGCTTTTTCTACCTTTAAGTAATTTCCTCTCCTAATGCTTGCCTACTGTCACGTTTAAAGCTAATAGCTTTGTTGCGCTCATTCGTCCGTGTTTGACAGCCGCTAAAACTGGCGCCTGCACTTTCAATGCTTAGGTGTGGAGAGCTGTCATCGCCAAATTTATCAGATTGTAAAACCCTTGACGTGAATGTACTTCTTAAAAGCCTATGAATCCTAGATGTGGCAGTCGCAATAGTAAATGAAATGTTGCGACAAAACAAGGGCTATTCCGGATATTGTGAAGCTAGGCAATGAGGTGATAATGCGAACGCGGAACTTACTTTTGTTGATTAAATGCCCGAGTGACATCGTTATTACACAGGCGTGTGCGTGTTACGAAGGCCCGCACTAGGCCGATGCCGACAAGGCGCTTCCAAGACACCTACACCGATGATCGGCCGCCGGCCAATCGACAGACTGTGTCGCCATGAGGCATTCCGTCACGCTGAAGCCTGTTACACATGATGCGATTTTTGTCACACCGGCAGTGCCATTTTCGTCATTTGCGACGCAAATCGCAGTCGCAGTTCCGACAGCCCGATTCTTGGCCGCGACCAACCGGTTGGTCGCACAGTCGCAGCGATCGCTGCGACTTTCCGTCGAAATTGCCCGGAGAACTATTTCAACGGTTCCGCGCCTCGCTGAAGGAGTGTAATGCGCAGAGACGTGGATTAACGAATTCGGTGCGTGCGCTAAGGGAGAATAAAAAAGCTTGTATCGCAGATTCCATTCTCCCATTTCTATGTGTTCGTTGACACGCTATGCAGCAAATGAAGCTCATTTTCACGTTTGCGTCGCACACCTTTGCGAGTTGCCACGAGACGACAGGGCCTTTTGAAGTCTTCACAATTTTCTTTTGTTGAATACTATGCGAAAATCGGTCGTTCGGATCAGCTTAAATAACTTCAACCTCGGCAAGGTCAAACGACAAGACAGCAAAGTACCCGAAGTTTCAACGTTGTGCTGAACGCGGTACCATTCAGTTTCATTTTCTTGTCCGTTTTCAAGCGTGAATATTCCGATGCACCTTGAAAGGTTCTCTTACCTCACTTACTTATTAAATTTGACAATGCAATCGTATAAGCTATCGTAATGAATTCTCTACAATTGCATTAACTCTTTGGCTTGAATAAACAGCGTCGTTAATTTGTTTTCGAATATTTCATGGAAGTTGCATCTCTTCTCTGGAGAATATTTTTCCTTGCACAGAAACCAATAACATTAAATATGTTGCAGACTTTGTCTCCTTACTGAACCTGCATTAACATTTGCTTTGAACGGTAATTAACTCCGTAGTTAGTAAATTAAGTAAATTATTGACTTGCTGAAGTGGCACAGTGACAACGTACCGTCCTGCACCGTCATATAAAACTCGTGCAACAATGCGAAAAGCAGACAAACAGCTCGTTCTTGTGGAGATGAAACAGTAGAAGATGACACGTTAAAGAAAAATAAATCAAAACTGTGCAGTGAAGTCAGCCAGTTGGATCCCTTCCTGTGAACCTTTGAATTTTTTAAGTACAAACGGTTCTTGCACATTCACAGCTTATCAAGTGTGCAGAAACATTTTTGCATTTCAACTATACACAATATGTGGTTTATTCGATAGAGGACCAAAAAATTATTTTTTGCAATGAAAAACGTATTCCAAGATTTACCTACATACAGGCAAGAAAAAAATCTGTAGACAACAAAACTTCTGTTCGATTTATTCACCTGCCACTGCGGCTATAGCATTCTGCTGCTAACACAAGGCGAGGGGTTGAATTCCCAGCCATGGCAGTCGCATTTCAATGGAAATCGCAGGTAAAAAAAGCTGTTGCACTTAGATTTAGTTAATCATTATTTATTCAACCCTAAAACTTCCAGACACTAGGCATAGGGGGGCATGCTTTTACAAAATGTGACATCAATCGAAAGGAAAGGGCGCAATTGTAAAACTAGCATCGTTTCTCATACATCGAGTGTGTAAACATTCATTGCATCAATATGCACTGTTCAAGAGCACTCCACAAATAGGCATGATCAGGCATAGCAATTACTCTGTCAGAAAGTTGGTGTTACAGATGTATAACTATCAAGACATGAATGCTCATATTACATTGTGCACACAGCACACATAAAAAAGTTTTCAAGAGTTGCGTAATACCCCGTATGGAAGAATGAAGAGAGTGAAGAGGCCTATAACACCAGTACCTCATGCTATTCTAATAAGAGGAACTACTATCAAGAATATTTCCGGTAAAGCACTTCAGGTAACCAGTAACTTTATGAAAGACAGAAAATACCAGCTGAGAATTGGAGGTACATTTGGCCCACCCACACCTACAACACAGGCACACTATAATAAGCAATACAGTCTATGGTGTACTACAGTCTATGGGAAAGCTATATTATACAGAAATAAAGAATGATGCGACAAGATCTCGACAACACTGCAGGCTTTCTTGGCCAGTCAGGCTTTTCGCTTTCTGATAAGTCAATTTACATCGACGTTGGAAAAAAGACTGGAATCGAGAACTACCCCTGGTTGCACATTGTGCCCCACATAGCTTGACAAATATAACGTCAAGTCAACATCTACAAATCCTCAGCTAGTGTAAGAACACGACGGCATAGCCAGCACGTGGGTGAAACAATTATGTCATGCCTGGACGCAAATTCTACACCTGGTGAAAAGAATAATCTCGAAATCACGGGGGGTAGATGAGCGGATACTATGCAAAATCGCAGATGCTGTGTTTGTGTGCAAGGTATTGTACGGTATGAATTACCAGCAGCGCCTAAAGAAGACACCTTGTCGAATACAGGCATCCGGCAATAACAGGTCTTTCCAACTTTACCATGCCTGAAGACCTCTATGAGAAAGAGCAAACGAACAAGCACCTAGATAAAGTAGAGTGGCAGCCAGCAGCACAAACTGTTTGTCTCAAGAGCTCGGAGCATGGTCAAACGATACTATGCCAGCAAGCATATGAGATGCAAATACGACAACCCCTCCCTTCACAAACACAATCTCAGGAGCATCTGAACTTGAAACACTACAGGCCCATCAAGTGCAATATGGGGCAAACAATTAAGCCAGGAGATTATATGCGACTGCCAAACACACAGAGGTGGCTGCTAATCATGAAGATGCAAGAAAACATCAGGCATGTATAGTACACTGATGTGACCTTAGCAGTGTAAGAGTAGTATGACACTACATTAAACCCCCATACAAGTGGGCTCCATTCCAGGTCATCCTACACCTAGAAAATCTGAACTGAAAGCAATCAAAGCAGCACTTGCAGTGCAAATTTGCAGAGTACAACACCCTGCACACCTGTATGGATGGATTCACCAGAAACTGTCTGGGCCTGCACATCGCACAAGATTGTCAGGACAATCAGGAGATTAACACGCGACTTCCAAGCTCACGGCCAAAAATTAAATTACAGGATACATAGCCATGCAGATATTCCAAGACACAAGCGGGCTTATGAGCCCGACATAATAACTGAAAAGTGGACGAGTTAGTGTGTATTCATTACTAACGAAAGCGCGACAGATATACAACGGACAAGAACGAAGCGCTCTGTGTGTTGACTTCGTTCTTGTCCATTGTATTTCTACTGCACTGTAGTTATTGAATTCATGAAGCTGCACGGGAGACTAACGATACCCCCGCCAAGGCCCCGATATGACATCCAAATATACCCACGCACACGTACACACACGCACACACAAAAGTAGTATGAACAGGATGACACTAGCGACGGATGAGGGCTACCTTCCAACTAAGGTTCATTGTAAAAATGTGTCGATTTAAACAGTTTACCAGAAAAAGAAAGAAGCTTTGAAGTCTAGATAAAAAGTGGTGCTTGATGCAACCAAACATAAATAAAAATGCTACTGAAATATAATACAGAAAAATTCCAAGTACACGAAATAAATCATTACAATCGCCAATTATGCATGCCAGCCCTTATCAAAATATACTGTTCTTATTCCAGTAGACAGATTGACAGCTTGCTTATGCAAGCACACTCTTCCAGTTCCATGCCATTTGGAAAAAACTTGAGTTTCTTGGAAGGTAGCTTCATGCGCACTTGGTGATTACAATGCCTTTTCCCTCCTGAACTTGTATATTTATTTGTATTTTCTCTATTTCCTGTTTTTGGTTATGTTTTGTTTCATCAAGCACTAGTTTTTATCAGGCTTTCTTGCTGTACAAATTTCTGGTAACTTTTATAAATCACTGCATTTTCCCAATAAACCTTTTAATTGGAAGTTAGTGCAGCCTGTTATTACTGCTTCACGCTGTAAGCTCTTGCAATATTACCCAAATTAAAATTTATATAAGATGCACAGAAGAATCATAAGGGCCACTAAAGTGACTTGTTACAGTCTAAAAAAATTAAGAATAGCCTGGCTGCAGGCGGCACCAGAGAACACATAGAAGGAACGAGAAAACCGAGGGGATCTAACAACCGAACGTTCAATGTACATGCCGGGTAAGTACTGGCTGACAAGCAATAAATCGAACATACACAAAAAGGAGAAGCAAAAATTAATATGTGTTTCCTGACAGGGAATGCCACCATTTATGACACAGGCCATGCTGCGCCATGTTCCCAGCGTTTTTAGATCTGCAGCTTGCATAATTTATCTAGGCATCCGATCTGCAAATAATGCTAGCTGCTTAGACAAATTATGGAAGCTGTAGATGCAAAGAAACTGGGAGAATCTTGTGTCAGCATGGCCTCTGTTACACTTTCAGAGGTGGATGTGTTTCCTGTAGGGATCTGTATGGGGTCATATCAGTTTTTGCTTCTCCTTCTTTTGTAACTTCGATTGATGATTTGTCAACCAGCATTTACTCGGCATGTTCAATAATCTTTCA
This sequence comes from Dermacentor andersoni, assembly GCF_023375885.2. NCBI lineage: Eukaryota > Metazoa > Arthropoda > Arachnida > Ixodida > Ixodidae > Dermacentor > Dermacentor andersoni. The sequence goes on from NC_092821.1 coordinate 35,458,805, forward strand.
TTTGTTAATGTGCCTTATTATCGTCTTGGTCTCTAGCAGAAAGGTGTTCATTCTTTTTACAGCGAAGCTGTATGTGCCCAGGCGGAACACTCGTGGTCCGACCACAGGAACCCTACTGCGGGGGTATGAGCCATTGCATTCGTCTTACGTGGCGGAGAGACAAATTTCTCGTTGGGTAGGCATAGAAATGCTTATGAATTTAAAACATATACATTTATGTACCTATTATTGCAGCGAAGGGACACAGAGGGGGGCAGGGCTAAGAGAAGATCATGATGACATGATTATCTCACAGCAAAGGTGTGTCGGGCCATTGGCTACACCAATAGTGAGGTCGTTTCTCTCTCACAGCAGAGCGCGCGTGCAGCAGCCTCTCTCCGACTTCCAATAGGTTCAAAAATGTGCCCCTGTATTTATTTAAACGAAATGTGCAGCCCCAGTGTGTCACTTGGTAACTACATTACATAACCGAGTCATAAATACTATGATTAACGCATTCGGAAACACAAATGCGTAAGATATTTCAGAAAGCCTTTGATGGACCCGCTGGATTAACACAATGAACCACTCATTGCACCTTCCATGATGGTGTTGTGCGAAGCGATGTGTGCATTTCAAATAAACACAGTGGTAAACCCAAGCCAAACGTGTGCGTGACCTGATTTAGAAACACAGACATAACCAATAATTCAGAAAGACTTTAATAAACCGTCGGAATTCCCCGCGTGATAAACACCGGGGCCGCGCATTTCAGCTTGGCTGGTTTATCATCTGTGCAGGGTGCATGGGCACCAATTTTTTCTGTTATTGGTTGTTAAGTATTGTGCAGTATTTTGCGACTAAAACACTTTGTTGGGCTAGTTGTTGCATTGTATTGGTGCTGCTTGTTCTTGTAGTTTTTTTCTTATCGTTGTACCCGTCTTCCTTTTGTAACTACTTTTCATTGCCCCTCACCTAATACTCCAATCATGCAGCCTGCGAGGTATACAAATTAAGTACATAAGCACATTTTATTCATTCATCTGCATAAACCTTGTACCATCCCTTCCTCAACAAATGTCACTGTGTTGATGTCTCACAGTGTGCATCTGTATTAACAGCCGTTTGCATTTTGGTTTAATGTGTGAAGAGTGTAGTGCATAAACATTACATGACATTATGGTTGTGACCTATGCTGTTCATAATAAAAACTTGCAAAAGTGGTATGCTGGATTGTTGAAAATAATACCAATTGTATATATCGCAGTTACTTTACCAGCATTTAACTGACCACTTGAGCATAACTTCACTTTGCATTGATTGCAACACGTGCACTGAATCTGCACTTTTTTGCTTACTAATGTGGTCGTTACTGCATGGCCGCATCTTGTAGAATTGAAAACAAAGTTGCATAAATAAGTTTGTTGCAACATATTTAAAAGTATGCGTACATCACTGCGATTGCAGCACCAGAATTTGATACGAACACGCACAACATAGGATGCGGACAAATGCTGAGGACAAACTCCCGAATGTTCGCATCCTGATACCTATGAAAGTGAACAATTTCATTCCATGCCTGTTAATGAGTGGGAGAAAGAAAACTTAATTGCGTTCCTGGAACAAAATCGCATTGATCAGCTTAGAGATATAGTCATGCTTAACACTTTTTAACACTTTCGAAATGAATAATTATAGCTTGCTATCGACATTGAAGCAGCCTTTCGGCAGCTAGAAAAAGAATCAGTTTTTCCAGCTTTGAGTATAGACTTGCAGGAAATGCAAGCGGGCATAAAGTTCTGCAACTATAATCTGTTTAGGAATACCAGGTAGAAATAAACACTGAGGCTTTCATTTGTACTTTCTCTGGCTGAGCAATCTAGTATGATATGACTCCCATAAGCATTTCGTAACAATGTTGAACTAATACAGGATAAATACATGACAAGCTTAAGAAATCTGGATGATTGATATAAATTACACTGAAGGAACTGTAATATCTAATAACATTAATAATATAATAATAATATTTATTTCTACAACACAGACTGTGAGCGGCGTGCGAGGCTAAGCAGAAAGGTGAAAAACACTACGGCAAGTGTGCCTGCTGTGGGCCTACGTTCCAGCATTGTGGATAGCGCATTTTGATATATATGGGCTTTCTGTATACTACCAGCACGAGACAGAGGACAACACAGTGGACGAGAAGCGTGTCTTTTAGAATGCTATGATACAAAATACAGGTTTCTACAAAAGAGACGGTAACTGCAAAAAAAATTGCTGCGTCGGCTTTTGCACCTTTACAAATATTTAGAGAGGAGAGAAGACTCCCATATATATATTCACAGCACACGCACCGCGATGTACGAACCAGGCTAGCGCTAAGGTTGAATTTCCCAACACAATTTCCATTCCACGTTACGCAATCACACAAATCATTTGCGGTTTCGTTCAGGGACAGACGCGGGCTTTCGGGTTGGTGCTTGTTGTTGCGTTGGGTGCAAGAATGTGGCTAGGAGTAGGCACAGCACATGCGCAATCGCGAGCTATGTACACACAACATTTCTCCAGAAGCTGACGCTGAGCACGGGTAGCGCGAGGATCTTGCTGGGCTGACAGGACGACTTCGTGGCAGCCCAATTCCAAATACTGCATATGCGGTGAGAGTAGCTGCATGAACTTCTTGATAGGTCACCTTGTAGATCGTTGTAGAGCAGGCAGAACGAAACAATCATAGATGGCAGATCAGACAACGCACAGCGCTGAACCAGCTGCGAACAGCTGTTTACGTGCGCCGTGTATCATCGCACTGTACGTCAACAACCGCCGTTGCGCACTCCAAAACGAATGTTAACTTCAACACGTTCTTAAATTACAAAGCACGAACTTTATTTGCTCCTAATAAAGAAAAGTCAACAAAATGATAATGTAAACGTTCTATTCATTACAATAAAGAAATTATGCCGCGTGTGTCACGAAACCTGGCAGCAAGCAACCCTGGGCGTCGCACCAGTCGCATTGTAGGAATAGCAATCATGTGAAATGGGCCCTCTAAATATCGCATTGCCGCACGTACGACGGCACTGATTTTCGTCGTTCCAGTCGCAGCATGTGAAACTATTTTAGGTCGACAACGCCGCCGACAGGGCCCAATGATAACGATTCGTCGCCGTGTGACAGGCCTTCGTCCCGCCTGCAAATTGTCTACTAACCGTCATTCAGCCAGTCTTTGTCAGCTAAAAGAACCACTAAGCTAAATCGGCCAAGAAACCCAAATTGTATATCGGGAACAGCATCTAGTTGTCAGTACATAACCCTTTGCCGTCTAAGAATCATGACTCAGAACTGAATTAAATAAATGTATTTCTTGGGGATGACGGAACGAAACAGTGCAGTACGACGAATTCATAGATTCGAAGCGCACAGCCGTCGCCTTGAAAGCGCTGCCATGTTTCCTACGCTAAACTGGCGTGCCGTCGCAGCGTGAGAACAACACCTACCTACTGCCTCCCAACGGATCCATTCTCACCCGCACGGCCGACAGCGATTCGTCTGCAGACTGTTGACGCCGACGAAGTCTGACAGTACACAGCGGAGACAAATAATTAAATTCACAGAACTGCTATATGCCTTTCTTTTAGAAGAGTTATGCATTTATAAATTTAGCGCTGATTTCTTCCTGAAACCTACCAATCGTCGTCAACTTCTCTAAAAGAAATGCAGGCCTTGAATTATCATTCACTTCCTACTGTCATTAGCATAATATTTTTTCTCTCAAGTGCAACAAATTTTACTCAAATCGGTTCAAAGGTTCTCGCATGCAAGCATTTCAGCGTTTTACATGCAACTGAACAGGCGGCATCGGAGTTGACCCCGAGTGCTTCCCCTTCAGTGTTGTTTTTCATGTTACGTGTTTTTTGCTATGTCCAGAATTAATTTAACTTCTTATTGTTTGCCCGCACATCATTCCTAGCATGCTCATTACGTCCTCCAAATGTAGACCTTGTGCCCGATTCATTTCCTCAAGGTGCCCAGCAATAATTGCTAACCGAAAAAGGCAGGAACCAATGCGATTCAGGAAGCAACTCCAAAACATAGGACCCGTTATTAACGCGTCTCAATAAGCATCATCAAAAGGGCACCGCTGTCTGTAGTGTGTAAAAACGCAAGTTTCAGACAGTTAGGAGAGGAAATTCCGGAAATGTAGAAAAAGCTATGACAGGGTGGATCGGCGGTAGAGGCCCTGTAGTTAGTACTGGTTATGAAAAAGCAATAAGGTTTATTCCAATATGGGTCAACTGTCCCAACCATAGCGTTGGACCAATATCCGTATTGCTCAAAGAATTGCAAGAAGTCCACCGTATATAAGCATTGGTTGCACAGGATTTTCCCAAGATACGTTGAGCGGCAAACATATGCTTGCGCACGTGAGGGCCATTTGAATTTCACGAAACGCTAAAAAAACCACTTGCGACATAGAAATTTGCCAAACATTTACCTCTTCGCACATTATTTCGTTCTTTGCGTTCTCTGAACATTTTCTTTCATTATAAAACAGTTTCACAAAGTACTTTTATGTTCTTTCAGCCTTAATGCCGAGGTAAAAATGCGCAAATTATAACAATTTTGGGAAATGGAGTCATGCAGGAAAACCTGGAAGTATTTTCATAAAACTGTCCCAAAAACACTAATAAAATTTTATTTTAGCCTCTGTGCTGCACACAGGATCTAAAGTAAAAGCATGAATTTGGCTCAAATGCTCTTTCGGCCTTTGTTTAGATGTCGGCAACACACTAAGGTGCGGCATGAAAAAGTACGCAGAAAAGCGGATTTAATTGAGGAGAAGAACTACTTTGACCACGGAATACTGATCGAAATATGCGTTTTCCCCGAGAAAAACATTTTTGAATTTTGAGTCACGCCCTTCCAATATTTTGGTTCGCTTTTCGACTTCACCTCATAGCATATTGGCGGGAAATACAAGCCATGGTGGTGCAGACGATAGTGTGTGCAGAGAGGTTTAAAAGTCGTGACACCAGAAGGTCATCATCATCATCATCAGCCTGGTTAAGCCCACTGCAGGGCAAAGGCCTCTCCCATACTTCTCCAACTACCCCGGTCATGTACTGATTATGGCCATGTCGTCCCTGCAAACTTCTTAATCTCATCCGCCCACCTAACTTTCTGCCGCCCCCTGCTGCGCATCCCTTCCCTTAGAATCCAGTCCGTAACCCTTAATGAACATCGGTTATCTTGCCTCCTCATTACATGTCCTGCCCATGCCCATTTCTTTTTCTTGATTTCAACTAAGATGTCATTAACTCGCGTTTGTTCCCTCACCCAATCTGCTCTTTTCTCATCCCTTAACGTTACACCCATCATTCTTCTTTCCATAGCTCGTTGCGTCGTCCTCAATTTAAGCAGAACCCCTTTCGTAAGCCTCCAGGTTTCTGCCCCATACGTGAGTACTGATAAGACACAGCAGTTAAACACTTTTCTCTTGAGGGATAATGGCAACTTGCTGTTCATGATCAGAAAATGCCTGCCAAACGCACCCCAGCCCATTCTTATCCTTCTGATTATTTCAGTCTCATTATCCGGATCGGCGGTCACTACCTGCCCTAAGTAGATGTATTTCCTTACCACTTCGAGTGCCTCGCTACCTATCGTAAACTGCTGTTCTCTTCTGAGACTGTTAAACATTACTTTCGTTTTCTGCAGATTAATTTTTCCACCCTTCTGCTTTGCCTCTCCAGGTCAGTGAGCATGCCTTGCACTTGGTCCCCTGAACTACTAAGCGAGGCAATATCATCAGCGAATATCAAGTTACTAAGGTATTCTCCATTAACTCTTATCCCCAATTCTTCCCAATCCAGGTCTCTGAATACCTCCTGTAAACAAGCTGTGAATAGCATTGGAGAGATCGTATCTCCATGCCTGACGCCTTTCTTTATTGGGATTTTGTTGCTTTTTTTATGGAGGACTGCGGTGGCTGTGGAGCCGCTATAGATATCTTTTAGTATATTTACATACGGCTCGTCTACACCCTGATTCCGTAATGCCTCCATGACTGCTGAGGTTTCGACTGAATCAAACGCTTTCTCGTAATCAATGAAAGCTATATATAAGGGTTGGTTATATTTCGCACATTTCTCTATCGCCTGATTGATAGTGTGAATATGGCCTATTGTTGAGTAGCCTTTACGGAATCCTGCCTGGTTATTTGGTTGACAGAACTCTAAAGTGTTCCTGATTCTATTTGCGATTACCTTAGTAAATACTTTATAGGCAATGGACAGTAAGCTGATCGTTCTATAATTTTTCAAGTCTTTGGCATCCCTTTCTTATGGATTAGGATTATGTTAGCGTTCTTTTAAGATTCCGGTACGCTCGAGGTCATGATGCGTTGCGTATACAGGGTGGCCAGTTTTTCTAGAACAATCTGCCCACCATCCTTCAACAAATCTGTTGTTACCAGATCCTCCCCAGCTGCCTTCTCCCTTTGCATTGCTCCCAAAGCTTTCTTTACTTCTTCCGGCATTACTTGTGGGATGTCAAATTCCTCTAGATTATTCTCTCTTCCATTAGCGTGGTGGGTGCCACTGGTACTGTATAAATCTCTATAGAACTCCTCAGCCACTTGAACTATCTCATCCATATTAGTAATGATATTGCCGGCTTTATCTCTTAACGCATACATCTGATTCTTGCTATTTCCTAGTTTCTTCTTCCCTGCTTTTAGGCTTCCTCCGTTCCTGAGAGCATGTTCAATTCTATCCACATTATACTTCCTTATGTTAGCTGTCTAACGCTTGTTGATTAACTTCGAAGTTCTGGAAGTTCTATTCTAGCTGTAGGGTTAGAGGCTTTCATACAGTGGCGTTTCTTGATCAGATCTTTCGTCTCCTGCGAAAGTTTACTGGTATCCTGTCTAACGGAGTTACCACCGACTTCTATTGCACACTCCTTAATGATGCCCATAAGATTATCGTTCATTGTTCAAGGTCCTCTTCCTGAGTTAAAGCCGAATACCTGTTCTGTAGCTTGATCCGGAATTCTTCTGTTTGCCCTCTTACCGCTCTTTGATCGGCTTCTTATGTACCAGTTTCTATCGTTCCCTCCTCAAGTCTAGACTTATTCGAGTTCTTACCATCCTATGGTCACTGCAGCGCACCTTGCCGAGTACGTCCACATATTGTATGATGCCAGGGTTAGCGCAGAGTATAAGGTCTATTTCATTTCTAGTCTCGTCATTGGAGCTCCTCGACGTCCACTTTCGGCTATCCGGCTTGCGGAAGAAGGTATTCCTTATCCGCATGTTATTATGTTCTGCAAAGTCTACTAATAACTCTCCCCTGCTATTCCTAGTGCCTATGCCATATTCACCCACTGCCTTGTCTCCAGCCTGCTTCTTGCCTACCTTGGCATTGAAGTCGTCCATCAGTACAGTGTATTTTGTTTTGACCTTACCCATCTCCGATTCTACGTCTTCATAGAAGCTTTCTACTTCCTAGTCATCATGACTGGATGTAGGGGCGTACACCTGTACGACCTTCAATTTGTAACTCATATTAAGGTGCACAGCCAGACCTGCCACCCTTTCGTTAATGCTATAGAGTTCCTGTATCTTACCAGCTATATTCTTATTAATCAGGAATCCGCCTCTTATAGTTCTCGTATCTCCGCTAGCACAGGACTTGCTCCCTTTTTAGCACTGCATATGCTTCCTTCGTCCTCCTAACTGCACTAAGCCCTATTATCCCATTTGCTGCCCTCTATTTCCTCCAATAGCACTGCTGGACTCGCCTCACTAGATAACGTTCTAGCGTTAAACGTTGCCAGGTTCATTTTCCATTGGCGGCCTGTCCGGATCCAGGGACTCTTAACACCCTCTGCTGCGTCACAGGTCTGACCGCCGCCGTGGTTAATTGCTTCACAGCTGCTGGGGGACTGAGGGGCCGGGGGTTTGATTGTTGTATTCATATAGGAGGTCGTGGCCAAGTACTGCACCAGGGTGACCAATCCTGCACTCGTGAGGGAGTGCGTTACCGGTTATGGTCACCGGGATCAGGCCGCACTCCAGGCATGTATATGCAATTTATCAACACGCGGATTTTTTTTATCCGGTGGAAGATTGCGCGGCACCGGGATTCGAACCACGGTCCTCTTGCACGCGAGGCGGATGCTCTACCTCTACGCCAGCGCTGTAGCCGCTTCAGCCGCTTACGAACCAGAAGTTCGTAAGAATTGAAATCCTGAACGTATTCCAACTTAAGATACATCGACATTGCGTGCTTCTGTGCTACTGGAAGAGTACAGCCGTCAGCAGGCTTAACACGAACGCACCGCAGCGTGGCCTGGACCAGCTTGGACTGATGCCAGCGCCGTGAAGTGGTGTGCTCTGTTATCTCGGTACGCTTGCAGCGGCTTGCGATAGCTGGAGCGCAGCTCTATTTGACTGCTCGTCTTGTCTATCGCTTGTGCCTAATCGGCGGCGAGAGTGCGCTCACTTGACATGTCCGTTCCGCCACGTTTCGATCGTGGCTGCGGTCTCACGCGCTTCCAAAAACACGTTGCGATTTGCTTATATAGGCCAAGCGAAATAGGCACCTGACACTGCCCAGGCGGCGCGTCCGAGCAGCGATCGTCAGCGCCTCTTGCGGCACCCTCCGTCAAACCTGACACTGACGGACCACGCTACTCAGGCTGCCCCCGCTGAGTGCAAGCGTGGTCGCATGTTCATACGTGTTTTAAAACAATCAAATGGCGCAAGTTTTGCTGTGTGGCTTCAAACCAATTTCAAAATTAGACGGTTGGATACGCCCTGCCATTCGTCGTAAAGGCGAAAAGCTCTACGCTGCCGGGCACGTTAACAGCGTGAAAGAAATCGCCGGTGTGACTGTGCTGGCGAAGTGTCACTCGCAGCAAGGCAAACACAACTACAGCGTATCTCTGGACGTGAGTACACTGAACTATCATATTATGCTTTGATTAAGCAGCTCAATTCAGTGTCCAGGCATGGCTGAGCTTATTAAGCGTTAAGCGTAGGTGTTCTTGGCCGACCATTTGATTTACCGTAGACTAAACGTGTTCTTCCGTGGTGCTATTTTGACACGCTTGCAAAGCCTTACTAAGGCCACGGGTGATACGCTCCATATATTTTCGAATTACTAAAAGGCTCTTTTAAACAACTTGCACAAAATTGTACTTGACTGCTGTGTTCTGCCAAGCAACCGCAATACTTCGTTTACAACTGTCGAGGTACCGGCACGACCTTGGGCCGCTCCGGCCGCCAAGACTCGGGTGACCGTATCCGGCAATCTGAACCGCAGCAGAGCGGCACAGTGTGAAGTGCTCAGCGACTCACGCAAGCCAGAACACCTGCAGCCACCACGCAGTACACTTCATACATCAAAATAAATAGCTCTAAAAGATATGGAGAACTTACAAAATCTGTAAGTCGGCTTCCCGGCAAGACTCTTTCTCGACCAAAAACTTTAGTCTACTGACTACAACACTTTCTAGTGCGATCCTCCAGGAAGGAAGCGCGAGCACAAAACCATTCTAAAGATTCCTTTGAAATCATCATGTCATCACAGTTGCCCCAATCCCATCACGGACAGGAAATGTATTCTTGCCACTCAAGAGCTTTGGCTAATGCCGAGCGTCTGCAGATTAGAGGCGTTTGGAGGAAGTGTTAAGTTGGAGCAGTACTTTGCTTTACCAATCCGTGGTGGAAAGTCTTTGGTTGGAAATTACTTTTCTCGCGGATGCGCAGAAGTTCGCACATTGACGATTTATTGGCCACCAGATCGAGATATGTAGCCAAGGTAATCATGCCGAGTGTTTTCATGCCATTTAGTTTCAATCGCAGCGTCGATCTCTTGCGCTACTTAATGTATATGCTCAGCCATATGCGCACATACAATTATCTGCATCTACTATGAGTGTATCTAATTCCCATGAAAATTAGAAGCACAGATTGCTTACAATTTTAGCGGCACTGAAATGTAAAACTAATATTTCAGAGCATATGAAAAAACATGGATGTTAAATATTAATCCGGCTTACTGCAGCATGACCTTGTTCATACTCCACAAGGAAGCTTTGGCACATATGACAATAAGATTAAGTAAATCAACGAGGCATGCATCAGTGACATGCATCGTGCTCCAAATTTAATAATAGATTAAAGAACGTGCATATGGGAATTCATCCTCAGTAGGCAAATCACAATGAATTGCTTCGTAAGACTATTAGGAACAATAGTTTTGTGCCCTATTCAATGCACATTTAAAAAATGCGGTGTTAAAGCTTCATGGCGAAGTTACAAAATTTACTTCTTGCAGCTGAACAAGGCCGACCGTGCCTTGAGTGGTGGAAGCTGCACTTGTCGGTACGGGGCCTCGGGAAACTGCAAACACTGTGCAGCAGTTGTGATATACATCAACGAAAGTGAGGACGTGTCCACAACATCACAACCACAGCAGTGGGGGCGGCCACCAAAGACGTCATTTATTAATGACAAGGCATCTATTGAGCTGTTTGGTGGTAAGAAAATTTGTGACAGCATACGCATATGTGTATTGCATCTTCTATGATGTGTTTTTGTAAGCAGGCATTCAGCACTTTCAAAATGTGCATAAATTGTTTCTTGACAGACAGTGAAGGGGTATCGCGTGGGATATAATCAATGCTAATGTACTCTATGATGTTATTTTGTGTGCTTTGTTTCAGAAAATACCCATCCTTACGTTGCGGGAAAATAACCCACAATGCTGGAGCCAGAATATGTGATAAATCGCCTTCCTAAATTGAGGTGTCACATGAATACTATTCTCAGAGAAGTTAGTCAAAACGTGGACAATGAAACTGCTGACAGAAGTGTTGCCAATGTAGAAGAGAACATAGCTGAGCTTCAAGGGGTGCTTAACCCACACAGAGCTGCATACCACTACTTGGAAGTTGTAGAAAAGTACCCAAAGGTCCTAGTAAAAAGGAACCATTATAGCAAATTACTATCAAAGGAGTCAGCCGAATACTACAAGAAAAACGTGAAGTGCCAGGACACACATCACCTATGTGCACTTACAAAGGGCCAGTCTATGAACCTAAGGTAAGTGATTCAGGTGGTGTGCCAATTTGTCAGTTTGTGTCAACATTACTCTTGATACTTATGACCGACAGGTGGCACCGAGAACGACGAGTGCGTATAACGTGTTCTATGGCGCACACAATACTGAGAACGAGAAAGGCCCCTGCTGACTTGGTAAATACACTACTGAGAACGACAAGCTTTTCATCGGAAGCCACAACATATGGTACGCCTTCAAAAACGTGTTTATGGTTTCACTTAAAAGTTATTTCTCTTTCAGGCATAAAGATGGAAGCACTTGCCCGGAAGGAGTTTGAAGATGAAGTTTCTGTACAGGTTATAGAGGTACCACACGATATCCTTCTTTCAATTATTAACTAAGCAGATTAGTATAATTAAAATAGAAGATACAATTACCACAGTGCTACCTTTATATTTTACCTTTATTCTTAGTATGTACCCATTTTATCTTTAATCAAGAAACTATTAAATGTCTGAAACAGTGCGCGCTTATAGATATGTCGTCTTTTTCAGACCGGATTGGTGCTGCACTCTCTCCAGCCGTGGCTTGCTGGCAGCCCAGATGGACTCTTCCTATCCGACCAGAAGCCCTGTATTCTTGAGATAAAGTGCCCATTTTCAAGAAAAGACGACATCATCATAGATGACCGATTGGAACACTCATTTGTGCCATACGTAAAATATGTAAATGGTAGACTGGCCCTCCTGAAGAGTCATAAGTATTACACACAAGTGCAGCTTCTAATGTATGTGTGCAACGTTCAGAGCTGCTATTTCTTTGTTTATTCAAGTAAGCAAAGCATAATAATTGATATTGAAAGAGACAACAGTTTCTTGTATGCATCAGTGCGAGCACTAGAGGAATTTTACTTTGCTTGGCTACTGCCAGCATTTGCTAGATGGCGGCGAGTGTAGTTTTTTGCAATGTGTATAAATTTTTAACGTGTGGAATTTAAGGTATTGTGTGAGCTTGTAAAAAGATAAATAAAAACATGTGAACTGTACTAGTGAAAGTGGCTTGGGTGCAGTTTCTGATATATGTTGTGTGTAGGCTTGTGCTACATGGCTTTGACATGTGGACAGTAGTCAACACAAAGGTCTGTGAGTAATGAACAAAGACAATTTGATAGACACTTTATTCACAAATAAAATAGATAGCAGTTGAACCATAACATTTAGGAATTGACTAGAATGACAGTTTCAAACTGTGCTAGCTTCAATGCGCTATTGTACATAATCATTCACAAATTCTACACCGTAGAGTCCACACGCTCTTCATCTATGATAGGGGATCGCAGGTTTGTTAAAACACAGCACACATGAAATACATCTGACATTTTTGCAATCATCTTTGTGGTAACCCGTGAGTTGAGGATGTTGTATGTCTTTGCGCGCTGAATTATTCTTTCAATATGAATTCTGACTTGTGCGATGTTGTACGCTTCCAATATTTCACTGTCAGTGAACTGACCATGCCCTTGCAAGAAAGGGGGCATCACAAGAACAGCATGAGCTTCCTCAACCCCTGACTTGATGCCTGGGAAGCCCTTGTCGGCCATGATTATGTCACCTGGCTGCACGAGATCTAAGAAGCCCGAGTCAACAGTAATGAATGCATCAGAACAGCGCCCTCCATATGCTTTTGAATCGAAAACAGACTGCTCCACAAGGGGCTATTCCAACCAGGAATTTGAGTGTGCAGCCACCTTTATAATTTGAGTACAGCACTCGCTGCTGCTGTACAGTGCTTGGCTTCTCAGTTCTAACCCCGGTACAGTCTATGATCATGGTGCAGTCAATGTAGTGGATCTTGAAGCAGTTTGGCATTGTTGACATTATCACGTGCGACGGCGGTCGATAGATCCATTTTTGAGTTGCAGTACTCAGTGTACGGAGGATGCTGTGAAAGTGGCGTGAGGCTGTCCGTCCACTTACAGAAAATAGTACCGCGAAATAAATGCCCAGCTTCATTTTCATTAAGAACATAACAAGCCTGTCAAACAAAGAGACATCACATGTTCGGTCTGCAGGATTAGGGACAATGCCCAGCAAGAGGGCAAATACATTAACACTCACACCGCACAGGTCTCTCATAGCAGCACTAGAGGATTTAACACTGTCATAGCCGCCAAACTAACTGGATCTGATGTCTGGGCCACTGTGACAGGGGGCTGTGATAGGTTGGCACTGTACCTCAGCATCACACGTGATTGTGTGAATAATCTGAGTGCAAGCGTTAGCTTCATGTATTGAGCATACAAATACGGAAAACGGTGTTGTTGTACCTTCACAAGCTTCAGTTTGGCAGGCCTAGGATAAAACAAGAGGAGTTAGACAAATGTTGCATACAATTACTTTACAATTACATAAAAATCCTAACAGCCTTGACCTCTCAAAATGGATGAATTGCAAAATAGTGTGAATGGCTCCTCCATGTGAACAAAGTCAAAATATTTCTTGAAATTGCCGTCTATGTGATCACCTAAACTCGGATGATTTACCTGATCACATGAGGCCCTCATTGTCTCGGCAGTTGGCTGTAGCTCACTCAGCATTGGATCAAATTTGTCCACAGTTTCACTTGAGTCGTGCGCTGCTTCATCACTGCTTATGTCAACTTCTGGATGCTCACTTGTTCTATTGAGATTTGTGGTCCTTTTGCGCCACCTGAAAAGCGAGTAAAAGGTTAGTTACAAGCGGAAGAAACAAATCTTTTTTCGCGGAGATTGACAGCAGTCAATATTTTTTTTTTCATTTTAGTTCACTTTTATTTTCTGGCGGAATGGCAAACGAAATGGGAATGCAAACTAGTTTGAATGTGTAACACACATAATGGTGTCAAAGAAAACAAAATTATAGAGTGGATTGTGCCGCTTAGCGTGCAAAAAACGCCATATGATTATGATGAGGAACAGTGCATTGTTTTTCACCACCTAGGTTTTTCCAGCTTCCTCCAAAATCGAAGAGACCGAGTGTTTTGCATTTCGCTCCGACGAAATGTGGCCGCCGCGGCCGGGAATAAAACCCGCGGCCTCGTTATGGTGCCAAAGATTGAATGTTTTATGCCACTGGCATAACTTGCCTTTGATACCTAGCAAGGTTCTCCGTTGCATTGAATGGCCTTACACGGTAGGCCACTTGGAACAACGTTGGGTTGTATCCAGGATGTTTCTCGATGTTGTTTTTCATTCCGTTCACGAAATGTCTTGAGCAGATTCCCGACGACGACGTCGGTGTCCACGGAGAGCCGTCGGCTTCGCTAGAAGTTAAAATTCACGATTATCAGACGACCATGCAGTTTGTTTACGCTAAAAGCTAGAACTCTTCACTGCATGCAGCGTACAGAACAATATTAACAAGCCGCAGAAATACACTTTCTTATACTTTGCGTTGCCGCGACTGCCAACACAAAGGTAATATTCGCTACGTTATTTCTCCTTCAAAACTGCAGCACACTTACTTCACTCTGCGCACAGCAGCAATCCATTTCTTCTGGCGCTGCTCTTCCCACGACCGGCCAGGAAATCTGTAGAGTCGGAGAGCAGGCAGCCCTGCGCGGCCGTTACAGTCTTTGACGCAGCAGTACCGCCGTCCCCATGCTTTCTTTCCTGGGCAGTTTGCGATCTCTTGCACATTTGCCATCGTAAAACTGCGGCATGAGAACCTGCAGGACGGTGGCGCACGTGGTTCAGAAGTTTCGAATCACACGCGGTCACAACGACAACACTTACGCCAGCTGGATTCGACGCCGTCGACTGACGTTGGATCAGTACCAGAGTTGCGCTTTCGGCGCTACAGGTGGCGCGGCCGTCGCCGGGAAACTCCACTGTCAGGAGCGTATAGCGGGCGACAGCTCACGTGCCTTTCGGGTTTGGCCTCAAAGCTGGCGCTTTCAGGAAATGATAAATAGTTAAAGGAGAGCAAATGCAGCTTTCTGGCGTCAGTAAAGGTAGGACAATAAATAAACCTGCAAATCCGGTGACATAGTTGTTCATGTTCTTGACTTCCTATATTCTCTGACAGCACGCATCGGAGTGCTCTCGCGGAGTGCTCTCGCAGGTGCCGTTCGCACCAAAATTGTGACGAAACCATTCTTAATGCAACGTTCAGCGTGATGTCATATACGCGTGTCTGTGTGTGTGCGTAGTGCTTAAAATTCGAAAAAGTAAAGACTGACCGCCTGAAAAAGCAGGCAGACCCCATGCCCTGTGGGAATCGATATTATTCGAAGCAGTGCGCGGGGAGCCTACCAAGTTAACGAAACGACCATGAGAGCACCAAGACGTAGGCGGATAGATAGATAGATAGATAGATAGATAGATAGATAGATAGATAGATAGATAGATAGATAGATAGATAGATAGATAGATAGATAGATAGATAGATAGATAGATAGATAGATAGATAGATAGATAGATAGATAGATAGATAGATAGATAGATAGATAGATAGATAGATAGATAGATAGATAGATAGATAATGTCAAAGGGGGAAATGTTCGCCAAGAAATGCATCGCATTTAATAAACTCAATTCGCAAACGGCAACCAAACCTCTATGTCTTCCCTAAATGACGTTTTCGCATTCCCATACGTAAGCAGTCTTGAGTGTCCCTTCCGAATCTTTTTCCATAGGAACATACAGCGATTTACTATACTAAATGCAGTTTGCCTTTTTGAAAACTAGCGAAAACACCATATAGGAAACGCGCATTTCAAAGTGTCAAGTATGACATTGTGAATAAGATCGGGAACCCGCTGTTTAAGTCGCCAAGATGCGACGGGGGCGTCGAGTTACCTTATGTGCACTTATAAGCTATAAGATGCTACCCTTCGATACATTGCGTCTATGGCCAGAGTCGTTCTAGTTACCTAAAAAGCCAGTTTCTTATCCGACAAGATGTCACTTAGGGCTTTTCGCCAATACCTAGACATTAAAAGTTTAGTTTGAATCTCATCCACGCGTCTTTCTTGCTCAGGACGCGCGCAGCTCTTACGCCCCGACCGTGGATCTTCAGTGCATCGTGGACTAAACAGGAAGCCAGACACTAACCTGCGAGAGCACTCCGATGCGCGCTGTCAGAGAATATAAGAAATGAGGAACATGAACAACTATGTCACCGGATTTGCACATTTATTTATTGTCCAACCATTACAAGCGCCACAAACCTGCATTTGCTCTCCTTTTCCTATTTATCATTTCCCTAAAGCGCCAGCTTTCAGGCCAAACAAGAAAGGCGCGTTAGCTGTCGCCCGCCGTTTTGCTTTGCTGATATAAGCAACCCGCAACGTGTTTTCTGGAAGCGCGTGGGACCGCAGCCACGAGCGAAACGTGGCGGAGCGGACAATTCAAGCGAGCGCACTCTCGCCGCCGGTTAGGCACAAGCGACCGACAAGACGAGCAGTCAAATCGAGCTGCGCTCCAGCTATCGCACGCCGCTGCAAACACAACCGAGATAACTACGCACACCACTTCGCGGCGCTGGCGTCAGTCCAAGTTGGTCCAGGCCACGCTGCAGAGCGTTCGTGCTAAGCGTGCTGACGGCTGTACCAGTTATGCGGCCGCCTATATACGAGCAGTGGTACAGCGGGCCACAAATCCCTTTCACGAGAATGAACTAGGAGTACCATTTGCACGAAAGTCTTTCAGTGACCGTGAAACCCGAGCAATATGAGGAATACGTTCGGCGAATATTGTTGATAGGCAGCTTTATTGAGCATATTTTACTATTTTCGTCACATATATCTACTATTATTCCAGCTATGCTTGGGGACAGATAATAACCGACAAAGTTTTTTTTGGTCCACGCAGCAGAGGGCTTTGAGAGGTCAAGCCTGAAGAAACCAACAGCTGTTCGTTATTGGGGGAATTCTGGTAATTAAGTCAATGATGTTGTTGTATTTTTGACTACTGTCTTTGTTTTCGCGTTTATATACGGAGTGATCATTCTTAAGATTTACGCAATTTTCAGAAATAAGCTATTGCACATAAGATATTCTAGTCATTCAGCGGGATTATTTAGAGAGGCGGACATTACTTGCACAATAAATGAAACCACATATTCAAGTGTATAAACAACTTTCACTAATCAGCTTCTTACTTAGTCACTTAACAGCACATATTGCAATTTAAGAATTCTAGCCGGTGAGTTTACAAGACATGCACAGTTGGAGTGAATTTCCAGAATGACACAAGTTTCCAGATATGTGCCATCAAACTCGCCGTAATAATTCACTGTTGTTCCCACTTACTTCTTTTAACAAAACGCTCTTTTATGCATTGAAGCACAAAAGTAACTGGAACGCCCACTTACGAGAAATAACTTTGCTCCTGGAAATTCAAGTGAATACGTCTTGGAGGCTCACTGCCTACGATTCGTAAATTGCAATATGTCCTGTAAACTAACCAATTAGGAAGTTAATTAGCGATGTTTTAGATAGTTGAGTATGTGTTTCGATGTCTCATGCTATTATTGTCCGCCTCTTTAATTAAGTCAGCTCAAGAACAAGGAATTATGCTATCTTCCACACTTCACATCTAAATATAATGTAAAACATAAATGATCGCCTGTACGATATACAAAGAAGACAGTACGAAAAAAATCCTAAAACCATTTGCTGTGGATACACCACCCATCTTTTTTTACGCAACAAATCAAGTTGATTTGTGTGTCTCGCCAACGTGCTATGAGATGATGTCGAAGCGGGAACCGAAATATTCGAATGGTGAGACTCGAATTCAAACAAAAAAATTTGGGGTGATAACGCAAATTGCTTCGATAGAAATTTCCGTGGCAAAACTTGTTATTCTTCTCCATTACACCTGCTTTTCTGCGCATTTTTCCACGGACGACCTTAGTGTGTTACCTCCGTCTAAACGTAGGCCAAAATACCAATGTTACCAAAGTCAGGCTTTTATCTTAGAGCCTCTGCGCAGCCCATGGGAGAAAATAAAACGTTGAAATATAGTACGTTTTAGGGATAGTTCTATACACATAATTGCAGGTTTCTTTCTGTGACCGTGTTTTGTAGGAAATACTTAGGAAAACACTATAATTTTATACTATACACTATAAACACTATATAAACACTATAAACACTATAATATTAGGAAAACACTAAAATTGTGGCCCTTCGGGCCACAATTTCCACTGGCTGTCAAGAAATATACCAGACTTTATCCACAACACTCGGTCCTGCTTTGATATCGTTCAGTTGTTCTTGACTTATGCAGACGCCCATGGTACAACGTCCTTACTAATCCATTCAAGGACCTTTGTCTGACAACAAAGGTATTGCGCTCAACCAAATAGCCGCGACATACATCGCATATCACTGCGGCATTAGCTGAGATTTTGTGCTATCGCTGTGGCCCGTCCTGTGCGAATCAACACGTCAGGACACGACGCGCCAACGACAATTATTTTTTTATGGAGTCTTGTTTGTGAGCGCGTTATCACCGCTCTTGCTTACTGTAAAAAGGGTAAAATTTCCAAGCGTTTATTACACGGTAATATAAATCTCAAGAACCATCTCTGGAATCGTAAATTCCTGAGTTAATTGGTGCGGATTAGGAGAGGTCCCTTATTATCTGCTTCTGTAGCTGACATGCCACGCTAGCGCTAGCGCTTGCCTTTCCCTAATAGCCTAAATTGCTAATCTTCAATTTCCAATAAATTTACACCATGTAGAATGAATGAATAAATAAAACAAACGCACGCACGCACTCCCGTTTTGTGTCGATACTCAATGAATGACTCATCAAATACTTTGTCGATTATCTATCGCTCAGAGTTGTCAGGCCGGTCAATTAAAGGCATCGCTGACTGACTTTTACAGGAAAATGTTTGTCCCAGAGTGGCATGTCAAAATTTGGCGATGTTCATTCGCTGCAGACGACGAGAAGAATACCTAAACCATTTGACATGTGTCAATACGTGTAAATGAAGATAAAATATTTTTATAGTATATTACGGTTGCCTATTGCTCGGCAAGCTTTATCAGCCCTACCTTCAGCGAAGCGACAGTTACAAGTGCTGTGAAAGAGCTGCTACGCTTGCAGGTCACACAGCTAGAACAGTTGGTACATATTATGAAACTGTTCAGTACGGCGATTGATGACTCAGGACGAAAGTGCAAGGTGATTGCGCAACCGGACTGTATCGATCGAGAGTCCACCTCCGCAATGTCTAGTAAAAAGCTCTACGGATATTGTTGTTAGAACAATACACGGAACAATGATGAAGATCCCGTGAAAAAATTGCAGTTGTACTTAGAAGGAAATGCGCTGAAGTGGTGCGAGTTGCGTTTCAATGACCCCGCAAGCTATCCTTTGAGTGTGTGGCGCCTTAGTCTCAAAACGGCATTGGAGGCCAACACAATTGCTGGTTGGAATAAGACGTTCTTCTCCCAGTTCCAATCAGGCAGCTTCATAGAATACGCTAAGGAAAGAGAAAACCATTAAAACTTACCCATCCCGATATGTGAGAGTAATCGTACACAACCTTAGTTCTATGTACATGGCATAACGTGAGAGCAGCGAAAATAAATTCAAGCGGGAGTCCCGCATTCAAGAGACGACGTCTTGCACTCACAAAAGTACCGTTTATATGGACAACCCACGTTTGCCTGTCACTGGACCGCTACTGCTGGGCCGCTAGAACAAGCCAACCGCCCTTCAATGTTGAACACACCAGCTGTGTTGGTAGCATCGTAGCTGACAGACTCATGGGCTTCCCTCTTCCTGCCGAATAGCAGTAGGCCAGGATGAGTAACGAGTCTTTTCAAGTCCAATAGTGACGATGCATTTGACATCATCTAATATACTGCTCGCAATGCTCAGGCATGACGCACGGAATTTTATGGTACTAATGGATACGGGGACTTCTTTTATAATTATGACAAAGTACTTGGGAAAGAAAATCCAGCGCCTGGTCGGGAACAGGTATTATGAATTATAGCGAACGATGACCAAGAACTGAAAACCATTTAGGGAAAAGCATAATTGAAAGGACGTTTATTTTGATTGTTAACGAGGCTTCCGGGAGGAAGCCGAAAATTTATGTCAGATAACTTTTTTCTTTTTTTCAGTGAATGCTTTTTCCGTTCTTGGTTGCCATTTTCTTTTATTCAACAAGGACATGTAAGAAACGATAACTTCATAATCCCAACCGATTTGGTGAACTCGATATCTGGAGAGAGAACGCCAAGCCCACATCACAGCCCTAACGCTTAAACATTGACGTTACACATTTGTAACTGTTTAGTAAGATTCATTTCCCTTGAAACATTGCATAGCATGCGAAAATTGCATAGAACAAAGTTGATATAACTAATTACTTAGCGCCGCTGATTATTAGCATGGACAGTACGTGCACAGACAGTGCAATATACGCTTGAGCGTAAACTTTAGTCACGGAAGCAGGCACGTACCCAAGGGGGGGCCCGGGGGGGGGGGGGGCGGCCCCTCCCCCGAAATTAAGCGGCATAGCCCCCCCCCCCTCCCCGCCCACGCCACCAATCCTCACACACATTCCTAAAGCGCCGCCAAATCGATGTTGAGATTTGACAGCTATTTGGAGGTCAACCTTTTGCTGCCTTTTTCACTCCTTTTGGATGGCGGTAGCTATCGGCATCTCCTGGGGTGTGAAGGCCAGTTTTCTCATAGATTCGGTGCCTGCGCGATTAACTCTAGATGCGTTCAGTTGTAACCACCTATTCAACGGTCACGCGCATTGCTGTTGCTTCGTTAGATCAACCTTCTTTGTTTAGGCTGATCCAGGGACCAGGAAAAGGATTCCGTTCGTAGTCAGCTGGTCTCTCTGCACGAGGAGCCTGACGCCAGTTGCGCTTAACTTGTCCTTTTGCTTCATTATTTCCTCGAGTAAGGGCTCGCCGCGACGGTGGCAGATCCTCGGAACAATATACCCGCGATATGGGTTAGAAAAGGGGGAAAATAAGATATTTCGAAACCGCGTCCATCATCAAACTCTGCAATGACCCTTAAGTGGAAGCTTTAGCTCGGGCCCAACCCGATGCGGCCGATTCAAATACATGTAAAAGGCAAAAACACTTTTCTGAGATAACTCCTTGACCGATTTTAATGACATTTGTTGCATTTGAGAGAGCAAGTTAAATTCTAATGGCTGCTGGAAGCGGAATTTTGATTTATGGGGTGAATTTTGTGAAAAAAGATTTTCAGATATTCGAAAGTTCGAGAATAGACTCACGAAGTATATAAATTAATATAACTCTTTATCAAAAACAAATACCGCGGTTCTGTAAACGGCATCCATTAGATCATTCAAAGCGCACAAATTCGATACGTCAATTTATATCTTACGTGAATTTGTTACATTGTGTACAAGGATTCTGCAAAAGCTGTATATCTGTATTACTGAACTTTTTTAGATTCATGTGTAACATATCAATGTTGTCCCCTTTAGATGTAACATCAGGTACAATTCACAGAATTGTGATATTATTTTTCCTTGCTGAGTTAGAGAGTTGTAAAATTGATAGGTTCGTTTTCAGAAAACTCTAGATTTTTTGGCAGTCTTTCAATAACAAATTGACAGTCTAAATCAAGAATTGAAAACCAACAGTCACTAAATTTTAAGTTTCTCTTTTAAATGCAACAAACCTCGTCAAAATTGGTGCAGTGGTTGCGGTGAAAAACGAATTCTCCTTTTACACGTGTTTAGACAAGAGCACCCGAGCTAAGCTTCCTCTTAAACCCATAAACAATATGACTGTCACCCGTTACCTCGTCTGGTTTTTCCCTCATTGTACAGCACTTTTCGTGCAAACTTGGCAACTTGAAACAAGCGTCGCAAGGTGTTGAGCAGTTAAGCGATCTACTAAGGGAGAGAGCCAAGGCAACAGCCAAACAGTAAGAAAAAGCGAATATTAACAAATTTAACTGTTTATGAAAATCCTCATGGATCAACATCTTTTTATATAAAAAGGAAGTAGAGAAAACGTCGCCTGAAGTGGAGAACAATTGCGCGTGTTTTGAATGACGCATCTGCAGTTATCAGTCGAGCCGCCTGACGTAGCCACTTTTCTGCTGTGCTTATCTACAGGTATCTTCCTAACTTTCCGCGGTGGGCTCAGTATGTCTAGAACCGCAGCGTTCTGCGCTCTACACGGTTGTGCGGCACTGGCGGCCACGCATCGTTACGCAACATCCCAAATCACAATACGAGTCGGTTGTGGCACTTGGTAGATCAGTAAACGAGGAATGCTAAAGAACTGCGATTGTTCCACAAATGCATATTCCTCTATCATTCTTCCAGAGCTAATTCAAAAAACGCTGTTTTAATCGGATACAACTCAAGTCTGCAGTGAAGCCCTGCACACGGCCTCATAACCGCCAGCCACTGTTCCTTCGCGAGGCTGCAAATAATTCCTGCTTCAAACTTTTCCTGTCACACAAATCAGGCGGTAATCACAAAAATAAATTTATTACCGCGTAAATTTATACGTTTTCCCTCGCCTGTTATAGTGAAATGGCGAATGCCTAATTCTTTATTGAACGCAAATAAAATGCTCGCTTCACTGCAACTATGCAGTATATTGCCACTTGCACTTCGGTAGGCAGTGAAGTTTCATGAGTAAAACGGGCTCAGCAGTGAAATGAAGTGTACCACAGACTTTTGAACATTTCGTTAATTAATTATGGAGTTTCACGTGCCGGAACCATGAGGCATGCCGTAGTGGGAGACTCCGGGAATTCGGACCACCCGGTGTTCTTTAACGTGCACCTAAATCTAAGTAAGCGGGTGTTTTCGCATTTCGCCCCGATCGAAAATGCGGCCGCCGTGGCCGGCATCGGGATTCGATCGCGCGACCTCATGCTTCGCAGCCCAACATCATAGCCACTAAGCAACCATGGCAGGTAGGGTTTTGAAGAGTGAAATGCTCAGACTCCATACACTTTGTCAATTGCTGTTGCGCACCTCATTGCTACCGTCGATGAAAAGACTCTTCATGAACAGCAGACGCTCCGGAGGTATCAAGTACGACGCTATTTTTAAAAGGCCGCATGACTACGATTTTGTTTGCTTCTGTGATTGGCTGGCAGAGTAACATAACCCCGCGTCGGCAGTGTGCCTTGGTTGTCAACTGCAGTTTTTTTTTTGCAAGTTGTATGCTAGCATAGAAATCTTTATTTTACACTTTCGATTCTTTAAATTGTTTTTGGCAGTGTTCTTCCTGCGCTTCTTTCCGGCGCGAGTCCATTTGATGTGTTTCCTTGCTTGCCTAGTAAAAGAGAGGTGTATCTCACAGGCGTACCTGTGAGACAAACCTTATTTCATTTCTCTTTTGCGGGTTTGCGCGTCTTTATAGCGAATGGCTGGCGTTATTAACATTTGTACTAGTAAAGGTACTCCCCCCCCCCTCATTTGCATAGAAAAGTTACCTTGGGTTGGGCCCCTCCTCGAAAAAGAATCCTGGGTACGTGCCTGCATGGACGTATCTAAAATTTCTAGATTCGTCAAGCAGGAGTTTCATGGTTCTCAGGAAAACACTACACGAACCCCATATCAGCCATGTCCGGTCTCCGCGAATTCCAACCGCCAATAATACGGCAAGACAATGGTCCATTGTCAGCGGCACGTATATCAGGAGTCATCCCCACCTATTGGATATTTATTTCCTTTATTGACAACTTAAAAACATTTGCTCTCTGCGCCGGCCGCTGTCCACAGTTTTATCTGATGACTGCGATTCGATAAGAAAGCGCTGCGTATTTAAAGGCTGTGAAAGTAACTCATTGCAGCAGGCGTAGGTGGAACAGAGCGACCATGAAGTCTTTTTCCGTCATCGCCATCGCTTTGGCGCTTGTCGTCCAGTGCAGCGTGGCCAAACAAGGTGAGTTCTTTTTTATTTCTTTATATCCCCCGGGTTCCGTTACTACATTTTGTGAGCCTTAGCAAGAAACAAAGGTATTGCCTCGAACTGCACCACTACAAATGAAAAAAAAAGTATGGGGTTTTACGTGCCAAAACCACTTTCTGATTAGGAGGCACGCCGTGGTGGAGGACTCCGGAAATTTCGACCACCTGGGGATCTTTAAGGTGCACCTAAATCTAAGTACACGCGTGTTTTCGCCCCCATCGAAATGCGGCCGCCGTGGCCGGGATTCGATCCCGCGACCTCGTGCTCAGCAGCCCAACACCATAGCCACTGAGCAACTACGGTGGGTTTCTACAAATCACGCCGGCTTGTCTAACGGTAATCCTGAAAAATCAACATCAATGCTCATATATCAGATCCCGCCGGTTTGTGGTAGATTTCTGCAAGGAAACCTAGGCGCCGCGTAAATCGAAGAGCTGCCAGACATGAAAGGCCGGTTAAGATTTCCTCGGCCAGTCAGCAAATGTGAACCAAAGCTAAGAGGCGTCGTCAGAATACTAGAACGAAGCAGTACGTCAAGGCTAGAGTATTGTTAAAAGCCCGCTTTATCAATGAAACGTGAAAGTGGCGCATCAGTGATGCGTCTGTAGTTTTACGTGACAAGGAAATGATGTTACTGTTCGACGCGACATCAAGGACGGCGTCCTATTTGGGTGGTTTGTGCTTTGTCGCTTCTTTGATGCCTTAGAAATAACGCCAGCCTAATGCGTCAGAAGTGACGATAAATTCAGGCTGTTTTGCAGGCGCACTAAACAGAACTAAACTACGCGCTATTATATTTCTCGCTCATTATGACATTTCCTTTTGTCTGACGGCCGCGTGAGCGACTCCGGCTTGTCGGCCGTCGACGTCAATATTTAGCTGCGACGTCTACTTAAAGCCATTGCTCTGGGAAGGCGTCTCGAAAGCTAGTGCGTGGGGCTGCTATGATTGCTGATAATGAGGCGTTATGCGACGAGCGTATGAATACTCTTGAATTCGAGGCGCAAATCAATATTGCTCGAAACCTATATCACCAATTTCTGGAAAGGCATGGGAAAATACCTATGTCTTCCAATGGAAGTGCCTAATTTATAGCATGTTTAACATTGGCAAAATTTATCCGCGAGGATCGACGGCAAGTTTGGGACTTACATGAAATTTGTTAGTACTGAACAAGCCATGGTTGCACATGCCCCTAGAAGCCTGAAGTGAAACCTCGACCCTAGATGCAAATGAATATTGTGTCTTCGTTACAAGCGTAACGGAGGCATCGCTGTAATCTATAAAAATATACATTGAACAATAATGAAAGCAATCCACAGTAAGATTTTTTTTTCTTTGCTTTGACGAATTCCTTTACCCAGGGAATATATGGTGAATAGCGCTCTATAAAAAAATAATGTGGTTGAATCGAGTGAATTTTTATTTTCTTGGGAAATACACACAGCTGCCAGCAACACGTGGTACAGGGCGCGTTGGTGCCCAAATGCCATGGTATAGCCGGCACGAAGAATACCAACAAGTTCATATCTGCGTTAACTGTTATCCGTATCCTTTGCGTTATTCTATACGATTAAGCTCTGCTGCGCACTAAAATCGGCACCGGTTGATTCAGCACATTCCTGCCCTGATTAGCATGCTTATTTTTTTAAATGAAACTCGAATCAAAGCAAAGTTATGTGTCAAACCATTCAACTAGACTTTCCTCACCCGACTGTAGCGTACACTCCACATGATTTATGGCTTCAAATAATCTATTCGCGGCGTATATAGGAAACTGATTGGTAGAAGACATTGTAGAAGGCCGAGGGCTATTTGGTGCTTTTTGGCCAGGCTAGGAGCCAGCAATCACTGGACGGCGGTAAATACTTCAGACTGATGTCAACACTATATATATATCGCGTGCAACTGACAGTGGTCTGCTCTGGAGCACAGTAAGTTGCACTTCGCCCCTCGAACAGGTAGGATGTGTGACGAGTGAGCTCCTGTAAGGCACATTGCAATGTGGCGAACGTGGTTAAAATCAGGGATCTGAGTTATCAAAGAGGTGCATCGTGATCCTAATGGACTTTTCTCGCAATTACTGCTCAATTTCCACAATGTTTCTTTAGAGCCTTGCTAACGCAGTTTCGTGAGCAGCCATCATATAAACGAAGTGGGGACATTTAGTATCGGTAGAGACACCCCCAGTTTTGTGGTTATGCATCCCTGCTTCATAAATGAGGCTTCACATCTCGGCCACAACCATTCATAAAGAGTGGTGTCGCGAATTACATATTTTAGTGAATAAAAAGTTATTTTTATTTAGGGACACCACCGAGTGTTTAAGTCAGCTTTCGGTATGCTGTGAACAATACAAATTAAACTGGCAGCTATGTCACTTTTATCTGTCATCCCACTGTTTTCGGCTGCTCTATCTTTCAGTTTCGCCGTTTTTGACGACATTGGTTATTTTTGTCGTCGATGTTCGTTTCGACAATGTTGTTTTATTTTCAGTGCTAATAAGCCGTTAACAACAGACCTATTTACACAAGGCGCATTCTCACGCGCGACGATGAAGTTTATGTACATTTGGAATTTAGTTTCATTATTGATCTCATGACGCAGAACCCGATACCGCGGAAAATGTAGACGAGCTCCGCGTGGTCTACCCGGACAATTGTCCTCCTCAGCCATGGCCACAACCTTGGCCACAAACTTGGCCACAACCTTGGCCACAACCTTGGCCACAACCTTGGCCACTACCTTGGCCACAACCTGAGCCTCAACCTTGGCCACGACCTGAGCCTGGGCGCAGCTCTTTGCCTGAGGATTTCACGCTGAACGGTAAGCAGATGGAACTGTCCTGTTACGTGTACCACGTCGAATTGCGCAATCGTTTAACCACAAAAAGCTCATGCACCCCAAGTAGCCGAAATTAGATTGGGCGTATATTTTTGTGACGTTGCGGTTCATTTTCTGCTCTTATCATGTATTTCGCCGAATGGTCGAGAACCCAGCGATGAGAGGGGCTCGCCGGCGTTCATGTCACATCCATATATATATATATATATATTGAGTCACGATGTGCTGCCAGTTATAGTAGCAGCACCTTCGATTCGTTCCGAGCATGTAAGTCTATCTTACGTTAACATGCACATGCTCGCACTGCCAGTGTGACGACGAGGCGAACTCTAGCCCTTCAAGACTTCGTAATGACAAGTAGGACTTCGAGTGGTCCGTTTTTCACAACACATTCTCCCATATTTCACTAAGTTAACGAAATTAATTTCACAATTTGGGTTCTCGTAATCTCATGTCAACAACCCGAAATGTCCTGCCCATAATTCCTGCTGCCCTAATTTGATCGGCATTCTTTCTCCCTGAAGAATAGTCTACAGTAGAACCACCTTGCTCCTGGTATTGTTGCAATTTTACCACTTCTTGAAAGAGCTTCAAGCATTTGTTACCAGTAGTCGAGGACGGAATGTCGCTGGAGCGAATATTGCAGCTGGACTTCTCTTCGTCAGCGTTCGACTGCTTTCCTTACAGCCTTTTTATGTACGGGCAGCTAACTCTAGACTGCCATCATTTCAGCGAGAGTTTAATAAGCCGATGTCTGGAATGTGACAGCTGCAAAGCACATTTTTAAAGAGATTAGCATTGTTTGCCTACTTGAGCAACTTTGAGTATATTTGTCAAGCGTCTTACGACTACACAGTAATCCAAGTGTTCAACTAGTCTGGGCCACTAGTACCTCATGCCCTGAACATCAGGCTTTCGCCTTTGCGCAATCCTTTTCATTTCGGAATTGGCACCCTACTGTCGTCATAGTACTTTTGTCGTTCCATACACGTCATTCCTTCTTCGTCACGGCATCGTCGTCGTACAGTTATCGTCATGCCGTTATTGTTGTTTATGTGGTTTTCATTGCGAAAACCAGGATATCATTATGAGGGACGCCCTAGTGAAGAAATAAGGGTTAATGTCTAACACCTGGGGTTCCTTAACGTGCAATGCAAGGAGCATGGGCGTTTTAACAATTCGCACCCATTGACGTGCAGTCGCCGCCACCTCGATTTGATCTCGCGATATCGGGCTTAGCAGAGCAATGCCAAAGGCACTGCTTCCATAGTAATGGCTGGCACATGCGACCGAGTGTCATATCAAAGTGAGTCGATAGCAAAGAGGTGCGTGTCACATAAGTCGAAGGAATGGAAATCTGAGAATGACCACAACAGATTTTAAATGCAGGTGTCTTCAGCTATACGATGTCTCGCTACGCTGTTGTTTCCTTGTATGCTAATCGCATTAACGACGACAGCGAGGCGGGTTCTTCCGGAATTGATTTTTATTGCCACAGTAAATACACGGACATTCCAGGGGAATTTCCGTCATCCCCGTGATGTCCCGTATATAATTGTGTATATGTGCGTTTCATGGTTACAATGCTAGATTTGCGAGGTAGCTGCAATACTATTCGACCACCAGATTTACTCAGGCCAGGTCTTAGGTTTTTTGAGTTAATTAATCATGAGTGAGTGAGTAAAGGCTTCATTTGAGAACAAGGTATTGACGGATGACCTTGTTGTTAGGCAGCCAGGAGCCCCTGGGCCCGGGCGGCTTCTCCAGCTCTCTTGATGACCTTGACCTGCAGGTCAGGATCGGAGTTGAGCAAAACGGCCTCGCACTGCTCAGTATTACTTGTTTCATGATTTGTATGATGTTCTGCTGGGTACGGCCACATAATATGGAATAGATCCGATTTTTTCTTACAATGGTTACATGTATTAGGGTATTGGTCCGGGTAGTAGTAGTGATAGGCTGCGGGGTTGGGGTAGGTGTTCGTCTGAAGTCGTCTCCAAGCTTCTTCTTGTCGTTTGTTAAGCGATATGTGTGCTGGCGGGGGCACTGACCTGGCTAACCTGTAGTGCTGAGTTATTTCCTCGTGAGTGACCACGCGATCCCTCTCTGATCCTAGCGTGAGCCGTCCGGGTGCTCGGCTGGCGAGTCCTCGAGCGGCGGTGTGGGCGGCATCGTTGCCGGGTAGGGAGGAGTGTCCTGGTGCCCAAATGATCTGGATTGGTCGTGGGTGTTGTTTGGTGTCTAGTATGTCTGTTGCGGGAGTCGAGACGAGACCTTTCGCAAAATTGGGTACTGCTGCTCTGGAATCGCTAATAATGTAATGACATTGTAATGACAATGACCAAATTTCCAGAGCTATAGCCGCCTCTTCCACTGTTTCAGAGATTCTGGTGCGGGTTGAACCACCAGCGCGTATTTGACCTGGGGAGTCCACCACTGCAAGGGACATACAGTTGCGTTCTATATATTCTGCTGCATCGGCATAGACTACGCCTATTTCGACACAGCAGAATCATGAGATTTTTTTACACTTGAAGCGTGCTGACACAAAGTCGTGAAACATCTTCACACCGCGCGCATCAGACCACATGCATCTTAAGTCCTCTGAGTGTATTAAAAAACGCGAAACAATATTAGCCCTCAAAATCTGAAGCATATGTCACTGGCGCCGCGTAATACACAAAGTGCAGTGTCGTCATTGGGTTACCATTACAGGCCCTACGTGGCGTGAACTGTTGGAGTTCATCGGAACGGCAAACCTTGCTGTCGTGGTCAGGGCTTCGTACTTCGGGCGAAACTGCCATTTCTGTAGCAATCTGGCCATCACTACGCAAAGGCCCATTCTCCTTCTCCTGCCCCATTGAAGGTGGAGGAGACAGTAAGCTAAGGGCACACAAAAACGCTGCTAAGGAAATCATGCAGTCGGTACCTTGACGAAGACAAGTTCCCTTCAAACGTTGGCTCCAGCGGCATTCCTTGTTCGGCTACTGCTAACTTCGAGCCTCCATCTTTTTGTGCATTGAGCACTACACAAAAAATTACTAGCAGCAACTCTGGCGCTGTAATCACTCAGCTACCAAGGAAAAATTGTTACTACGTGGATGTGCCTATCCTTCGTGCTTGTGTCTTCAAAGGCTTTTGCGACGTTCGTCATTATATTTTATCCACCTAAATTCCCAAACAGTATGTTTTCCAAACACAGCAGGAAAGTTGATCTCTTGGTGCATGCCAATTTTCGCTAATTATTTCTTACAACTAAATTTTGTGTTGAAAACGATAAATTTGTGAAGTCACGAAGCCGTTTAAAGTCAGAATGACGAACTTTAGGCAACGCCATGTATATATAGCCCATCATTTCAATTCTGGCTGAACTACCGCGCTTGCAGCTTCCGTTGACGCTAGTGCTAAAGTTATGTTCAGTAATTGTATTGTAGAAAAGTGTATAGCTGGAAGTGACGTGTTAATTTAACTTTTTTTTGTCGTCCTTCTTTCGAAAACATATTGTATCCAAATTTCATATAATACCCTCTGGCCATTGAGTGCATACTAATACTTATATATAAGCTACGGTGCCATCTACAACACCCTTGCTGGTTTGGAACATCCAAATGAACAAGCTAACTAATCAACTAACCTTAACAGAGAGCAGTTCTTTTTTGTTTCATTGTTAACGACATCAACTGATGTGTCCGTGTTTGGGTGAACGTCCGTTCGATGCAGACTTGCTGGAGGTGGACATTTCTGCCGAGGAAGAGTCAAAGACAAGGAAGCGCCGAGCTATCCTTCCCAGGCCTAAGCCTTGGCCGCGCCCCTGGCCCAAGCCCTTCCCTCGTCCCGGGCCCGAGCCCTGGCCAAGGCCTTTCCCCAGACCTTGGGCCTAATCAGCACGAATCCCCAGCACTCCCGCAAAGTCAATTAAAAGCTTAGAGAAACGTTAAATGCGCTTCGTCTCCTGAATTTTGTGTATTGTCTATTTGCTCGCTTGATCGACACACCTTCCGCTGATATAAAGGGCCAGAAGTCGTTAAAGTAAACCTAGTGTCCGCATGTGGTATTCTTTTTCAGAAGAGAGGGAGTGAATGAGACAGAGTCTTTCAGGAACAGCATAGGAAACGGCCTGAGCTAAAAGCCGTCTAGCCTCCTATTCTACTTAAAGGGCAGGGAAAGGTCGGCTGAGGAGTGACAGCAAGGATAGGAAGAGGGATCTCAGGACATTCGTGCCTCAAGGACTCACTGACGCCATGTATCGTGTTTTATAGGAAAACTTCTAGGAAAGTCTCGATGAGTCTGTGTGAATCAATATTATTGCGTTAGCATTAGTAGTGTCACAGTGGAAACAAGTTCAGACTCCGATGCCGCCTATTCAAGTACATGCAAAACGCAGAAATACCTTTCTCAGATAACCCCTGGGCCAATTGTAATAATTGTTTGGCATATTAGAGATAAATTAAAATTGTAATGACGGTTGGAAGCAAAAATGTTCATTTAGGACCTGAATTTCTTACAAATACGCTTAAACAAATGTAAATCTAAAAAAACTGGAAGCCTGAAATATACAAATTTGTCCCTCTGCTTCAAAAACAGATATCACCGTTTTGTAAACTTCGTCCGTTAGAGCATCTAAAGCGGAGAAATCTTATATGTTTGGACACCTTACGTGAATTTGTTACAATGTTTACAAGGGCTTTGCAAAATCATACTCTTTCTTTCTTTCTTTATTTATTTATTTATTTGTTTGCATTGCTAAAATACAATGACGGGGGCTAAGATAAAAGCTGCAATGAGGCAGCTTGAGGTGCCCTTACATGGTGGTTACATGGTGGCAGTGAGTAGCGCAATCAACCGTACGCAAAGAACATTACATATAAATATTAATTACAATCATCAATCAATTCAAGAGAATTTTCTATAACGGAACAAACAAGAAAGGAACAATGAAATGGGATAAGGGCAAATAAAAGCAATGCAGATAGTACGCACCACCACATTACATACACTTGGCAATACGTAAATAAAAGTGAAAATCGCGTACACTTGACGATGCATAATTAAAGGTGAAAAGATACGATGGTCGATTAATATTGGAACAAATAAGAGAGAGAAAAAGACGAGCAAAAATTATGTCATTACAAACATTTAACAAGACACACATGTGAATACAGGTGAAAAAGAAATTAAGCTTGATTCATTATTTAGGAGAAGGTTCTGATAAGTGACGACAGTTCTGACCGTGTTATGTTAATGATGTGAATGCCAGCATCATGTAATGAATTAAGCAGTCTGGGTAATTTATTTTTCGTCCTTTTCAAACCGTAGTTCGTTCTTGAGGGGGGTATATACCAATATTCTCCGTGACGGGTGATATAGGTAGCTGTATTTCTTTGCAGACAAGCAATTTCATTAAATACGCTGTTTTCAGAGTTTGAGTTTGAGTGCCATATACGAAGGATAGAGCGGTTGTATAGAGAGTAGATTGTAGGTATGTTGTATTGTTTAAAGAGGTGCTCACTGTGACTGTGATACGGCACGTTTGCAATGATCCGTACGATCTTTTTCTGTAGTAAGTGTATTTTCCTGAGGTTAGTTTCAGTTGTTGTGCCCCACACAAGGTGTGTATTGTCACGTGGTGGTGACGTAGAAAAACACAGTAGCAATACTGTGAACGAGAAAAGTAACTTTTATTGGGCGAACTTGTGCCCACAAAACAGGCTACACTTATAGCACAACGAAAGCGGCGAACACAGTCGGCGATCGTCGGAAATCTGATCAGCGGGCCAAGCGCGTCGGCTTTTATACAGAATAATCGAATGTTCCAGACTAATCGTTAGGACCCGCGTGCCTTCCACAAAGTTCTACAGCATTCGCGTTAGGCGAATAAATCAGATAACACAAGGTTGGGCGACAACAGACTGCGGATAGAAGCACCGATAACTTTCCAGAAACTTCGGATACATGCAAGCGCGTCCCGCGCTGTGCGATAAGATTTGTTAGGCGGCGAAACGTGGTCGCCCGATAAAGATAAGTACACGTGTCAATACCCCCCTCCTAAAAAGCATCGTCCCGATGCTACAAATGTACGAGAGCGAAACACAAAAGGACCCTTATTAAACATAAGTAACAAAACAACGAAAAGAAATCAAATCCAAAGGGCAGTTACGCGAAGTCCCAAAGTTCGTCAACGCTGGTGGTACGGCTTGAGTCGCACAACGTGGACAATTTCAGGTCGTGAGCGGCGCCGCTGTGACAGCGAAATGCCGTCTGGCACGACCTCATAGTCCAGTGCGCCAATACGTCGGATGATCTTGTACGGTCCGAAATAGCGACGCAAGAGCTTCTCGCTCAGTCCTCGTCGGCGTATAGGGGTCCAAACCCAAACACGGTCACCGGGCTGGTACTCGACAAAGCGTCGTCGGAGGTTGTAGTGTCGGCTGTCGGTCCTCTGCTGGTTCTTGATCCGCAGGCGGGCGAGCTGTCGGGCTTCTTCGGCGCGCTGGAGATAGCTAGCGACGTCAAGATTTTCCTCGTCAGTGACGTGCGGCAGCATGGCGTCGAGCGTCGTCGTCGGGTTCCTGCCGTAGACCAGCTTGAACGGCGTGATCTGTGTTGTTTCTTGTACCGCCGTGTTGTACGCATAGGTTACGTACGGCAGGACCGCGTCCCACGTCTTGTGTTCGACGTCGACGTACATTGCTAGCATGTCGGCGAGGGTCTTGTTCAGGCGCTCCGTGAGACCATTCGTCTGCGGATGGTAGGCAGTTGTCCTCCTGTGGCTTGTCTGGCAGTACTGCAGAATGGCTTGGGTGAGCTCTGCTGTAAAAGCCGTTCCTCTGTCGGTGATGAGGACTTCTGGGGCACCATGTCGCAGCAGGATGTTTTCGACGAAAAATTTCGCCACTTCGGCTGCGCTGCCTTTTGGTAGAGCTTTAGTTTCAGCAAAGCGGGTGAGATAGTCCGTCGCCACGACGATCCACTTATTCCCGGATGTTGACATCGGAAACGGCCCCAACAAATCCATCCCAATCTGCTGGAATGGTCGGCGAGGAGGTTCGATCGGCTGTAGTAATCCTGCTGGCCTTGTCGGTGGTGTCTTGCGTCGTTGACAATCTCGGCATGTCTTGACGTAACGGGCGACGTCGGAGGTCAGACGCGGCCAGTAATACCTTTCCTGTATTCTCGACAGCGTCCGGGAGAATCCGAGGTGCCCAGCGGTTGGATCGTCGTGTAGGGCGTGCAGTATCTCTGGGCGCAGCGCTGACGGTACAACAAGAAGGTAGCTGGCGCGGACTGGTGAGAAGTTCTTCTTCACGAGTAGGTTGTTTTGAAGCGTGAACGAAGATAATCCACGCTTAAATGTCCTAGGGACAACGTCGGTGTGCCCTTCCAAATACTCGACGAGGCCTTTTAGCTCCGGGTCCCCTCGTTGTTGTTCGGCGAAGTCTTCCGCGCTTATTATGCCAAGGAAGGCGTCGTCATCCTCGTCATCTTGCGGCGGTGGGTCAATGGGGGCGCGTGATAGGCAATCGGCATCTGAGTGTTTTCGTCCGGACTTGTATGTTACAGTGATGTCGTATTCTTGTAGTCTGAGGCTCCACCGCGCCAGCCGTCCTGAAGGGTCCTTTAAGCTAGCTAGCCAACACAACGCGTGATGGTCGCTGACCACTTTGAATGGCCTGCCGTAGAGGTAAGGGCGAAATTTCGCCGTAGCCCAAACGATGGCGAGGCATTCCTTTTCGGTTGTAGAATAATTGCCTTCCGCTTTTGACAACGACCGGCTAGCGTAAGCTATCACGTGTTCATGTCCATCTTTTCTCTGGACTAGGACGGCACCGAGGCCTAGGCTGCTGGCGTCAGTGTGTATTTCGGTATCGGCGTGCTCGTCGAAGTGCGCAAGTACGGGCGGCGACTGCATGCGTCGTTTGAGTTCTTGAAATGCGTCGGCCTGCGGCGTTTCCCACTTGAACTCGACGTCACATTTAGTTAGCTTTGTCAGCGGCTCAGCGATGCGTGAAAAGTTCTTGACAAAGCGCCTATAATAGGCACACATGCCAAGGAATCTGCGCACTGCCTTCTTGTCGGTTGGCTGCGGGAACTTTGCGATGGCAGCTGTCTTCTGTGGGTCGGGGCGTACTCCTGATTTGCTGATCACGTGGCCTAGGAACAAAAGTTCATCGTAAGCGAAACGGCACTTTTCCGGCTTCAGAGTGAGCCCTGATGACTTGATGGCTTCTAACACTGTCGCAAGCCGCCTAAGGTGATCGTCGAAATTTCCGGCGAAGACAACGACGTCATCCAGGTAAACAAGGCACGTCTGCCACTTCAGTCCGGCTAACACCGTGTCCATGACGCGCTGAAACGTTGCAGGCGCCGAGCACAGTCCGAATGGCATGACCTTGAACTCGTAGAGGCCGTCTGGCGTGATGAAGGCAGTCTTTTCGCGATCTCTCTCGTCGACTTCTATTTGCCAGTAGCCAGACTTGAGGTCCATCGACGAGAAGTATTTAGCGTTGCAGAGCCGATCCAATGCGTCGTCTATCCGTGGAAGGGGGTACACATCCTTCTTCGTGATCTTGTTAAGTCGACGATAATCGACGCAGAAGCGTAGGGTTCCGTCCTTTTTCTTTACCAGGACTACAGGAGAGGCCCACGGGCTTTTTGACGGCTGTATGATGTCGTCGCGCAGCATTTCGTCGACTTGTTGCCTAATAGCTTCACGTTCTCGCGTCGAAACTCGGTAAGGGCTCTGGCGTAGTGGTCGAGCGCACTCTTCGGTTATTATGCGATGCTTTGCGACTGGTGTTTGTCGAATCCTCGATGACGTCGAAAAGCAGTCTTTGTATCGTCGAAGCAGACTTCTGAGCTGTTGCTGCTTAATCACGGGGAGACTTGGATTTATGTCGAAGTCTGGCTCGGGAACTACGGTCGTCGGGGTAGATGCAACAGAATCCGAGAGGACAAAGGCATCGCTGGTTTCCTGAATTTCCTCGATGTATGCGATCGTCGTGCCCTTGTTGGGGTGCGATCTTGTACGCGTTCCAATATGGAACGGAGGCGGTTCGTTCTTTGAGTCACAAAATAGGCGGTATGTTCCGTTCCGTTCGTCCAAAAGCAGACGACAACGGAATGATTGAGAGCAGATATCGCGTCACAATTGACGTCATGGCGTTCGGCACGGTTCAAATTGACGAATCGTATTTGGCTCGGTGGAACGAACCGCCTCCGTTCTATTTTGGAACGCGTACAAGATCGCACCCTTGATGTGCTTGAACTCCTGGCTGAAGTTTGTCAGCAACACTTTCGTGTTTCCTCCGTGCAGTCGAGCGATCCCTCTTGCGACGCAAATTTCACGGTCTAGCAGTAGACGTTGGTCACCTTCGATGACGCCTTCTACGTCAGCGGGTGTTTCGGTGCCGACCGAAATAACAATGCTGGAGCGAGGCGGGATGCTCACTTGATGTTCGAGCACACTCAAGGCGTGGTGACTACGAGGGCTCTCCGGCGGTATCGCATGATCTTCCGACAGCGTTATTGACTTCGACTTCAGGTCGATGACTGCGCCGTGTTGGCTGAGGAAGTCCATGCCAAGAATGACGTCTCGTGAACACTGTTGGAGGATAACGAAGGTGACAGGGTAAGTCCGGTCGTGAATGGTAATTCTTGCCGTGCACATTCCTGTCGGCGTAATCAGGTGTCCTCCAGCGGTCAGAATTTGAGGGCCTTCCCATGCAGTCTTAACCTTCTTCAATTGGACGGCGATGTGTCCACTCATGACTGAGTAATCGGCGCCTGTGTCGACTAAGGCGGTGACTGCGTGGCCGTCTAGAAGCACGTCGAGGTCGGTGGTTCTTTGTCTTGCGTTGCAGTTGGGTCTTGGCGTCGGATCACGGCTGCGTCGTGTTGAACTGAAGCTGTTACGTCGCGTCGTGAAGTCGTCTTTCGTCGGTGTAGTCTTGGCTTCCTGACTTCCTCGGGACGGCGGTGTGTCGTTATTATGTCGTCGAGATGGTTTCTTCGGCGTCTTCGTCGGCGGCGGAGGATCTTCGTCAGTTCGACGAACAGCAACCGCACCTCCATCGGTTGCTGCTTTTAGTTTTCCGGATATGGGCTCGCTGACCGGCCCCGGGCTGGGCCAGTGTATGGTCGACGCTGCGGCGACAGGTAGCGGCCTGGTGATGGTGAACGCGACGGTCGTCGAGAGCTCCACTGAGTAGCGGCGAGGTAGTCGGCGATATCCCGGGGGCGTTCACCTTGCTGCGGGCGCGGAGCGTTCACGGCGAAACCTCGCAGTCCCATCTCCCGGTATGGGCATCGTCGGTAGACGTGACCCGCTTCTCCGCAGTGGTAGCAGAGCGGGCGGTGGTCAGGAGCGCGCCAAACGTCTGTCTTCCTCGGGTAGCTGCGCTGGCCGACGGGTGGGCGTGCTGGCGGCGGCGGTGGTGGTCGACGGAATTGCGGCGTTACAGGGCCCTGGCGCGGTCGTGGAGGGGGACCCTGACGGCGGGCGACGGCGGCGTAAGTCATCGCTTCTGGCTGGGGCTGCGGTACTTGTGGTTGCACCTCAGCAACACCAAGCGATCGGTGCACCTCTTCTTTCACTATGTCGGCGATCGAGGCCACTTGAGGCTGCGACGATGGCAAGACCTTGCGCAGTTCTTCACGCACAATGGCCCTGATGGTCTCGCACAGATCGTCCGTGGCCAGTGATTGAATTCCGGCGTAGCTTGTCGGCTTGGTGCATCGGTCGAATTGCCGGTTCCGCAATTCCAGTGTCTTCTCGATGCTCGTCGCCTCACGAAGAAACTCGTCGACGGTCTTCGGTGGGCTTCTTACCATTCCGGCGAAAAGTTCCTCCTTTACACCACGCATCAGTAGGCGTACTTTCTTCTCCTCGGACATTTCTGGGTCGGCGTGGCGGAACAGACGGCTCATTTCCTCAGTGAAGATCGCGATCGTCTCATTTGGCAGCTGCGTTCTGGTCTCCAGTAGAGCTTGGGCTCGCTCTTTTCGCACGACGCTTGTAAATGTTTGCAGGAAGCCGCTTCGGAAGAGGTCCCACGTCATCAAGGTGGCTTCTCGATTCTCGAACCACGTCCTGGCGGCGTCCTCCAATGCGAAATAGACATGTCGTAGCTTGTCGTCGCTTGCCCAGTTGTTAAACGTAGCGACCCTCTCATACGTTTCCAGCCAGCTTTCCGGGTCCTCAAATGTGGAACCGCGGAACGTCGGTGGTTCCCTGGGCTGCTGCAGCACGATGGGGGACGCTGGGGCTGCCATTGGGGTTGCCTTGGCCACAATCTTCTTGGTCTTCTCAGGTAGAAGTCCGTGCTCCGGAGGGAGCTGTTGAAGACGGCGGCTTGCTCGATGGTCCGGGAGTACGTTGGTGTTCTCTTTGCGGTCCGGAGTTGAATTACGGCTTGTCGGGGGCGTCCGGTACATGAACGTAAAGCACCTCCACCAGATGTCACGTGGTGGTGACGTAGAAAAACACAGTAGCAATACTGTGAACGAGAAAAGTAACTTTTATTGGGCGAACTTGTGCCCACAAAACAGGCTACACTTATAGCACAACGAAAGCGGCGAACACAGTCGGCGATCGTCGGAAATCTGATCAGCGGGTCAAGCGCGTCGGCTTTTATACAGAATCATCGAATGTTCCAGACTAATCGTTAGGACCCGCGTGCCTTCCACAAAATTCTACAGCATTCGCGTTAGGCGAATAAATCAGATAACACAAGGTTGGGCGACAACAGACTGCGGATAGAAGCACCGATAACTTTCCAGAAACTTCGGATACATGCAAGCGCGTCCCGCGCTGTGCGATAAGATTTGTTAGGCGGCGAAACGTGGTCGCCCGATAAAGATAAGTACACGTGTCAGTATAATTAATGTGTGATGCAAATAGTGAGTGGTAAATTAATATTTTACGGATGTTGGTAGACGATATCTGTTCTTATTTAGCATTCCTGTGATACGGCTAAGCTTTTGTACTACAGAGTCTACTTGTCGATCCCAGTTTAGCGTACTAGAGAAGTATGTACCTAATACTTTAATTTCATTTACAATTTCTATGCTCCCTTTGTTCATCTCTAAAGTGTGGCTTTGTGGAATCTTTGTGCCTTTCGCAGATTAGGCTTTTGTCTTATTTGAATTTAATTTTAGATTATTTTCTATAGACCATGAGGATATGTTCTGGAGAAACTTGTTTGCGTTGTTTATTAAACTAGTATAAGATGCCGATGAAATAAACGCACTAGTATCGTCTGCATATATGATAAATTTTGCCTTGGGATAGATCAGAACAATATCGTTTATATACAAGTTAAAAAGCAGCGGTCCAAGAATGCTTCCTTGTGGGACTCCTGTTTTTATTTCTCCAGAAAACGATTTAAAGTTATTCATGTGCACATATTGCCGTCTTTTCTCTAAATATGACTTAATTAACTGCAGTGGGAGGCCCCTGACACCATACGTATCAAGCTTTGTTAATAATAGGTTATGGTTAATATAATCGAAGGCCTGAGTAAAGTCTATGAATATACCTATTGTCAGTTGCTTCCTTTCAAAATTTTGCAGTATATGGTCTTTCTGGTGTAGTAGTGCTAACTGTGTTGATTTGTTTTTTTTTTTTTTGAAAGCCATACTGTGCTTTCGTTACAACGCGATATTTTTCACAGAAGGTTGTTAACTGGATCAATATTATTTTTTCAAGTCTTAGAAAAGTGCGGTAAAATTGATATGGGGCGATAGTTTTGAATATTCAGCCTGTCTGCCTTCTTATACATTGGAATGACTTTAGCAACCTTCATTTTTGATGGAAAGATGCCTTCAGCAATAGAGGTATTATAGCTATGAACTAGAATGGGGGTTATATCGTGTATGACATATTTTATGTGTTTTATCTGCCAGCCGTCTGAATCACAACTTTTAGAGTTTTTCATTGCCATAAATAGAGAGCAGAGCTCGCTAACATTAGTTGGATGGAAAAAGATTGTGCTTTAGTTTCCGGGTAGGGAGAGAGTGGTTTTCGGGCGTGTATGCGCTTGTGTTTCTCTGTTCAGGAAGTATTCGGTAAAGGCATTCGCCATGTCTGTTTCGGACAGTAAACGACCTTCTAGGCTAATTTTTTCAATAGGTTCTGCGCCTTGTTTCCGCTCTAATATATTATCAAGGTTCCTCCGCAGTTTTTCTGAGTTTCCATCACACAATAAAAAATATTGTAGATAATAGTTACCTCTGGTTTTCCTTATTTCCTTTTTTAGACTGTTCCTGTAAACTTTAAATTTTTTAATATCAGCAATTTCACGAGTTTTAATAAATCTGGCGTACAACTTTCGGTTTTTTTTTAATAGCTCTCTTGTTATCCATGGTTTTCTGCACGACTTGGGTTTATATTGTTTGACGGTGAAGTATTTCTTATACACAACTAAGAATTTTTCAATGAAGATATTGTAGGCTCTTTCTGCATTATATTCCTCAAGTACGTCCTCCCACTTACTCGTTGTAATTCTGTTTGAAACGCTGCCATTGTATGCTCATTGATGTTCTGAAATATTCTAGTTATATTTTTTTAACATTTTTTAATTGGCGCTCGATAAAAATGCATATTGGATTATGATCACCAATTGGGCTGTTTAATACAGCGCTTTTCACATATGAAGGCGCGTAATTTGTAATAAATAGATCTAACGTAGTCTCCGAGGACATTGTGATTCTAGTACTCGATTCTATAACATTTATACAACCGTTCGACAAGAGAACATTTAGTAAGTCATGCTGTCTAGCACTACATGCACTCATGTCAATGTTATAATCGCCGCCAAGGATCACTTTTTGCTTGTTTTCGCATGCATACGCCAACAGATGATCTACAAAAGTGAAGAACTCCTGCACGATACCGTCTGGTGGACGGTAGCACACACCAAATATAACACCATCAGCTTGAATGCACAATGACTCGATATTATGTGTTATTGTTGTAAAGACTTCCAGTATGTCACAGGGTATGGAATTTTTCACCAGCAGAGAGACACCACCGCCGCGTCGAGTTGTTCTGTTCAAGCAAAGTGTTTTCTTTTGCGGTAGCCGAAGAATATTAACATCATTTGAGTACCAGGTTTCACATAACATAATGACATCACAGAGGTCATTTATATCATCGAAAAAGGTTTCTAGTTCACCAAGTTTGTTACAAGCAGATTGTACATTCATATGTAAACAGCTCACGCCTTTAACTGCAACAAAAGAAGAAAACCATTTTTGTTTATCGATAAGACCGAGCTGCTCCATTGGAATGAGATCAGTAACACCAAAAACGAAGACTCAGGTGCTGATCGCCCGGAGTTCATTCACGTCTTTCACTACCGTCGCTGGTTCACCACTCGATTTGCGCATCAGCACCTTGTCATTTGAATGCCAAACAAACTGATAGTCTGCATTCTTCGCCCATTCTTTAGTGGCAGCAAGAAGCTTTCTGGTTCGCGAGGTTAGGTTTTCCTTAATAAAAACGCTGTTTCTCTTTTCTCGCAAAAGCTTTCGCTTGGCAATCCAAGCGTCTCTAGTCTCCTGGCGCACGAAGCGCAAGATGATCCCGCGCGCTATCAAGGTTCACTCTCATATCACTCTCATAGTCACAGTATACTACCCTACAGTGTATAATACATACATGAAAAAAGTGGTAGGCGACCCTAATCTTTGACTTAGGCGTCTCTTGGTGGCACTCTCATATCGGCGTTGGTATTCTTTAGGTTAAGTTTTGGCGAACGCTACGCACGAACCGAAGTTGAATCCAGCTGTTTTTGATTAATTAGCCAGTTAAACATCAAGCCACCTTCTTTTTTGTGAAGTCATTAAGGACGTCATTACTTCCGCTTTATACTCCCGGGTTTCCAGGCATTTCGCCGAAGTCGTGCTTACGTTGCGGCTCTTTATAGTCTACGATTCCGTGCTTCGGTGTCGGTAATCAGTGATTTCTAAATAATTATGATTATTCCAGACAGTTCAGTAATTCAACTTGCAACTATACTTATGCTCTGATATTACATATATAATGAAACCCATGAAATTTGTACTGTACTATTTTTTTCTGTCTTTCCTGATTTATTTTAGATTTCGCCCCAGCCGTCTCAGTGATTTCTAATTAATTCTAGTTATTCCCGACACTTCAGTAACTAAATAGATAGAGATAGCAAAGAGAAGAAAGGGAGGAAGGTCAACCAGACAAGCGTCCGGTTTGTTATCCTACACTGGGGTTGAGGGAAAGGGGAAATAGAAAGAAGAAGAAAGGAAGGAGGCGATGACTGTGTGGAGTCAAGCATCGTGACACCAGAGTGGAGTTACATAGCTGGTCATCTACGTTGATCACATCTGGGACGACCAAAGTGCCAGTAGTCGTTGCATGAATAGGAGGCTGCGAGTGAGCTATGGGGCTTACTCGAGAGTTGCGAGCACTTTATTAAGAGCATCCAGTACTTGCACTGCACTTCGCCCTGACGGAGTATGCAACTTGCTGAAAGTGCGCGAAGCCTATTTATGACGGACCGAAGCATCACAACCACTTGCTTGTCTTCTTCGGGCAACTTATCG
Source organism: Dermacentor andersoni (assembly GCF_023375885.2). Lineage (NCBI taxonomy): Eukaryota > Metazoa > Arthropoda > Arachnida > Ixodida > Ixodidae > Dermacentor > Dermacentor andersoni. The sequence goes on from NC_092821.1 coordinate 35,501,224, forward strand.
GGAGTCGACGCTGTGGACTCTACCGCGGTGCGCTGCTTCATTTGATGTGACTGCGGCCCCGGCTGTGGAATCGGCTGTGGCTCCGGCTGTGGCTTCAACTGGGTTTTCAACTATGGTTTCAGCTGTGCCATCGGCTGTGGCCCCGGCGGTTTCTTCGGCTGTAGCTTCAGCTGTTGCGGGGGCTGTCGCTTCGATAGCGCGGGCCAAGCTTCAGTATTGGTGTTGTGCGGCATGACTTTAGGCTCGACCCCGCCAGGCCTTGGGGGAAGAGTAGGAGGAATTGGGGGATGTGGCGCGCTCTTCACGGACGCATCCATGTTCTTTGAAGTCCGATGGCGTCGGGAGCGTAGCTTTCTAAGAGCCGCAATACCTTCCCGACGAGACGAACGGACTCTCGACATCTGCTTCAAGACCACCCTTTCCTTCTTCATTTAGGGACAGTCCTTTGAGGTAAAATCATGGGACTCAATGCAATTGGGGCAATTGGGAAACGTTGCAGCGCAGGAGTCTGCAGCGTGTCCCAGCCTCATGCAAATGCGACATTGGAGTGGCCTTCGGATAAATGGCCCCACGGGGTGTCTAACAAGGCCCACCTTGAGGTGTGAGGGAAGAGATGCGACCTTGAAGATTACCTTCACACAACGGGATTCGCCGAGTCGAGACACGATAGTTAAGGCGAAGCCATCGACGGCTGGCTTCACTAGAAAAGGCATGTCAGTGCTGAAGATGGAGATGTCCACGTCGCAGATAACACCAGCAGTGGTGTCACTGTCCAGAGGAATATACGAGCGGACCTTAATGCCGCCAAGTCCCGTAAATTTGCTCAAAGTTCACAGCGCAGTCAACGTCAACAGCCAATACATTTTTTCGTGTATTGACTCTGACATCCTCGACTTGATTTGGCGTCACTGCATGCTTCAAGAAGCAGTGACACACACTGTCTGTTGAATCGTCTCAGGTTGTCGGCAGCGAGTTTTGGTACAAATAAAATCGTACTGGCTGAAGTATTCAGAGTGGGTCCCACAGCCGACGCGCTTGAAGATAGGTAGACCCAGGTGTTTCTTCGTCTCGCCTTGCGACCCCTCACAAGCTGAAAGTCTTCATTGGAGAAGCCCTCACTGCTTAGCGGGTATACAATGGTATCGTCGCAGTCGATGTCTCTCTGGAGGCCAGTCCGCTTCCTAGACGCAGCCACCACTGTAGTTTCCATTCCCAGCAGAGGCGCGGGGACCTCAAGCTGCATCCGTGCCACAACCCATGAGGACTCGGCGGCCTTTGCCAGTCGAGTCCTCATAGCCTGAACGTTGGCATCTGCGCGGTGTTGTCGATGTTCGGGAGTTTGGTTTGCCCTCGCGTTTCTATTGGCCTCGTAATCAGCGTCGAAATGCCGTTCCCTTTGTGCAGGAATTTCATTTGCACGATCACCACATTTTCTCAACCGGTCTTCTTCCAACTGCTTCTCCCGTTTAGCTCCAACGTCAGGATCAATCAACCCACCTCACGTTCTCGTCTGAGCCGCCGTTGCCCGTTCTGTCGAGCCCGGCGCTCCGCATCGACCAACCCAGACGGACCATCCGCCTCGCCCACGGCCCATCCCCCACAGAACTGCGATAAGAACTTCTCACGCGCTGATAAACTAAGAGACGAGGAGGACCGTACCTGGCGCTTCCCCAATTCGGCCGTGCTCGGCCGCATCTGTGCCCGAGTGCAGCTTCCTGTTGGCTGCAGCTGTCGCGGCGCGCGCGCTCTGATTGGCAGGGCCGTGTGAGGCGGGAGGGCGTCATTGGCTGTAGGTGGTTACTCTCCTCCAACGCATGACGTACCGACTTCTTGCCTCCTCTGCACCGCGAGGCGCTGCTGTTGGGTCTTGATGGTCGCGCAGCGCACACACAGAAACGCACAGGCTTTTCGCCGTATTGGAAGCCGTAGCGCCAGTACACTAAATAACACCGCATCGTGTCTTGTGCAGGTGCTACAATAAGTCTTGATAGCATCCTCAGTGCTACACGCTGTGTATGAAACCGAATATAGTCGCCTAGCAATCCTGGCGCGATAAGGAACATCGCCATGGGCATTGCAGGCGTGCCTCCTTGGTGGTGCACGAAATGAGAACGAAGAAAAACCATTAGCGTATGTAACCTGTGAGTGAACGTGTCCGCACCACATAGATTACCGTATGCACTACGATAAAGCTCCCTGCCTTTCGCCAGCCGGCTCCGGCGTCGGGTTGCATTCAGTTCTGCCGCAGCAGCTTCCGCGGTGCCGGATCAGACTCTTTCTACGTCGCTCGCCCGCCCGCATAGCTTTCTTCTGTGCTTTTCATCATCTTTGCAGGAAAAGAGAGGTCAATAATTCGCAGAAAACGATGAGCAAGCTTCCCTTGCGATGTATCAGTTATTGTGAGCTCTGAGTGACTGACAATAAGTTTGCGGGGACATTGCAGCAGTTCTTGCTCAATGCACAGTTAGTAGTTTTTATTTTATTTTACCACCCATATGTCTTGCCGCACATTCCGAACAAAATAAAAGGTGTCTCTGTAAGCACATTTGTACAGTAAAATAAAACGCGACCGAAATGACGTCCGGGCGGTAGCTGTCCCATCCAGTTTTCTTTCTTCATTGCTGTTACGTTCTACCGGCCAAAGGCCGGCAGCTACGCAATGAAATCCAGGCCTATTCGCAGAGCAAAAAGACGACGCTTTATTTCCAGATCGGAAATATATATAGAAGAGAAAAGAGAGAAAGAAGGAAAGAGGGACCATCGACGCATGCGCGGAGAGGCGCACGTGGCTCCGAATAGGTTATCTGCAGCATTCCTTTCCCCTAGTAGCCGTAGCGCTCCACTGGCTTTCTGGTTCTTGTGGAACGATGAAGGTCAGGAACAGGCCCTTCGGGAGGGTCTTGAGCCTCGTTTTTCGGTGCCCCTAAGGTCGTCGGAGGCGATTCCTCGGGACTTGATATTTCTATGCTTCCGTCTGTGTCTGATGAACGTTTCCGGATCTGGTCGACATGGCGTCGAACGACACCGTCCTCGGTAGCCACAGTGACTAAACGGGCACCACTCATCGATTTTACTTTGCCTGGTGTCCACTTTTCTCCTATGCCATAGTTGCGCACATAGACGGCATCTCCAGGGGCGAAGTACCAACTGGCGGAATCAGCCGCTGGATTCTTGGGCTTTTCGTGGCTCCTGGGAGGAAGACACATATCAAGTCTTGTACGCAAACGGTACCCAAGAAGAAGTTCAGACGGTGAAAAGCCTGAAGCCTGTTGCGAATTTCGGTAGTTACAAAGAATTCTAGCCAAAGCAGTTTCCAACTCCACACCAGGCATTCTCTTCAAGCCCTCCTTGATAGTTCTCACGGCCCGTTCGGCGAGACCATTGCTTTGAGGGTGATAAGGCGGGGTACGAATATGCTCGATTCCATTTTTATGCACAAATACAGCAAACTCTGAACTGGTAAAGGGCGTACCGTTATCCGTAACTATGGTGCGGGGCAATCCAAACCTGCTAAACAAGGTTCGCATGCAATCGGCAGTTGCATTAGCGGTTGCTCGAGATACTGGAATGGCTTCTATCCAATGGCTGTGTGCGTCGACGATTACCAACAACATCTTGTTTGCAATGGGCCCTGCGTAGTCGGCATGCAGCCGTGACCACCTCTCTCGCGAAATCGGCCAGCTAACGGGGTTCCGTGCAGGTGGCATGGGCAGAGCCTGCACGCAGCTTCGACAGTCTGAGACCATTCTACAAAAAATGTCTCGATCTAGACCTGGCCACCAAAATCTAGCCCTCGCCCTTGTCTTCATGGTAGACGCCCCCTGATGAGACTCGTGCAGCATCTTCAACAGTTCCTCACGAGCCTCACTTGGTATCATCACACGATGGCCCCAGTATAACCGCCCCTTCTCTACAGACAACTCGTGTCGCCTTTTCCAGAATTCCGCCATTTCTCTGCTCTCATCTTCTACGACGGAGGGCCACCCTTCAGTCACGTACCTGCATATCGTTTGCAAAAAACCGTCAGCTGCTGCGAGTGCTTGAATCTCCTGGTGGAAAACCGCGGACTGGTCCCATTCGTCTATGCTAAGCACCATTTCCGACAGATCTTCGGTTTCCGCTAGCGGCTCCTGCAGCGATTGAGGCAAACGGCTTAGAGCGTCAGAAGTTAGCATCTGTTTGCCAGGTTTACAGATCAGCTTGTACTGGTATGCCCCGAGCAAAAGCGCCCAGCGCTGAATTCGGGCGGCAGCCATGACAGAAGTTTGACGATCCTGTCTGAGAAGGCCCAACAAGGGGCGGTGGTCCGTTACAAGCGTGAACTCCCGTCCCAACAGGTACTCGCGGAACCGTGTCACGCCAAATACCAGGGCTAAAGCCTCGCGCTCAATTTGGGAGTATTTTCTCTATGCTGAGGTGAGCGTTCATGATCGGAAACCAATTGGCCTGTCTTCACCATTTATTCGATAGAAAAGGGCAGCACCGACACCGTAAGGTGACGCGTCGCATTCCAACATCAACTCCAGCTGCGGATTAAAGTACGTTAGCACTGGGGCTGAACACAAAGCATCCTTGGCCTTCTGAAATGCCGCGTCTTCTTTTTCGTGCCAAACCCATTTTGCACCTTTTTCAAGAAGGCTGTACAAGGGTGAAAGTATAGTGGAAAGATTTGGCAAAAACTTATTGTAAAATGTAACCATTCCCACAAAGAATCGCAACTCAGCAACATTTCGCGGTGACGGGGCTTGCCTAATTGCATCCACGTGCTTCTCGAGTGGGTGTAGCCCTTCAGCATCGATAAGATGGCCAAGATATGTCACTGATTGTTCACCAAACTTGCACTTGTCAGAACGAAGCTTGATACCGTTCTCGCGGAAACACTGTAGCACAGCTTGCAGGTTTACGTTTTCAGCATCGCTGCTCTCGGCTATCAGGACGTCGTCTAGATAAGCCTGGGTCCCTTTTAGCCCTTGCAGCGCAGCTTCAATTTTCCGTTGGAATATCGCTGGAGCTGATGCGATGCCAAACGGTAACCTGTTGTAGCAAAAGAGCCCCTTTTGTGTGTTTATCACTGCTAATTTCCGCGAGTTTTCATCTAGCTCGACCTGATTGTAAGCTTCGCGAATGTCTAAAATACTGATTTTTTTTTCCTCCACACAGGTTTGCAAAAATATCGTCTATGACAGGCAAGGGGTACTGCTCAACATCGCACACAGGGTTTAGTGCAACCTTGAAGTCCCCGCAAATGCGCACTGTTCCGTCCTTCTTCAAAACTGGCACGATGGGCGTTGCCCATTCGGAATGAGGGACTGGAGATATTATATCACCTGAGACTAATCTGTCAAGCTCTTTAGACACTTTATCACGAAGTGCAAAAGGAATTTTCCTTGCCTTGAAGAACTTGGGGTTTGCTCCGGCCTTGATGTGCAGTCGGGCTGGCGGGCCTTTCATGAGACCAGCGCCTTCAGTGAAAAGGTCAGAGTGTTGCTGGAGCAGCGTCGGCACGTCCTCCAAGGCTTGTTTTGGCACAGGAGCCGTCGAATACACGCTCAGCACCTGAATGCGTTCGTCTGTTAATTTTTTCAGCAGCTCCCGACCGCATAGACTGGGGCCATTGCAGTCTAAAACTGTCAGACTGCACTGCACTGTTGTACCTTCATAAGAAACTGGCATTGTCAGTGCACCCAGAAGCGACACTTTCCGAGATAGCATGAAAGCTGCACTTCCGCCTTTTGTAGCTGCGGCCATCGGTGAGAGTGCAATTTGTAAATGCTCTTGGGAATGACACAAACAGGGGAACCAGTATCGATGTCCATCATTATTTCGATGCCATTCCACGCAAACGATTTCCTGATGGGCGGTATGAGAGAGCGCGTGGTGGTCAAGGACCAGATTTGTGACGTGCTGCTATCACTCTCTTCGCTTTCCGTCACCTGAGCAGTTACTGCTAGCATTTTGCTTGTTTCATTTGCCGCACACATTCTCGCTAAATGCCCTGGCCGTGCACACTTGTAACATTTGCGCTTGATTAGTCGACAAGAATTGGTCTTGTGACCCCGCTTACCGCAACATTTGCATTGTTGCACTCCTTGCGACTTTGCGCGCGATTCGTATTGACCAGAGAGCTTTAGCAATCTTGCTTGTTCTTGGTCCGTAACAATACCTTGCGAATCGCGTTCAGCGCTCTCTGCGGCAAGGGCAAGAGCCTCGGCTTCTTCAAGATTCAGATCTTTCTTCGCTAGCAGCTGCTTATGCAGATTCTTGGATCTGACGCCGCACACAATACGGTCCCTTATCATTCTGTCCAGCATAGTTCCAAAATCGCAGTTGTGTGCCATCTGCCGTATTGCCACTATGAATGCATGTACAGATTCCCCTTCTTGCTGGCAGCGATGGAAGAACTTGAGACTTTCAGAAATTTCATTCGGTACCGGGTCGTAGTAGCTGTTTAACGTCTGCACAACTTCTTTGTAGGTCAGGGCGTTAGGCTTTCGCGGGGCTACCTTTCCGTTCAAAATTTCTATTGTCCTTGTTCGAGCGCAGCTACCAGCAGGGCACTTTGCTTAGCATCGTCCTTCACATCATTCGTATCGAAATAGGCTTCAACCTTGACTAGGTACGCCTGCCACTTATCTTTTTCGTCTTCAAATTCCGGTAGCCTGTGTGCCATGGTCGGTGGTGGGCTCCTTCTGCTTGGCTTCCTTGCTGCAGCAGAATCCTCGTCGCCACTGTTACGTTCTACCGGCCCAAGGCCGGCAGCTACGCGATCAAATCCAGGCCAATTCGCAGAGCAAAAAGACGACGCTTTATTTCCAGATCGGAAATATATATAGAAGAGAAAAGAGAGAAAGAAGGAAAGAGGGACCATCGACGCATGCGCGGAGAGGCGCACGTGGCTCCGAATAGGTTATCTGCAGCAATTGCAATATCGAGTTTTGAGAAATGAAGTTTTCCAGGTATGTTCGGGCCTGTCAACCTGCATGACGTCCTGTTTATGGGTCAATTATCCCAAACATGGCACACGAGCAATATACATTTCTCTCAAAAAATTTCAAAAATTTAGACATTTGTAAGCATTACTTGCATTGTATTTTCCCAAGATATTTTGAGCAGAAAAAAAATTTGCGCGCTTGAGCGCCATTTAAATTTCACAAAAGCTAGGAAACCAAGTGCGAAACAAAAATTTCTCAAAAATCAACCGTTTAGCGCAATATTTCAAACTTGCCGTTTTGCTGTTGTCGAACCATTGTGCTTTCTATATAAAACTGTTTAGCAAAATGCTTTTTTCTTTCGATCCTTAGAATTGAGGTGAAGATGCACAAATTATAGCGCTTTCGCAAATTGTTTTCACAAGAAACGGTCACGGAAGGAAACCTGGAATTATTTTTATAGAACCGTCCCTGTAAGCAACAGTAGTTTAGTTCGTGTAGTTCGTCAAGGTTTATAGTTCGTGCAGGCTCTGAAATAAAAGCATGTCTCTGGCAAAATTGCTATCTTGGCCCATGTTTAGACGTAGGTAACACACTAGGGTTGTCCGTGGAAAAATTCTCAGAAAAAAGGATCTAATGTAGAAGCATAACAACTTTTCCCATGGAAATTTTAATCGACGTAATTTGCGTTATCACCCCGAAAACAAAATGTGAATTTCAGCCTCACCGTTGCAATATCTTGGTTCGCGCTTCGACTTCACCTCATAGCATTTTAATCAAAGCAATTTGCGTTACCACCCCAACATATTTTATCTTTAATTTGAGTCTCACCATTCCAATGTTCTGGTTCCCGCTTCTACTTCACCTCATAGCATGTTGGCGAGGCACACAAATCAACTAGACTTGTTGCATAAAAAAAATGGGTGCTGTATGCAGAGCACATGTCTTTAGGATTTTTTTTCGTACTGTCTTCGTTGTATATCATACGGGGCGATCATTCATAAGTTTTATGTAATGTTTAGATATGACCTGTGCAAGATAGCATAATTCTTGTTCTTGACCTGAATTATTTAAAGAGGGGGACAATAATAGCACGAGAAATTGAAACACGTATTTAATTAACTAAAACAGCGGTAATTAGCTTCCAAATTGGTTACCTTGCAGGACACATTGAAATTTACGAATCCTAGCTGGTGAGCCTGCAAGACGTATCCACTTGAAATGAATTTCCAAGAGCATACCACTTTCGAAATATTCTTTTCCAAAATGAGTCGAAATACGTGGGCGTTCCAGCTACTTTTGTGCGTCAATGTATAAAAGAGCGTTCTGTTAAAAAAAGTAAGTGGAACAACAGTGCATTATTGCGGCTAGTTTGATGGCACATATCTCGATACTTGTGTCCTTCTGGAAGTTAATTCCAAATGTATATGTCTTGTAAACTCACCGGCTAGAATTCTTAAATTGCAATATGTGCTATAACGTGACTAACTAAGAAGCTAATTAGTGAATGTTGATTATACAGTTAAATATGTGCTTTGATTTATCGTGCAAGTAATGTCCGGCTCTCTAAATAAGCCCGCTCAGTGACTAGAATATGTTATGAGCAATAGTTATTTCTGAAAATTACGTAAAACTTAAGAATGATCACCCTGTATATAAGCATGACAACAAAGACAGTAGTCATAAATACCACAGTATCATTGACTTAAATACCGAAATTCCCCCAATAACAAACAGCTGTTGGTTTCTTCAGGCTTGACCTCGCCAAGCCCTCTGTTGTGTGGTCCAACAAAACCTTTGTCGGCTACTGTCTATCTGGCCCCTAGTATAGCTGGAATAATAGTAGATACATATCATGGAACTAGTAAAATATGCTCGATAAAGCTGCCTGTCCACAATATTCGCCAAATTTATTGTTCCTTTTCCTCTGGTTTCAAGGTGACTCGAGGACTTTCGTGCAAATGGTGCTCCCCGTGCACGCTCGTGAAAGTGACTTGTGGCCCGCTGTACCACTTCTCGTATATAGGCGGCAGCATATCTGGTACACTTCCAGTAGCACGGAAGCGCGCAATGCCGATTTATGTTAAGTAGGCATACATTCAGGATTTCAGCTCTTACGAACTTCTGGTATCACGGTTTTCATTCCTCTCTGCACACAATACCATCTGCACCACCATGGTTTGTATTTCCCGCCAAAATGCTATGAGTTGAAGTGGAAATGCGTACCAAAATATTGTAATGGTTAGACTGAAATTCAAAAATGTTCTTCGCCGGGAAAACGCATATTACTTCGATTAATATTTCCGTGGTGAAAGCAGTTATTCCTCTCAATTAAATCCGCTTTTCGGGGCAATCTTTCATGCTCACCTCAGTGTGAAACTCACCTTACTGTGTTACCGACGTCTAAATAAAGGCCAATATAGCATTTGTGCCAAATTAATGCTTCTATTTAAGATCCTGTGCGCAGCGCAGAGGCAAAAACAAAATTTTATAATATAGTATGTTTTAGGGACAGTTGTATGAAAATACTTCCAGGTTTTCTTCCGTGACTGTCTTTTGGGAATCAGTTATGCCCATTCTCGGTAGCAGTTGTCAGCTTGCTCCCTCGCTGTTTCTTTTGTGTGTTTGTATGTTTCCGTATCTAATAACAATAATAACAGTAATTTCCCAATATAACTATAATTTGGCCTTCTTTACCTCGGTGTTAAGGATTGAACAACATAGAAAACATAACATTCTGAAGCTGTTTCATAATGAAAGAACAATGTTCAGACAACGCAAAGTGCGGAATATTGCGCGAAAAAGCCGATTTCTGGCTAAATCTTGTGTCGCAACTGTTTTTCCACGGTTTCGTGAAATTCAAATGGCCTACACGAGCGCAAAAAATTTTTGCCGCTCAACGAATATTCAGCAAATACTGTGCAACTAATGCTTATATACGGGGAACTTTTAATTCTTTGAGCAAAATGGATATTGGTCGAACGCTATGTTTGGGACAGTTGGCGTGGAATGACCCTTATTGCTTTTTCATAACCAGTATTAACTAGATTGTCTCAACCACCAATCCCCGCTGTCAGCTTTTCCTACTTTTACGGAATTTCCTCTCCTAATGCTTGCCTACTGTCACGCTTAAAGCGAAAAGGTTTGTTTTGCTCTTTCGCCTGTTTTTCGTGGTCGTTGGATGGTGGACGAACTTTGACCGCCGCTACAACGGGCGCCTCCGCTTTCACTGCTGAGGTGCGAAGCGTTGTCATCGTCAAAGATACCAGATCGTAAAACCCTTCCTGTGAGTGTAGTTCTTACAAACGTGTGAATTGTAGAAGTGGCAGTCGCAACGGAAAATGAAATGTTGCGACAAATCCAGGGCTATTCAGGTGATTGCGAAGCTAAGCAATGAGGTGATAGTGTGAACGCGGAACTTAGTTTTGTTGATTACATGCCCGAGTAACCTCGTCGTTACGCAGGCATGTGCGTGTTACGAAGGCCTGGTCACACTAGACCGACACTAGGCCGATGCCGACAAGACGACTCGAAGACACCATCGCCGATGATCGGCCGCCGACCAACCGACAAACTGTGTCGCCATAAGGCATACAGTTACACTAAAGCCTGTTTCACATTATGTGATTTTTGTCGTCATTTGCGAGGAAAATCGCAGTCGCACTGCCGACCTCCCAATTTTTGGCTGCGACCAACCGGTTGGTCGCACAGTCGCAGCGATCGCTGCGATTTTCCGTCGAAGCTGCGCGGAGAGCCATTTCGCCGGTTTGTTTTGGAAAATGGCGTCACGCTCAACCAGTGCAATGCGCGGTTACGTGGACTGCCAAATTCGGTACGTACGCGAAGGGAGAATAAAAATCTCGTACCGCAGATTCGATTCACCTATTTCTATGCGTTCCTTGACACGGTACGCAGCAAATGAAGTTCATTTTCATGTTTGCTTCGTACACCTTTGCCTTTTGAGGTCTTCACAATTTTCATTTTTTTGAATAGCATGCAAAAGTCGCGCGCACGAGACGGCTTAAATATTTTGAACCTCGCCAAGGGCAAATGACCAGGCAGCAAAGTACCCGAAGTTTCAACGTTGTGCTGAACGCGGTACTCTTCAGTTCCAACTTCTTGTAGGTTTTCAAGCGTGAATTTCTCTATGCATATTGAAAGGTTATCTTACATCACTTACTTATTAAAGTTGACACAGCAAACGTATAGGCTATCGTAATGAATTTTCTATGATAGCATTAACTCTGTGGCTTGAATAAACAGCGTCGTGAATTTGTTTGCGAATATTTTATGCACGTTGCATTTCTTCTCTGGAGAAATTTTTCCTTGCACAGAATCCAATAAAAATTAAATATGTTGCTGACTTTGTATCCTTAGTGCACATGTATTAACATTTGCTTTTAACGGCAATTAACTCTACCGTTAGTAAGTTAAGTAAATTATTTGCTTTCTATAGTGGCACAGCGACAACGTACCGTCCAGCACCGTCATGAAAACTCGTGCAGCAATACAAAAAGCAGACATACAGCCTGTTCTTGTGGATATGAAACAGTATAGTACGACACGTTAAACAAAAGTTAACTAAAACAGCGCAGTGAAGTCAGCCAGTTGCATGCCTCTCTGTGAATCTTTGAATATTTTAAGTACATACGGCTCTTGCGCATTCACAGCTTATCAAGTGTGCAGAAACATCCATGCCTTACATGTTCCTAATAAAAGTTTCTAATAAGTTTGTGATCACATATATTAGTGGGTAATACCATGTAACGATATCCATTGCGATTATATACCTTTATAAGTAAAATACCATGCTACTTACAAGAGCTTATCACCCTGGGATTTAGAAGAAATTTCTGCATTTCAACTATACACAGTATGCGGTTTATTCAATTAAGGACCACGAACTGCTTTTTTGCAATGACAAACTTATTCAAAGTTTTACCTACATACAGACAAGAAAAAAATACATCTGTAGAGAACAAAATTGTTGTTCAATTTATTCACATGCCATTGTGACTACAGCATTCTCCTGCTAACACAAGGCTAAAGGTTGAATTGCCATCTATGGCAGTCGCATTTCAATGGGAATCGTAGGTAAAAAAAAGCTCGTGCACTTAGATTTAGTTCATCATCATTTATTGAACAGTTAAACTTCCAAATACTATGGCATGGGGGGGCATGCTTTTGCAAAATCTAACATCAATCGAAAGGAAAGGGCGCAATTGTAAAACTAGCATCTTTTCTCATAGTTCGAGTGTGTAAACATTCATTGCATCAATATGGAATGTTCAACAGCACTCCACAAATAAGCATGATAAGGCATAGCGAATACTCTGTCAGGAAGCTGGTTCCACAGATGTATAAATTTCAACACATGAATGCTAATATTACATTGTGCACACAGCACACATAAAAAATTTTCAAGAGTTGTCTCTGCTGCCAAATATGGGTGGGCCATAAGCAGCAGAAACTTTATTACAGGGCACTGGCACTCTGTAATACCCCGTATGGAAGAATGAAGAGAGTGAAGAGGTGTATAACAGCAGTACCTCATGCTATTCTAATAAGAGGAACTACTATCAAGAATATTTCCGATAGAGCATTTCAGGTCAGCAGTAACTTTTTGAAAGACAGAAAATTCCAGGTGAGAATTGGAGGCACATTTGGCCCACCCACACCTACAACACAGGCACGCTATAGTAAGTCTATGGGAAAGCTATCTTATACAGAAATAAAGAATGATGCAACAAGCTCTTGACAACACTGCAGACTTTCTTGGCCAGTCTGGCCTCTCGCTTTCTGATAAGTCAACTTACATCGACGTCGCAAAAAAGGCTGGAATCGAGAACTACCCCTAATTGCACATTGTGCTCCACATAGCTTGACAAATATAACCTCAAGTCAACATCCACAAATCCTCAGCTAGTGTAAGACCACGACGGCATAGCCAGCACGTGGGTAAAACGATTATGCCATGCCTGGAGGCAAATTCTACACCTAGTGAAAAGAATAACATCGAAATCACGGGGCGTTGACGAGCAGATACTATGGAAAATCGCAGAAAATGTGCTTGTGTGCAAGGTATTGTACGGTATGAATTACCATCAGTGCCTTAAGAAGACAACTCGTCGAATACAGGCAACCGGTATTAAGAGGTCTTTCCAAATTTACCATGCCTGAAGACCTCTATGAGAAAGAGCAAACGAACAAGCACCTAGACAAAGTAGACTTGCAGCCTGCAGCCCAAATTGTTTGTCTCAAGAGCTCAGAACATGGTCCAAATATGCCAGCTAGCATATGCGATGCAAATGCGACTACCCCTCCCTTTAGAAACACAACCTCAGGACATCTGAACTTGAAACACTACTGGCCCATGAAGTGCAATATGGGGCAAACAATTAAGCCAGGAGATTATATGCGACTGCCAAACACACAGAGGAGGTCGCTAATCGTGAAGATGCAAGAAAACATCAGGCACGTCTGGTACACTGATGTGACAATAGCAGTGCAAGAGTAGTATGACACTGCATTAAACCCTATACAAGTGGGTTCCATTCCAGGTCATCCTACACCTAGAAAAACTGAACTGAAAGCAATCAAAGCAGCACTTGCAGTGCAAATTTGCAGAGTACAACACCCTGCACACCTGCATGAATTCGCCAGAAACTGTCTGGGCCTGCACATCGCACAACATTGTCAGGACAATCAGGAGATTGACACGTGACTTGCAAGCCCACTGCCAAAATTAAAATTACAGGATACATAGTCATGCAGATATTCCAGGACACAAGCGGTCTTATGAGCACAACATAAGAACTGAAAACTGGACGAGTTAGTGTGTATTCATTATTAACTAAAGTGGCAAGAGATATACAACGGACAAGAACGAAGCGCTCTGTGTGTTCACTTCGTTCTTGTTCATTGTATTTCTGTTGCACTATAGTTAATGAATTCAGCCCAGAAGATGAACGATCCCCCGTCAAGGCCCCGATATGACATACAAATATACCCGCGCACACGTACGCACACGCACACACATACACAAATGTTGCAAGGGTGCATAGCATGAAGCATATCAACAGGATGACACTAGAGATGGATGCGAACTAACTTCCAACTAAGGTTCATTGTAGAAATGTGGCGATTTATACTGTTTACCAAAAAAAGACAGCTTTGCAGGCTACATAAAAATTGGTGCTTGATGCAACCAAACATAAATAAATATGCTACAGAAATAAAATACAGAAAAATTCCAAGTGCCGGAAAAAAATCATTAGAATCGCCAGTTGTGCATGCCAAACACTTCTTATTTCAAGACAGACTGACAGCTTGCTTATACAAGCACACACTTCCAGTTCCATGCCATTGGGGGAAAAAACTTCAGTTTCTTGGAAGGTAGCCACATGCGCATTTGGTGATCACAATGCTTTTTCTCCTGGACTTGTATACTTATTTGTATTTTCTCTCTTTTCTGTTTTTGATTATTTTTGGTTTTATCAAGCACTAGTTTTTATCAGGCTTTCTTGCTGTACAAATTTCTGGTAACCTTTATAAATCGCTGCACTTTCACAAAAAAAAACATTTTAATTAGAAGTTAGTGTAGCCTGTTATTACTGCTTCATGCTGTACGCTCTTACAACATTACCCAAATTAAAAATTATATAAGATACACAGACGCATCATAAGGGCCACTAAAGTGACTTGTTCCAGTAAAAAAAAAATAAAGAATAGCCTGGCTGCAAGCGGCACCAGAGAACACATAGGAGGAACAAGAAAACCGAGGGGATCTAACAACCGAACGTTTAATGTACCTGCCGAGTAAATACTGCCTGACAAGCAATAAATCGAGTTCACAAATAGAAGAAGCAAAAATTAATGTGTGTTTCCTGAGAGGAAATGCAACCATTTATAACGCAAGCCATGCTGACAAGATTCTCCTAGCGTTTTTAGATCTGCAGCTTCCAGAACTTCTCTAGGCAGCCGATTTGCACCGAATGCTAGATTCTTTCTCTATAATGCACGCTCAGATGTCGAAAGCGCCTTGTAGAGGAAGAAGCTAGCATTCTGTGGAGATCGACTGCTTAGACAAATTATGGAAGCTGTAGATGCAAAGACACTGGGAGAATCTTATTTCAGCATGGCCTCTGTTACACTATCAGAGATAGATGTGTTTCCTGTAGGGATCTGTACGGACACATATCAGTTTATGCGTCTCCTTTTTGTAAAACGTCGATTTATTGCTTGTCAACCAGCATTTAGTCGGCATGTTCAATAAGCTTTCATTTGTTAGTGTGCCTTATTATAGTCTTGGTCTTCAGCAGAAAGGTGTTCATTCTTCTTACAGCGAAACTGTATATGCCTAGGCGAAACACTCGTGGTCCGACCACAGAAACCCTAATGCAGGTGTATCAGCCATTGTTTAGGGTGGTATGAGCCATTGCATTCGTCTTACTTGACGGACAGACAATTTTCTCGTTGGGTAGGCATAAAAATGCTTATGCATTTAAAACATATACATTTATCTATTGCCGGGAAGGAACTCAGAGGGGGACGGGGCTAAGACCAGATCATGATGACATAATTATCTCATAGCAAATGCGTAGTGGGCCATTAGCTACACCAATAGTGACGTCGTTTCTCTCTCGCATTAGAGCACGCGTGCAACAGCCTTTCTCCGACTTCCCAATAGGTTCAAGAGTGTGTCCGTGTATTTAATTAAATTAAATGTGCCCCGGTGTGTCACTCTATAACTACAGTGCATAACCTAATCATAAGTACTATGATTAACGCATTACGAAACCCAAATACGTAATTCAGAAAGCCTTTGATGGACCCGCTGGATTAACACAATGAACCACTCATTGCACCTTCCATGATGGTGTTGTGCGGAGCGATGTGTGGCATTCCAAATAAACAATGTGATAAACCCAAGCCAAACGTGTGCGTAACCTGATTAAGAAACACATATATAACCAATAATTCAGAAAGACTTTAATAAACCGTCGGAATTAACCCAGTGATAATCATCGGGAACGCACACATGAGCTTCGCTGGTTTGCCATCTGTACAAGGTACATGGGCGATAATTCTTTCTGTTATTGTTTTTAAGTATTGTGTAATCTTGTGCCAGTAAAACACGTTGTTGGGCTATTTGGTCCATTGTATTGTTGCTGCTTTTCTTGTAGGTTTCTACCTAATGTTGTGCCCTTCTTCATTTTGTAACTACTTATTTATTCCCCCTCACCTAATACTCCAACCTTGCAGCCGGCGAGGTATATGATTAATAAGTACATAAGCACACTTCATTCATTCATCTGCACAAACCTTGCACTGTCCCTTCCTCAACAAACGTCACTGTGTTGATGTCTCGCAGTTTGCATCTACATAAACTGCCGTTTGCATTTTGGTATAATATGTGAACAGTGTAGTGCCTAGGCATTACATGACATTAAGGTTGTGACCTATGCGTTGCAAAAACAAGCCTTGCAAAAGGTGACATGTTGGATTGTTGAAAATAAGACCAATTGTATATATCGCAGTTACTTTGACAGCATTTAATTGACCACTTGACAAAAACTTCACTTCGCATAGATTCCAACGCGTGCACTGAATCTGCAGTTAATTTTTTGCTTATTAATTTGGTCGTTACTGCATGGCCACATCTTGTGGACTTGAAAACAAAGTTGCATAAATCAATTTGTTACAACATATTTTAAAAATGCGTACATCATTCTGATTGCAACACCAGAGTTTGATACAAACACGCACGACAAAGGTGCGGACAAATTCTGAAGACAAACTCCAGAATGTTTGCATCCTGATACTTATGCAAGTGAACAGTTTCATTTTATGGCTGTTAATGAGAGGGAGAAAGAAAACTTAATTGTGTTCATCGAACAAAATCGCATTGCTAAGCTTAGAGGTATAGTCATTGCTTAACACTTTCGAAATGAATAATTATAGTTTGCTATCGAAATTGAAGCAGCCATTCGACACCAAGAAAAGGAATTCGTTTTTCCAGCCTTGAACGTTGAATTGCAGGGAATGCAAGCGGGAATAAAGTTCTGCAACTATAATCTGTTTAGGAATACCAGGTAGAGATAAAGATTGAGGCTTTCATTTGTACTTTCTCTGGCTGAGCAATATAGTTTGATATGATTCCCATAAGCATCTCGCAAAAATGTTGATCAGGATAAAAGCATGAAAACCCTAAGGAGTCTGGGTGATTGCTATAAATTACAGTGAAGGAACCATATTATCTAAAAACATTATTGATATAATAATAATATTTATTTCGACAAAACAGACTAACCCTGAGCGGCATGGGAGGCTGAGCAGAATGGTGAAAAACCCTACGGCAAGTGCATCTGCCGTGGGCCTACTTTCCTGCATTGTGGATAGCGCTTATTGATATGGTCTTGTCGTTAGAAGTTCAGAGTATACTACCAGCACGAGACACAGGACAACGAAGTTCACGAGAATCGTATTTTTTAGACTGCTGTGATACAACTTACCGGTTTCTAAATAAGTGACAGTAAGTGCTAAAAAATGTGATGCGTCGGCTTTTGCACGTTTCGAAATATTCATACAGGACTCCCATATATATATTCACAGCACATGCACCACGATGGACGAACCAGGCTAGCGCTAAGGTTCAATTTCTCAACACAATTTCCATTCCACATTACGCAATCACACAGATCATTTGCGGCTTCGTTCAGGGGCAGAAGCGGGCTTTCGGGTTGGTACTTGTTGCTGCGTTGGGTGCAAGAATATGGCTAGGAGTAGCCATAACATATGCGCAACGTGAGCTATGTACACACAACATTTCTCGAGAACCTGGCGCTGAGCACGGGGAGCGCGAAGATCTTGTTGGGCTGACACGACGACTTCGTGGCAGCCGAATTCCAAATACTGCCGGTGAGGGTAGCTATAAGAACTTGCTGATAGGTCATCTTGTAGATTGTTGAAGCGCACGCAGACCGAAACGATCATAGAAAGCAGATCAGACAACACACAGCGCTGAACCACGTGCGAACAGCTGTTTACGTGCGCCGTGTATCATCGCACTCAACTTCAGCAACCGCCGTTGCGCACTCCAGAACAAATCTTAACTTCCACACGTTCTTAAATTACAAAACACGCATATTATTTGCTCCTAATAACGAAAAATCAACAGTATTATAATGCACACATTTTATTCACTACGTGCAAAAAAATCACGCAGCGTCTGCCACGAAACTTGGCAGCAAGCAATCCTGGGCGTCGTACCAGTCGCATTGTTGAAATCGCAATCATGTGAAATGGGCCCTCTAAAAATCGCATTGCCACATGTACGACGGCACCAATTTTCGTCGTTGCAGTCGCAGCATGTGAAAAAATTTTAGGCCGACAATGCTGCCCACACGGCCCAATGATATTGAGCCGTCGCGGTGTGACAGGCCTTCGTCACCCAGACAAAATCAGTCTACCAACCATCGTTCAGCCAGTCTTTGTCAGCTAAAAGAACCACTAGGCCTAATCGGTCAAGAAACCCAAATTGGATATCGGGAACAGCATCTAGTTGTCAGTACATAACCCTTTGCCGTCTAAGAGTCATGACTCAGAACTGAATTAAATAAAATAATTTCTTGGGAATGACGGAGCGAAACAGTGCAGTACGACGAATTCATAGATTCGAAGCGCACAGCCGTCGCCGCAAAAGCGCTGCTACGCGATTCCCACGCTAAACTGGCGTGTCGTCGCAGCGTGAGAACAACCCCTGCCGACTGCCTCCCAACGGATCTATTTTCACCCCCACGGCCATCAGCGATTCCTCTGCAAACTGTTGACGCCGAGGCAGTGTGACAGTGCACAGCGGAGACAAATGAGTAAATTTACAGAACTACTATATGCCTTTCTTTTAGAAGAGTTATGGATTTGTAAAAATAGTGCTGCTCTCTTCCTGAAACCTACCAATCTCCGCCAACTTTTCTAAAACAAATTCAGGGCTTGAATTATCGTTCGGCTTCCTACTGTCATTGGGATAATGTTCTTTCTCTCAAGTGCAAGAAATTTTACTCAAATCAGTTCAAAGTTTCTCGCGTGCAAGCATTTTAGCATTTTACTTGCAATTGAACAGGCGGGATTGGAGTTGGCTCCGAGTGAATAAGCTTCCCCTCCAGTGCTGTTTTTCACGCATATGCCTGCGTAATAACGATGTCACTCGGGCATATATTCAACAAAAGTAAGTTCCACGTTCGCATTATCGCCGTAGTGCCTAGCTTCACAATCTCCGGAACAGCCGTGGATTTGTCGCAATATTTCATTTAGCGTTGGGACTGCCACATCTAGAATTCACAAGTTTGTACGGACTACACTCACATGAAGGGTTTTACGATCTGATGTGTTTGGCGAGGACACCGCTTCGCACCTCAGCAGTGAAAGCGCAGGCGCCCGTCGTAGCGTCGGTTAAAGTTCTACCACCAGACAACGACCGCGAAAAACGGGTGAAAGAGAGAAACAAAGCTATTCGCTTTAAACGTGACAGTAGGCACGCATTAGAAGAGTAAACTCCGTAAAGGTAGAGAAAGCTATGACGGGGTGGATCATCGGTAGAGGTCATGTAGTTAATACTGGGTATGAAAAAGTAGTAAGGATCATTCCACTCCAACTGTCCCAACTGTAGCGCTCGACCAATATTCAGTTTGCTCAAAAAATTACAAAAAGTTCACTGTAGACAATCATTAGTTGCACAGATATTTTCCAATATACATTGAGCGGGAAACATTTTTTGCGCTTGCGAGGGCCATTTAAATTTCACGGAATGTTGGAAAAACCAGTTGCGACACCGAAATTTGCCAAAAATTGACAGTTTCGCACATTATTTCGTGCTTTACGTTGTCTTACCATATTTATTTCATTATAAAACAGTTTTACAAAGTACTTTTATGTTCTTTAACCCTTAACGCTGAGGAAAAGATGCGCAAATTATAGCAATTTTGGGAAATGTTTCACAAAAAACTCTCGCGAAAGAAAACCTGGAAGTATTTTCATAGAACTGTCCCTAAAATGTACTATCTTATTTATTTATTAATTACCTGCATCGCCCCATAGGGCATTACAGCAGGGAGGTTACAGACTTGAATAATTACATGAACGAATTATTTCAATTCGTGGAGAAAAGCATCGTTTTTTGTGATGTATAGAATGCTCGACGGCAAACTGTTCCAATCTCGAGCAGTTCAAACAAAAAAAATTATTTTATTTTTATTTTTTTAATTTTGTTTTATTATTTGAAATTTTATAAAATTTTATTTCCGCCTCCGTGCTGCGCCCAGGATCTAAAGTAAATACATGAATTTGTCACAAATGCTCTTTCGGCTTATGTTTAGACGTCGGTAACACACTAAGGTATTGCATAAAAAAATACGCCACAAAGTGGATTTAATTGAGAAGAACAACTAATTTCACCATGGAATACTCCCCCGCAGGGGCGTCTGCGCAAGCAGGCGTTTGGTGCGTTGCGACACCACGTACCCGAGCACACGAGGGTTGGACCCTCCCGCGTGTAGCCGTGCGCGGCTTAGCCGTGTCTGGGGAAAAGGGGATCCTGGGGGTTGAGCCGATGCTGGGTGTTTGGACCTGTAAGGCCCCCCGGCTGAGGCAACACACCCCTTTGGCCTCTGCTTCACATAGACGGCACCCCCGGACTGACCCACCCGGGGGAAATCGGCAGTCGCCTTTTCCTGTCTCTTCCTCTCGAATCTTCGTCTTTATCTCTTACTTTTTGACCTTTCCTGTCCTCTCCTCTCTTCCATTTACTTCATTCTCCTCGGCGGCAAGGGTTAACCTTGTGGGGGATAGCCAACCTTGGTTATAACAGATTTGGTTATAGTAGCGTCGTACAGCTGGCGCGTGCAGGCCGTCTTTTCACGGTCCTGCAGCGTCCCCTTGTTGGGCTCCATGGTGGGTGGCTGGCGCCGCTGCCGAATTTTTACACATATCTATGGCAAGTTCTTTTCCAACCCTTCCTGATCGCCCTCATAAACGAGGGCGCACCGAAGAAGTTTTCAAGTTTTATGGCCAAAATAATGACAATTTTCCAAGATTTCATGTAGTACATTCAGAGAAAAAAGAAAAGGCAGCGAGAATGATCTCACCTTTTCTTGTTGCGAAGACACTTAGTGAAGCTTTTGGCCCAGGCTATAAAGTCTCTAAGTTGGCAAGTGGCGACCTCCTCTTAGAACTGCATGATAAGACACAGCACGAGAAACTCTCTAATCTAGTATCCTTTGGGAATCTTCCAGTGACGGTCACACCGCACCGCACAATGAACACCACCCGCGGAGTCGTTTCCGATGCCGATCTCATGGAACTGACTGAAGCCGAACTACTGGAGGGCTGGAGCGATCAAAATGTGACCAATGTCAAGAGAATAAAAATCAGGCGCGATGGCAAGGAGATTGAGACAAAGCACTTAATTTTAACTTTTGCATCAAGTATGCTACCTGAGACCATTGAGGCTGGCTACATAAAGATCCGAGTCAGACCGTACATCCCCAATCCTCTCCGATGCTTTAAGTGTCAAAGATTTGGCCACAGTTCACAGAACTGCCGAGGCCGCCAGACTTGCGCAAAATGTAGTGCCCAAGAACACCCATCTGACGATTGCGAGAATGCCCCACACTGCGTGAACTGTGATGGGGAACACGCCGCGTACTCGCGGTCCTGTCCATCATGGAAAAAAGAAAAAGAAATAGTCACAATCAAAGTCAAGGAAAATATAAGTTTCAAGGAGGCACGCAGGCGGGTATCGTACCTGCCCAACAAAACCTTTGCCGATGTGGCGCGTCAGGGGGCAGCGTCACAACGGCCTCCGGCGGCTGTCCGACCCACATGCAGTGAGTCGGCAGTTACGCCATCTGCCCCCGCGGCGGTTGCAGCTAGCGCTGCTCCGTCGACCCAGAATGAGGGAGCACCGACGCCGAAGGTGGCCGCCGCCGAGGCTGTCCCAACCTCCCCGGCCCCTTCCAGCGCTGGCAACAGCCGGCGCAGCCAAATCCCACAGGGTGCCCCATCGACCTCTGGGCTGGTGGGCGCAGGGGTTTTGCCCTCCAAGGCAGGACTCTCTCTTGTAACTTCTCGCTCGCAAGAGCACGTGTCCGGCGCCTCACAAGAGGCAATGGACACAACACCTATCCTCAAGGCGCACCAAGCGCCTAAGGAGCGGCGAGGCTCCCTCGAACGCTTCAAAAAGGGCAGAACTCCCGTTACAGGGCCTCGAAAGAGCTCTGTAACCTAAGACATCACCACCGTTTCCGTAAACACAGCACCAATTTTTTCTTTAATATGGATACACAAATCATTCAATGGAATGTCAGAGGTCTTCTTAGGAATCTCGATGATCTACAAGAACTCATCTACCAACACAATCCAAAAGTGCTGTGTTTACAGGAAACACACTTAAAACCAAAACACACAGATTTTCTTCGACAACACGTTACTTTTCGCAAAGACCGCGATGATGCTCTCGCATCATCGGGAGGCGTTGCCATTGTAATTCAAAAAAGCATAGCGTGTCAACGTTTGCAGCTACGAACGGCCCTCGAAGCAGTGGCGGTTCGAGTTGTCCTGCTAAACAAACTCATCACTATTTGTTCACTTTACATACCCCCACATTACAAACTAAACAAACCTGAATTTCAGTCCTTCATAGATGAATTGCCAGAACCTTATGTTGTTCTTGGCGATTTCAATGCGCACAGCTCCCTGTGGGGCGACTCTCGTACAGACGCGCGAGGTCGTCTTGTTGAACAGTTCCTTTTTTCTTCAGGTGCGTGCCTTCTAAATAAGAAAGAACCCACATATTACTCTCTTGCAAACAGAACCTTTTCGTCAATAGATCTTAGTATAGTTTCCGCGTCTATACTGCCCGAACTCGAATGGGAAGTTATGAGCAATCCTTACGGGAGCGATCACTTCCCCGTACTGCTAAGAACATCCAAAGAAAATGAATTTCCTCCACAAGCTCCTAGGTGGAAGATAGATACAGCCGACTGGGAGAAATTTCGAAATCTACCTAGCATCTCATGGGCTGATATGTCTTCTCTAGAAATTGATGCCGCTGTGGAGTATTTTACAGCGTTCATAATAGATGCCGCATCTAAATGCATATCTGAAGGAAGTGGTTTGGCATGCAGACGGCGTGTTCCGTGGTGGAACGACGAATGTAGGATTGCTCGTAAGAAACAGAACAAAGCGTGGGGGTTGCTACGCGCTTCCCCCACTGCAGAGAATCTTATTAACTTTAAGAAAGTAAAATATCAAGGCAGGAGAACCCGCAGGCAGGCCAGAAGAGAAAGCTGGCAGAAGTATTTATCGAGTATTAACTCGTTTAGAGATGAGGCCAAAGCCTGGAACAGGGTGAATAGGATTAGAGGGCGCGAAACATATTCACTCCCTCTGGTAAACACACACGGCGATACACTGAAAGACCAGGCAGACTCACTTGGGGAGTATTTTGAGAGCGTTTCAAGTCTAACAAATTATTCGCAATCCTTTCTAAAATACAAACAAATAGAAGAATGTAAGCCACTCATACGAAAATGTCGAAAGAATGAACCATACAACTGTCCATTTAGTATTGCCGAGTTCAGAGCTGCCTTGAGATCATGCAAGAGCTCCGCACCGGGTTCTGACAGGATTACGTATGAAATGATCAAAAACCTACACAATGACACCGAAGTTACACTACTCACAATTTTCAACACTATTTGGGCTGCGGGATACTTTCCAACTGCATGGAAAGAAGCAATTGTGGTCCCTGTTTTGAAGCAGGGGAAAGACCCATCCACGGCGGCAAGCTATCGCCCAATAGCCCTTACAAGCTGCCTGTGTAAGGTTTTTGAAAAAATGATTAATCGCAGACTCATACACTTCCTTGAACTCAATAATATACTTGATCCATATCAGTGTGGCTTCAGGGAAGGCCGGTCGACAACAGATCACCTTGTACGCATTGAAGGATATATTCGGGACGCATTTGTACATAAGCAGTTTTTCATGTCAATATTCCTTGACATGGAGAAGGCATATGACACAACATGGCGCTACGGCATCTTGCGAGACTTGTCGGAAATGGGCATCTGTGGCAATATGCTGAAAATAATTGAAACCTATTTGTTGAATCGAATCTTCCGAGTGAAAATCGGCAACGTATTGTCGCGACCTTTCATACAAGAAACAGGTGTACCACAGGGAGGCGTGCTGAGCTGTACGCTCTTCATCGTGAAGATGAACTCGCTTCGTGCTTCGCTACCACCTGCCATTCTTTATTCTGTCTACGTTGACGACATTCAAATCGGCTTCAAATCCTGTAACCACTCAGTATGCGAGAGACAGGTGCAACAGGGCTTGAACAAGATTTCCAAGTGGGCAGACAAAAACGGATTTAAAATCAACCCCCACAAAAGCTCTTGCGTTCTTTTTACAAGAAAGAGAGGCCTGTTTCCGGATCCTTCCTTAGAACTGTGTGGACGCCAAATACCTGTCAACAAAGAGCACAAATTTCTGGGTATTATACTTGATTACAGACTCACTTTCATCCCACACATTAAATATCTGAAAGAAAAATGTCTAAAAACAATGAACTTAATGAAACTTCCATCCCAGACTACATGGGGTAGTGACAGGAAGTGTTTAATGAACCTTTACAAGAGCCTAATTCGGTCTAGATAGGATTATGGTGCCGTAGTATACAACTCTGCCGCCCCGAGCGCGCTAAGGATGCTGGATCCTGTCCACCATTTGGGCATCCGCTTAGCTACTGGCGCTTTCAGAACAAGCCCGATTCAAAGCTTATATGCCGAATCGAATGGATGGTCTCTCCACCTACAGAGATCATACATTAGCTTTACATATTTCCTTAAAGTACGCTCCAATCCTGAACATCCATGTTTTCATACCGTTACCGATATGACGTGCGCTACACTTTTCAGCAATCGCCCCTCCATAAGACAGCCTTTCTCGCTGCGTGTGAAGGAGATTAGCGATGAAATGCGTGTCCCACTCCTCGAGCATCGCTTAATGCACCTAACCAAGCTCTTACCTCCTTGGGAGTGGCAGGTGATACAATGTGACATATCCTTTATAAAAGTTACAAAGCACGCTCCTGAGGCCGAAATTAGAATGCATTTCCTAGAACTGCAGTACAAACACTCCTGCGCAGCGTTCTACACAGACGCTTCGAAGTCAAATGCCGGGGTATCCTATGCAGCCGTCGGCCCATCCTTCTCGGAATCCGATGTACTACATCCGGAAACAAGCATCTTTACGGCCGAGGCCTACGCATTACTCTCTGCTGTGAAGCATATAAGAAGATCAAAACTTCCAAAAGCAGCGATCTATACAGACTCTCTAAGCGTCGTGAAGGCCCTAATGTCACTCTACACACATAAAAATCCCGTATTCAATGATCTGTATTCGGTATTGTGTAAAGCGTACTCATCTAACCAGAACATCATAATATGCTGGGTCCCTGGCCATAGGGGAATCGAAGGTAACGTTCTCGCGGACGAGATGGCCACGTCAATCACATTGCAAGCTGTTAACCCTACCGCTGCGGTGCCTGTCACAGATCTGAGGCCTTTCTTGCGAAGGAGATTGCGAGACCACTGGCAGTGCACGTGGGACGCGCAAACAAATAACAAACTGCACGTTATAAAGCCCCAGTTAGGTTTTTGGCCCTCCCCAACAAAATCTCGCCGAACAGATGTCCTGTTCTGTCGCCTCAGAATAGGACACACATTTGGCACCCATAGTTACCTGCTTACTGAAAGTGAACCTCCAACCTGTGTCAGATGCGGTGAGAGGCTTACCGTCCTCCACGTGCTCCTGGAGTGTCGGGAAGCCGAAACGGAGAGAAAGAAACATTTTCCGTTTGCTTACCATTATAACATCCCTCTACACCCGGCTATGTTTCTCGGCGAGGAACCGCTTTTTGACACCAAGGCAATCCTCAACTATTTAAATGATGTCGTACTAGACGTTATATGCCCATTAAATTCGTAGAGCATCCTCCCTCCAGAGGATGCCACTGCGATAACACTTTTGCATAGCACATGCCTCCAGGCCCTTGTTCTTCAAGGGCTCTAAGGAGGCAGCAGTGCTCTAGCATATCTTATAACCATATATATTTTTACACATCGTATCATTCTTTTTAAATGCACCTTAAAGGTTCATAGTACACGTCATAACACATCGCCATAATCTTATTGTACAGATTTTGCGCACTTTAGCGCGAACATTTTTGAGGCCCCTCTACAGCCACGTCACACCAACTTCATCGAACTCATTATTTCATTGCAAACTCATTAACACGGACATGGCGCTCTTTGGCCATAACTGGCCCTTGCGCCATTAAAAACCACATATCATCATCACCATGGAATACTGGTCGTGTAATTTGCGTTTTCCCCGAGAAGAACATTTTTGAATTTTTAGTCTCGCCATTCCAATATTTTGGTTCACCTTTCGACTTCACCTCATAGCGTATAGGCGGGAAATACAAACTATGATGGTGCTGATGGTAGTGTGTGCAGAGAGGTTTAAAAGCCGTGATACCAGCAGTTCGTAAGAATGGAAATCCTGAATGTATGCCTACATAAGATAGATCGACATTGCGCGCTTCCGTACTACTGGAAGTGTACCAGATACCCGGCCGCCTATGTACGAGAAGTGGTACAGTGGGCCACAAGTCACTTTCACGAGCATGAACTGGGAGCACGATTTGCACGAAAGTCTTTCAGACATCGTGAAACGAGAGGAAAAGGACGACTACATTTGGCGAATATTGTGGATAGGCAGCTTTATGGAGCACATTTTGCTAGTTCCGCGACATGTATGTACTATTATTCCAGCTATACTTGGGGCCAGATAGACAGTAGCCAAAAAAGTTTTTGTTAGACCACGCAACAGAGAGCTTTGGGAGGTCAAGCGCGAGGAAACCAACAGCGGTTTGTTATTGGGGAAATTGTGGTACTTAAGTCAATGATATTGTTGTATTTTCGACTGCTGTCTTTGTTGTCGCGTTTATATACGGGATGACCATTCTTAAGTTTCACGGAATTTCCAGAAATAAGGTATTCCACATAACATATTCTAGTCATTGAGCGGGATTATTTAGAGAGGCGGACATTACTTGCACAATAAATGAAACCACACATTCAAGTGTATAATCAACTTTCACTAATGAGCTTCTTGCTTAGTCGCTTTACAGCACATATTGCAATTTAAGAATTCTAGCCGGTGAGTTTACAAGACATATACATTTGGAATTAACTTCCAAAACGACACAAGTTTCGAGATATGTGCCATCAAATTCGCCGCAATAATGCACTCTTGTTCCACTTACTTTTTCTAACAAAACGCTCTTTTATGCATTGACATACAAAAGTAACTGGAACGCCCACGTATTTCGACTCATTTTGGGAAATAATATCTCGAAACTGGTATGCTCCCGGAAATTCATTTCAAGTGGATACGTCTTGCAGGCTCACCGGCTACGATTCGTAAATTTCCATGTGTCCTGCAAGGTAAGCAATTAGGAAGTTAATGACCGCTGTTTTAGTGTTTTGAATATGTGTTTCGATTTCTTGTGCTATTATTGTGCCCCTCTTTAAATAATTGAACTCAAGAACAAGAATTATGCTATCTTGCACACGTCATATCTAAAAATTACGTAAGGCTTATGAATGATCGCCCCGTATGATATACAAAGAAGACAGTAGGAGAAAAATCCTATAACCATGTGCTGTGGATACACCACCCATCTTTTTTTATGCAACAAATCTAGTTGATTTGTGTGCCTCGCCAACATGCTATGAGGTGAAGTCGAAGCGGAAACCAGAACATTGGAATGGTGAGACTCAAATTAAAAAAAAATATGTTGGGGTCGTAACGCAAATTGCTTTGATTAAAATTTCCCTGGCAAATTTTGGTACGCTTCCCCGTTATACCTGCTTTTCTGCGCATTTTTCCACGGACCACCTTGGTGTGTTACCTACGTCTAAACATAGGCCGCAATAGCAATGTTGCCAATATCAGGCTTTTATTTTAGAGCCTCTGCGCAGCCCATGGGAGAAAATAAAACGTTAAGATATAGTACGTTTTAGGGATAGTTCTATACATATAATTTTAGGTTTCTTTCCGTGACCGTATTTTGATAAAAATATTTCGGAAAACACTATAATTTGCGCATTTTCTCCTCGACGCTAAGGATCGAAAAAGAAGCATTTAGTGAAACTGTTTCATAATGAAAGCACAATGTTTAGGCAACTCAAAAACGCCATTTGAAATACTGCGGAAGACGGTCGATTTCTGGCAATTTTTTGTTTCGCGCTTGGTTTTTCACCTTCTCGTGATATTTAAGTGGGGCTCACGGGAGCAAAAAAAATTTTCCCCGCTCAAGATATTTTGGCAAAATACTATGCAAGTAATGCTTAGAAGTGTGTAAATTTGTGAAATATTTTGAAAGAAATGTATATTGCTCGTGTGCCATGGTTGGGACAGGTGACCCATAAACAAGATGTCACGCAAGTTGACAGTCCTGAACACACGTAAAAAATTTTATTTCTGAAAACTCGATCTTGCAATGAAGAACGAAAACTGGATGGGACAACTACCGCAAGTTTTCTTTCTCGCTCTCATCGACAGCCATGTAATGAAACTGTTGACATTCATAAGTATGAGGATGCAAACATTCTGGAGTTTGTCCTGAGCATTTGTCTGCATCCTATAGTGTGCATGTTTGTATCGAGTTCTGGTGTTGCAATCGCAGTGATCTACGCACATTTTTATATTGCAACAAACGAATTTATGCAACTTTGTTTTCAAATCTACAATGTGCCCATGCAGTAACGACTGCATTAATAAGCAAAAAAACTGCAGATTCAGTGTACGTGTTGGAATCTATGCGAAAGTTTTTGTCAAGTTGTCAACTAAATTATGTTAAAGTAACTGCGATATATAGAATTTTTCTTATTTTAAGCAATCCAACATGTAATCTTTTGCAAGGTTTGCTTATGCACTGCATAGGCCACAAACTTAATGTCATGTAATCTTTATGTACTACATTGTTCACAAGCTATGCCGAAATGCAAACGGCAGTTATTGTAGATGCACACTGCGAGACATCAACACAGTGACGTTTATTGAGCAAGGAATGGTTTGAGATGTATGCAGATGAATGAATGACATGTGCTTATGTACTTATTTATATACCTCGCAGGCTGCAAGGTTGGAGTATTAGGTGAGGGGGAATAAAAAAGTAATTGCAATAGGAAGAAGGGCACAACATTAAGAACAAGCCAGCAAGAAAAGCAGCACCAATACAATGCACCAGCGAGCCCAACGTGTTTTACTCGCACGACATTATACAATACTTAACAAACACGAACAGAAAAAATTACTACCAATGCACCCTGTACATATGGTAAACCAGCGAAGCTAAAATGTGCGGCCCTAGTGCTCATCATTGACTTAATTCCGACTGTTTATTCAAGTCTTTCTATATTATTTGTTATGTCTGTGTTTCTTAATGAGGTTACGCCCAAGTTTGGCTTGGGTTTATCACATTGTATATTTGTAATGCCACACATCGCGCTTCGCATAACCACCATCATGAAGGGTGCAATGAATGGTTCATTGTATTAATCCAGCGGGTTCATCAATCTTTCTGAATTATGTTACGCATTTGTGTTATGTAATGCGTTAATCATAGTATTCATGACTCGGTTATGCACTGTGGTTACCAAGTGACACACCAAGGCTGCACATTTCATTTAATTAAACACAAGGACACATTTTTGAACCTATCGGGAAGTCGGAGAGAGACTGCTGCACTCGCGCTCTGTTGTGAAAGAGAAATGACATCACTATCGGTATAGCCAATGGCCCACTACACTTTTGCTGCGAGATAATTGTGACATCGTGAACTTATCTTAACCCCGTCCCCCTCCGTGTCCCTTCCCTGCAATAATACATAGATGAATGTACATGTTTTAAATGCATAAGCATTTCTATGTCTACCCAACAAGAAATTTCTCCATCCGTCATGTAAGACGAATGCAATGGCTCACACCCCGCTCAACAATGGCTGATACCCCCACACTAGGGTTATTGTGATCGGACCACGAGTGTTTCGCCTAGGCATGTACAGCTTCACTGTAAAAAGAATGAACACCTTTCTGCTAGCGACCAAGACGATCATGAGACGTACTAACAAATGAAAGCTTATTGAACATGCCTAGTAAATGCTGGTTGACAAGCAATAAATCAAAGTTACACAACAAGCAGAAACAAAAACTGATGCGTATCCATACAGATCCCAACAAGAAACGCGTCCATCTCTGAAAGTGTAACAGAGGCCATGCTGACACAAGGTTCTCCCACTGTCTTTACATCTACAGCTTCCATAATTTCTCTAGGCAGCCGATCTCCGCATAATGCTAGCTTCTTCCTCTACAATGCACTCTCGACATCTGAATGTGCATTGTAGAGGAAGAAGCTAGCATCCTGTGCAGGTCGGCTGCCTAGAGAAATTATGGACGCTGTAGATCTAAAAACGCCGGGAGAATCTTGTAAACATGGCCTCCATTAGAAATGGATACATTTCCTTTCAGGAAACACACATTAATTTTTGCTCTTTCTTTTTGTCTATATTCGGTTTATTGCTTGTCAGCCAGCATTTACTCGGCGTGTACATTAAACTTTTGGTTGTTAGATCATCTCGCTTTTTTTTTCGTCCTATGTGATCTCCGGTGTAGTTTGCAGCCAGGCTATTCTTTACTTTTTAGATTGCAACAAGTCACTTTAGTGGCCCTTATGATGCTTCTGTGTACCTTATAAAAATTTTTATTTGGCCAATCTAGCAAGAATGTATAGTGTGAAGCAGTAAGAACAGGGTCCGCTAACTTCTACTTAAAAGGTTTATTGTGAAAATGCAGTGGTTTATGAAGGTTACCAGAAAGTAGTACAGCAATAAAACCTGATAAAAACTAGTGCTTCATGAAACCAAACATAAAAACGGGAAAGGGAGAAAGTACATACGAATATACAAGTCCAGGGAAAAAACATTGTGATCACTAAGTGCTCATGCGGCTACCTTCCAAGAAACTCTTTTTTTTTTTTCAATGGAATGGAACTGGAAGAGTGTGCTTGCATGAGCAAGCTGTCCGCCTGTCTATTGGAATAAGAACAGTGTTTCTTGAAAGGCACTGGCATGCAGGATTGCAATTGTAATTATTTTTTTCCTGCACTTGGAATTTTTCTGTATTTTATTTCTGTAGCATGTTTATTTATGTTTGGCTGCATGAAACACCAATTTTACCTAGCCTTCAAAGATATATTTTTTTTCTGGTAATTTGTATAACTTGTCACATTTTGCAATGAACCATAGTTGGAAGTTAGTTCTCATCCATCCCTAGTGTCATCCTGTTGATATGCTTCATGCTATGCACCCTTGAAACATTTGTGTGTGCGCACGCATGGATTTGGATGTGAAATCAGGCACTTGGGCGGAGGTATCTATCTTCTCCTGTGCAGCCTCATGAATTCGTTAACTATAGTGCAACAGGAATACGATGGACAAGAACGAAGTGAACACACAGAGTGCTTCGCTTTTGTCCGTTGTCTATCTGTTGCGCTTTAGTTAATAATGAATGCACACCAACTCATCCAGGCTTCAGTTCTTATGTCGGACTTATAAGCCCGCTTGTGTCCTGGAATATCTGCATGGCTATGCATCCAGTAATTTAATTCTTGGCCATGTGCTTGCAAGTCACGTCTCAATCTCCTGATTTTCCTGACAATCTCATGTGATGTGCAGGCCCAGACAGTTTCTGGTGAATTCATGCAGGTGTGCAAGGTGTTGTGCAGGGTGTAATTTGCACTACAAGTGCTGCTTTGATTGCTTTCATTTCAGCTTTTCTAGGTGTAGGATGACCTGGAATGGTACTTTCTTATATGTGGTTTAATTTTATGTAGTGTCACACTACTGTTACACTGCTATTGCCACATCAGTGTACTATATGTGCCTGATGTTTGCTTGCATCTTCATGATTAGCAACCTCCTCTGCGTGTTTGGCAGTTGCATATAGTCTACTGGCCTAATTATTTGCCCCCATATTGCACAATATGGGCCTATTGTGTTTGAAGTTCATGTGCTCCCGAGGTTGTTTCTGAAGGGAGGTGCAGTCGTCTTTGCATCTCATATGCTAGCTGGCATAGTATCTTGGGACCATGTTCGTAGCTCTTGAGGCAAAGAATTTGTGCTGCAGGCTGCAACTCTACTCTGTCTAGGTGCTTGTTCGTTTGCTCTTTCTCATAGAGGTCTTCAAGCATGATAAAGTCGGAATGACCTGTTATTACCCGATGCCTGTATTCGATGAGTTGTCTTTTTTGTGCGCTGCTGGTAATTCATACCGTACAATACCTTGGACACAAGCACAGCATCTGCGAATTTCCATAGTATCCACTCGTCCACTCCCCATGATATCAAGATTATTCTTTTCGCCAGGTGTAGAATTTGCGTCCACGCATTGCATAATTGTTTCACCCACGTGCTGGCTCGGCCGTCATGGTCTTACACTAGCTGAGGATTTGTGGACGTTGACTTGCGGGTATGTTTGTCCAACTATGTGAAGCACACTGTGCAATCTGGGGTAGTTCTTGATTCTAGTCTATTTTTCGTACGTCGATGTAAGCCGACTTATCCGAAAGCGAGAGGTCGGACTGGCCAAGAAAGTCTGCATTGTTGTCGAGAGCATGTTGCATCATTCTTGCTTTCTGTATAAGATAGCTTTCCCATAGACTAGTACAACATAGGCTGTAGTACATCTTATAGAATGCCTGTGTTGTTTGGGCAAGTGGGCCAAATGGACCTCCAGCTCTCACCTGG
This sequence comes from Dermacentor andersoni, assembly GCF_023375885.2. Lineage (NCBI taxonomy): Eukaryota > Metazoa > Arthropoda > Arachnida > Ixodida > Ixodidae > Dermacentor > Dermacentor andersoni. The sequence continues at coordinate 35,534,089 of NC_092821.1, forward strand.
AGTTTTCTGTGTTTCAACAATGACTGTTTAACTTAAGTGCACTACCAGAAATTTTTTTGCTCATTGTTCCTATTAGAGTAGCATGAGGTACTGCAGTTAAATGTCTCTTCACTCTCTTCATTCTTTCATAAGCGGTATTACACAAGGCCCTGCAATAAAGTTCCTGCTGCTTATGGCCCACTCATATCTGTCAATAGGGACAACTCTTCAAAAGGTTTTCTTTGTGCTGTATGCACGATTTAATATGAGCATTCATCTTTTGACATTTATACTTCTGTAGAACCAGCTTCCTGACAGAGTACTTGCTATACCTGATTATGCTTATTTGTGCAGTGCTCTTGAAAAATACATATTGATGCAATGAATGTTTACACATTCGAATTATCACGAAAGATGCTTGTTTTAAAAGTGTGCCCTTTGATTTCGATTGGTATTAGATTTTGCGTAAGCATGCCCCCCTATGCAATAGTAGTTGGAAGTTTAAGGGCTTTTTTTACCTATCACTCCCATCAAAATGCGACTTCCATGGCTGGCAATTAAACGCTCTGCCTTGTGTTAGCAACAGAATGCTATAGCCACAGTGGCAGGTGAATAAATTCAAGAACAATATCTTTGTCTATAGATTTTCTTTCTTGCCTGTATGTAGGTAAAACTTGGAATAAATTTGTCATTGCAAAAAGGCAGCTTGTGGTCCTTTATTGAATAAACCACATATTGTGTATAGTTGAAATGCAGAAAGTTGTTCTAAAATCCCCGGGTGATATGTTCTTGCAAGTAGCATGGTATTTCATTACTTATAAAGATAACAATCACAGCGCATATCATTATATGGGTTTACACACTAATATATGGGACCACAAACTTATTAGAAACTGTTATTAGAAACATGTAAGGCATGAATATTTCTGCACACTTGATCTGCTGTGAACGTGCAAGAACTGCTTGTACTTAAAAGATTCAAAGTTTCACAGGAAGGGATGCAACTGGCTAACTTCACTGCACAGTTTTGATTAACTTTTCTTTAACGTGTCGTTTTCTACTGTTTTATCCTCACAAGAACAGGCTGTATGTCTGCTTTTCGCATTGCTGCACAAGTTTTACATGACGGTGCAGGAGGGTACGTTGTTACTGTGCCACTATAGCAAGCAAATAATTTACTTAATTTACTAGCTGTACAGTTAATTACCTTTCAAAGCAAATGTTAATACAGGTGCAGTAAGGATACAAAGTCCGCTACATATTCAATGTTTGTTGGTTTCTGTGCAAGAGAAAAAGAATTCTCCAGAGAAAGGGTGCGTGTAATATTCGAAAACGAATTAACGACGCTGTTTATTCAAGCCGCGGATTTAAAGCTATCGTAGAAAATTCATTACGATAGCCTACACTTTTGCACTGTCAAAGTTAATAAGTCAGGTAAGATAACCTTTCAAGATGCAGTGAGAAATTCACGCCTGAAAACCGATAAGAAAATGCAACTGAACTGCACAGCGTTCAGCACAACGTTGAAACTTCGAGTACTTTGCTGTCTTGTCATTTGCCCTTGCCGAGGTTGAAATTATTTAAGCTGCTCCGCACGCGCGATTTTTGTATGCTATTCAACAAAAGAAAATTGTGATGACCCCAAAAGGTCATGTCGTCTCGTGGGAACTCGCAAAGGTGTACGAAGCAAACGTGAAAATGCGCTACATTTTCTGCATAGCGTGTCACCGAATGCGTAGAAATGGGAGAATTTATTTATTTATTTATTTATTTATTTATTTATTTATTTATTTATTTATTTATTTATTCATTTATTTATTCATTCATTCATTTATTCATTTATTTATACATACTGCAGCCTCGATGAGGCTATTGCAGGAGTGGGCAGTGAAGAAAAAACAAGGAAAGCAAGAAAACGAGATACAGGCACAAAAAATATGAATATCAAATATAGGTATTTGTTTTCAAAGATTCTCGCTTAGGTAAAGAGCGGATGCTTCCAGGCAGTGAATTCCAGAGTTCAATGGCCAATGGAAAGAAGCTGTGCTTGAACATCTCCGTTCGGCAAAAGAAAGGGATAAGGTTGAGATTATGAGAACTAGTGATAGAAGGGGGACTAAAGTTCAAATAATTATTTAGTGTGACAAGGCGCTCAGAATTAATCAGCATGTGTAAAAATTTCATGAATTCTAAGCGGCGGCGAGATGAAAGAACTGTAAGACCTGTAGCTGTATAATGGGAAGAAGGGGAAAAATCTCGGCTATAGTTGCGGAAAATGAAGCGCAATGATTTCTTTTGGACTGATTCTAACTTTTTAATATAGGATTTCTTATGACGATTCCATATGATGCAACCATAATCAAGAATTGCGCGGATAAGTGTTTTATACGTCATCAGTTTGGTATCCTTTGGAGCCTTACGCAATGAACGATGGAGGTAACCGAGAAGTCTAAAAGCTTTGTTACATATGATGTCAATGTGTTTCGACCATGACATGTCATGGGAGAAATGAAGATCAAGGTATTTAAATTCGGCTACTCCTTTTAAATCTTGACCATGGAAAGTGTACGTGAAGAATGATGGAGATGGGCGTCTGGAGAAGGACATGGAAACAGTTTCAGAGAAATTAATGTTCATTTGCCATTCCTTGCACCACCTACAAAATTTTGCAAAGGAGTCATTAAGTAAATCATGATCCATTGGTGTGTTGATACTATGATAGAGGACGCAATCATCAGCGTAAAGACGAATATTAACTGACACGCAATGCGGCAAGTCAGTAATATATAATAAGAAAAGAAGCGGGCCTAAAACGGAACCTTGTGGGACGCCGGATGAAACACTGACAGGAGAGGAAATAGAGCTGTTAAAGTGCACAGACTGAGAACGCTGGGTTAGGAAGCTATGTATCCAACCAACCAGAGAAGGGTTGTTTAGAATGCAGTTAAGCTTGTAGAGGAGTTTTGGGTGTGGGACGGTGTCGAAAGCTTTGGATAAGTCAACAAAAATGCCGTCATTCTGTCCGCCTAAATCCAATGACTGACAAATATCGTGCGTGAATTCGATTAGTTGGGTAGTGGTGCTATATCCGCGACGGAAACCATGTTGGTAATTGGATAGGATATAGTGGCTTTCAAGAAATTCCGTGATGTGTTTAAAAATTATATGTTCGAGTAACTTGCATGAGTGGGCAGTTAATGAAATGGGTCTGTAGTTCTGCAGAAGTTGAGCGTTACCGGATTTGTATATCGGAATGACCGTAGCAGGCTTCCAGGATTGCGGAACAGTGGAGGTGGATAATGACTTACGGAAGATAACGGAGAGGTATCTGCTTGTCCAAAGGGAGCAGCGAACGAGGAAGGAATTGGGTATGTCATCTGGGCCGCAGCTCTTTTTAATATCTAAATGGAAGATCATGTTCAGAACACCTGAACTAGAGACGACGATGTCTTCAATAGGAGGGTATGGGTCACAGCTAAATGGTGGAAGTGAAGAGTTATCCTGTGTGAACACGGAATGAAAATAGGTGTTAAAAGCGGAAGCAATCATGAGTGAATCTGAAACTGCAACGTCCTTAACAACTAAACTGTCAGTTGTGCTGTTACTTGGCATTATCAATTTCCAGAACATACGAGGGTTTGTTTTCATTAATTTTGCAAAGTAACAGCATCGTAGAAATCCTTGGCAGATGTTAGTTTCTGGCGAAGTTCCTTCTTGGCGTCATTGAACTCTGCAATTTTGTCAGGATTACCATTTCTTTTAGACTTGCGCAATCGCGAAACACGACGCGATAAATGCAGTAGTCCTCTTGTCATCCACGGTGAATTAATATTTTTCTTATTTGTTTTCAGGGGAACAAACTGGTTAATACATGTTTCAACAATGTTCTCAAAAAACCCTACGGCAACATCGACATCATTGTTCAAAGATAATTCATGAAACTTCTCAAACGATTCGCTAAGTGTGTCGGTAATTGCAGCATCGTTGGCGCGGCTAAAATCACGAAAAGTGCAGAACTCAATCCGCGGTTTGGGAACAATACAGCAAACCGAGAACAGTACGGCTTTGTGGTCAGAAATCCCGTCAGTAACGCAGCACTGGAAGCCACCGTCGAAAAGACTTGAGCCAAGAAAAACTAAATCTAGGACAGCCGTTTCCCTGGTGTTCTCGTGGACAATCTGTTTAAGACCGAGTGATAGGGAAAGGCGCAATAATTTTCTTCAGAGTGACACGTCGGAGCCCGTAATGGTGAGAGAGGGCCAGTGAATGCCTGGTGCATTAAAATCTCCCATAACTATTATATTTGATGATTTCAAATCATGCAAAATGTTGATAAGAAAACCGAACTGATCACCACAAGAGCCAGGAGGCCGGTAAAACACTCCAATTAGCGCGGATGACCTTTCCAAATGAATCTTGCACAAAAAGCAATTTAATTTCACATGGGGTTTCAAGAACTGAAAATTTCAGGTGGGACTGTATATAGAGGGCGACACCGCCGCCTCTACCATTTGGTCTGTCAACTCTTACCAACGTGTATCCACTTAACGCAACTTCGGAGTCGTATATGCCGTCATGTAGCCATGTTTTTGTAATGCCTATAATATGGGGAGAATGAGCAGTTACTAGGGAGATGAAGTCGGAAAATTTATTGAGAAGGCTTCTTGCGTTAATATTTAATACACGGAGGTCATTGGTTTTGCGACGAAGGAGTCAAGGCGGAGAGGTAGGTGTGACGCTATTTAGTGCTGTGTTACGATGTACTTTCTCTAATGTATTAGAAGCGCTGTTCCAGTTATAGCGAACTTTATCGATAAATATATGGTCAAACCATATGCGGACCGTGCACCCGTTGTTCCTAAAACTATCAAACGCTTTCCAAAGTTTTTTGCGGATATTCCGGACACGTAGTGAAAAATCTTCCGAAATACGGTAATCGGTTTCCTTTAGCTTGTGACCACTTTTTAACACCGAAACTTTCTCCCGATAGTCCAGAAGTTTCATAATCACGGGTCGCGGACGGTCACGTGAAGGCCTTCCCAGACGATGGCATCTTTCTATTTGAGGACAGCTCATTTTAAGTTTATCCTCAAACCATTTTGCAATGTCTGAGGACAGGCGCTCATTATCTTCATTGGAGGATTCTGGCGGACCGTGTAAGATTAAATTGTTCCTTCGAGCACGGTTTTCCAAATCATCATTTTTAGGTGAAAGGTTGTGAATTTCGTTTGTTAGACGTGCGAGTTCAGTATTAAGGCTGCCGCTTGAGACGGCAGGCTTATGTGAGGACTCCAGAGCGGCCAGACGCGATTCGACAGTCTCAAAACGTGTATTAACAGATTGTTGAAAGTTTTTAATTTCGGCGATATCCTCAGCTAATCTTTTCTGCCCGTTCACGAGCTCAGCGAGCATTTCAGACACCGATGGTTGATCGTCAAAACCTTGCGAAAGGCTCGGATTTTTTTGGGAGCGAGGACCAGGATTGCTTTCAACGTCACCACTCTGTAACAATCTACCAATACAAAACAGCGAGCTCCTAGTACAAAGAAATATGAGCAAAGCATCTGCAAGAATGGTGTGGGCAAGGGAGCAGCAGTAAGAATCGATCATCAGAGCGAATGCAGCGGGCATTCTGAAAGTAACATACCTGCGTAAGAAATAGACAGCGTGTAAGCATGATGCTCGTACTGCTGCCACCTTGCCCACTGAAGAAGGAAGGATCCGGCTGGGAATTTACAGGCATGATCGCTGACGTCATGGGACTGGGCTTGATTGTGAATGGACGGTTCAGTGTGCCAGCTATGCCCGGGTTCCGGGCACGTGTGGTGGCGGTCAGATCAAGACAGTCATCCGGAAGGGAGATAGGACAGTTCGTACAGCTGCCAGCGGAATCACCCAGGGATCTTGACGATGGCGGCGAGTGCACCAGAGCTGTGACGTCAGGAGAGATGACCGCAGCACATTCGAAGTGGCAAAAAGCGGCAAATGTGATCAGCGGCACAGGTTTTTTATTCTCCCTTCGCGTACTTATGAAATTTGACAATCCACGTCTCCGCGCATTGCACTTGTCGTGCAAGACGCCATTTTCCAAAACAAACCGGCGAAATAGCTCCACGACAGCTCTCCGCACAATTTCGACGGAAAATCGCAGCGATCGTTGCAATGGTGTGACTGTGCGACCAACCGGTTGGTCGCAGCCACAAATTGGGGGGTTGGCACTGCGACTGCGATTTTCATCGCAAACGACTGAAATCGCGCTTCCGGTGCGGCGAAAATCGCATCATGTGAAACAGGCTTCATTTTATCAGCGCGTCATAGACAGTTCTTGTCGCAGTTCTTCGGTGATAGGCCATGGCCGAGGTGATTGGTCCATTGGGCTTGGTCGACCCGGAGCGCCGGCCTCGACAGAACGCACAACTGCAGCTGAAACGAAAACGTAAGCGTGCGTCGACTGATCCTGACGTTGTCGCTGAACGAGAGAAGTAGTTGGAAGCGGACAGGTTGAGAAAATGTGGTGACCACGCAAATAAAACTCCTGCACAAAGAGAACGCTGTCTCGACGCTGATACCGGCGCAGGCAAGGAAGTCCCGAACAGCGACAACACCGCGCAGACGCAACGTTCAGGCTATGAGGACTCGACGGGTGAAGAAGACTGCCGAGGAGTATGCCGCCCGCTTGGACAAATACGTTCGCTGAAGAGCGGCATGTACCTACCGGCACATACCCAATAATCCAAGTTGACATCAAATAGTGTGATTGTAGAGGAGCACTGACCGAGTGACGCATACACATGATAAGCCAGGGCAAACTATGCAAAACTAAGGCTGATGGTGCCACAACCGTCAGCGAATTCATGCCAGCTAATTACGGGAAATTGTTCTCTATTTATGATCAGTACCAAATGAAAAAGGAACGTTTATATCATAAAAACGAGTTACTGAAGTGTCTGGAATAATTAGAAATAATAAGAAATCACTTATTGCCCCACACAAAAGCACAGAATCGTAGATTTTAGAGAGCCGCCACGTGTCAACGGCTCTGGCGAAATCCCTGGAAACCCGGAAGTAGAAAGCGGAAGTAATGACGTCACTAATGGCGTCACACACAAGAAAGTGGCCTGATATTTAACCGGCTAATTGATGAAAAACAGTTGCCTCCGAGTTCGGTTCGTGCGTTGCGTTCCCCTAAAGTCAGCGTAATGAACACCAACGTCGCGGTGCCACCAAAAGACACCTGAGTCAAAGGTTAGGGTCGCCTACGATTTCTTGTTTTCGTGTTCGTTCAGAAAATGTGTAAAAAATACGTTTCTTGCGCGCTTCCATTGAACAAAATGGTACTATAGATGTCAGTATCTGCGCAGCTGCTTCGGTCCACATCCGCAATGCTCTGGTACACAGAGGAAGCATTACCTCAGCGGCTCCTATCAAAATACATGGGAACTAAGGAATGTTTTCTCTTGGCAACTGCTGCAGTGGATGTTATGAGATTTGTTACTATTTAAAATACCTAGCGACTGTAGGGAAAAGATATTCTATTTAGGCCGTCAATTTTCTAATAAGATTTGTTAAAAATTGCTAAATTTTAAAGAGCTATTCTTGTACAACTCCATAACTGAGCAATTAAAAATGATGTCGGAATTCTGTAAACTGAACGTAATAACGCATATGCAGTGTATATAATTTGCGTATTAAATATCATTATGAAATATAGCACTAAGGTGTGCGTATGGGTTTCTCAAAAGCCTTGTAAATAATGCTAGAAATTCTTGGAACACATAAATTCCTATAAAAATTATTTCGCTTTAAATGCTATAACGGATGTAGTTCACAAAACTTCAATATCTGCTACTGCAGAGTCACAGACTTGTAAGCCTCGTGCTTCTGTACTTTCTAAACGTACCGATATCCGGCACATTTCGAGACAACTGCTTGCTCTCTGGCGACTGTGACTTGGAGTGTCCTTCACGAATGCATGTTTTTGGGCATCGGAATGGCTGACACTGCTGCCGGTGATACTTGCGGCGACGAGGCAACAATCGCAAACATCTTCTGTTATTGTCCTCGCATCAGCTCCCAGAGACAGTCTCTCGTGACGGCGTTGACACGCCTTCACGACACGCCGTCCGCTTTCTCAGCAGACGACCTTGGAGCGCCGGCTGGTGCGATCTTTACACCAGAAGGCAATGAAGGTGCTACTGAGGCCCCTCCGGTCAAGCGACCTCCTTGAACAACTGTCACGCTCCCGCGTTCCTTTGTGCGCGTGCGTGTTTTTCTTTTTTCCCACTCTTTCAGTGTGAGTGCACTTTTCTTTTTTTTAATAGGGTAGCAGGGTAGCAAGCTGGATAGCTATCGTCCGGTTAACCGGCCTGCTTTTCTCGTCTCTGTTACCTCTCTCTCTTTTTAAACATTGGAAGCAGTAAATTCAAATTATAAGAAATGCACTTATAATTTTAATTCTTTTTTTCTGAAATGCAGCACATTTTATTGCAGTCGGTCTAGGGGTTGTTTCGTGAAAGCTGTTCGGCATATCGGTCTTCTTTGATTGCGTGGCATGAGAGTTGCCTTCGATGCTTCCTCTTCACAGGAAGCTTTAGCTCGGGAGCTCGTATCTATATACATAGGCAAGGAGAAATCATTTTTCTCGCTAACCACTCCACCAAATTTCACGCGGTTGGTTGTGTTTTAATAAAAAAATTCAAATTGAATGACTGATGGGAGGTAATTTTTGGTCCACGCTCTCAATTTGTTTATAAAAAATTGTAAGAAATAGCAAATTCTTATGAAATGAAATAATGAAATTTACAAATATGTAACTCAGCAATAAAAATTATATTACAATTCTGTGAATTCTATTTATTATTACATCTAAAGCAGACAATATCGATGAACAATACACCTCATATACTGTGACTCTAAAAGCATGATTTTGCAAACCCTTGCAAACATTTGACGTAATAGTTCTGTGGAAACCCGCAAGGTGGAGAGAAGTAATTAATAAAGGGAAAATCAGACATGCACCCGTTCGTAGCAATTGTTACAAAGGAAACCCATACGGGTTCCTAGAAAGAAAAGCCTCGCAGTTGAAGAAAAATTCGTCCTGGTGCAGGACAACTGCAAATGTGACAGACAACTTGTTAAAACGGCGCAGAATCGAGAGTACATACCCTCGACAATACATAAACAATTTCACGCAAACTAAAAATGAATTTTCGGCAGTCGTTTACAAGAAAAAAAGAGTACCTTAATAAAAATAAAATTCAGAGACAATTTAGCCGTAAATGCGAGAGAAATACCTTAGCGTTACGTCACACCTCTCTGAGCACTCGGATCCACAATTTAGATCGTATTCATCACATTGCACACTGTTCTTCATCAGTTCACTCGACACACGTCCTGCATCTTCGAGAAGCGAAGTGGTCATGAAGTTGTCCGAAGCAGACCACCGTCATTTATACTGAAAACATATATAATGTAACTATATATATATATATATATAATATATACTGACCGGCTTCTCAGGCACCTACACTTGTTTCCACTGTGACGCTCCTAATGCTAATTGCGATAATATTGATTCATGCAGACTCATCAAGGCTCTCCTAGAAGGTTTTCAGTAAAACACAACGCACAGCTGTCAATGAGCCCTTGAGGCACGACTGTGCTCAGATAATTCTCACTATCCTCGCTGTCACTCCTCAGACGACCTTTCCCTGTCCTTTGAATAGAGTAGGAGGTTAGATGGCTTTTGCCTCAGGCCATTCTCTATGCTGTTTCTGCAAGATTCTGTCTCATTTCCTCCCTCTCCTCTGAAAAAGAATACCACATGGCGACATTTAGGCTACTTTAACAAATTCTGACCCTTTATATCAGCGGAAGGTTTCTCGATCAAACGAGAAAATAGAGAATACACAAAATTAAGAAGACGAAGCTCATTTCTTCTCTAATCTTTTAATTGACTTTGCGGGAGCGATGGCGATCCGCTATTCGCGCTGATTAAGCCCGAGGTCTGGGGAAAGGCCTTGGCCATGGCTTGGGCCAGGGGCGGGGCCAACGCTTAAGCAAGGGAAGGATAGCTCGGCGCTGCCTCGTCTTTGGCTCTTCCTCGGCAGAAATGTCCACCTCCGGCAAGTCTGCATCGAAAGAAGGTTCACCCACACATGAACACATCAGTTGATGTCACTAAGAATGAAACAAACAGAAAATGCTCTCTATATAGGCTACTTGTTTAATCAACTTGTTGATTTGGATGTTCCAAAGCTGCAAGAGGGTTCTAGACGGCGGCGTAACTTATATGTAATCAATACAATACACTAAAGTCCCAGATAGTATTACAGGCGATTTGCATACAAGATATTTTCGAAACAAGAACGACAAAACAAAATTAAAAGTACCACATCGCTTTCAGCCACACACTTTTCTATAAAACAATTAGTCAAGAGAATTCTAGCACTAGCGTCAACGTGAGTTACAATCGGGGCAGTTCAGCCAGAATCTAAATAATGGGCTATACATGGCGTTGCCTATAGTTCGTCATTCTGACTTTAAACGGCTTCGTGACTTCGCGAATTTATCATTTTCAAGAAAAGATTGAGTTATAATTCAAATCATTAGCGAAAATTCGCATGCCCCAAGAGATCAAATTTCTTGCTGTGTTTTCAAAACTAATAACTTGTGAGAATTTAGGTGGATAAAGTATAATGACGAACGTCACCAAAGCGTTTGAAAACACAAGCACGAAGGGTAGGCAGATCCATGTAGTAACAATCATTCCCTGGTAGCTGAGTGAATACAGCGCCAGAGTTCCCTCTAGTAATTTTTGTGTGGTGCTCAATGCCCAAAAAGATGGCTTGAAGTGATCAGCAGTTGCCGAACAAGGAATGTCGCTGGAGCCAACGTTTTCACATGGCAACTCGTCTTCGTCAAGGTACCGACTGCATGATTTCGTTTGCAGCGTCTTTATGTACCCATAGCTCACTCTCTCCTCCACCTTCAATGGGGAAGGAAAAGGAGAATGAGCTGTTCTGTAGGGATGGATAAATGACGTCAAAGTGCTACAGAAATGGCAGTTTCGCCCGAAGTACGAAGCCCTGACCTCGATAGCAAGGTTTACCGTTCCGATGAACTCCAAACGGGTTCTAACTATACGCGGGTGTGACGCACGCGGGTGCCCCAAAGTTGTGGCATTCATCAAAGCATTAAAACGCCGCGTAAGGCCTGTAATGGCAACCCAATTACGCCACTGCACTTTGTATAATATGCGGCGCCAGTGACATATGCTTCAGATTTTGAGCGCTAATATTGTTTCGCGCTTTTTAATACACTCAGAGGACTTAACAGGCATGTGGTCTGATGCATGCGATGTGAATGAGATGTCTCGCGACTTTGTGTTCCCATGCTTCAAGTGTAAGAAAAAGATCACGATTATTCCAGTAAAAAAACCTAAAACCTGGCCTGAGCAACTATGGCCGTTGAATAGTATAGCAGCTACCTCGCATATCCTGCATAGATAAACATAATGTATACACATGCCCAATTATGTACCGAACATCACGGTCACAGCGAAAACTTGCCTGGAATGACCGTTCAATTGATATCGCAATAAGAATTAATTCCGGCAGAACCCGTCTCGCTGTCAATGCAATGCAATTAGCATTCAAGGAAACAACAACGTGGCGAGACATCGTAGGGCTGAAGACACCTTTAGTTAGAATCTGTAGTAGTCATTCTGAGATTTCCATTGCTTCGACTTATGCGACAGGCACCTCGCTGCTATCGGCCCACTTTGATATGACACTCACTCGCCTGGGTCAGCCATGACTATCAAAGCAGTGCCTTTGGCATTGCGCTACTAAGTCCGATATCGCAGGATCAAATCCAGGTGGCGGCGGCCGCATACCGATGGGGGCGAATTGTTAAAACGCCCATGTATCCTGCATTAAGTGCCTGTTAAAGAACCCCAGTTGGTAAAACATTAACCCTTCCTTCCTCACTACGGCGTGCCTCATAATCATGTCCTTGTTTTCGCATTTAAAACCCGATAAGCAACAAGAACGTCATGACGATAACTGTACGACGACGACCCCGTGACGAAGAAAGAATAACATGGCTAGAACGACGAAGGTGGTAGGATACAGTGGGGTGCCAATTCCGAAATTGAAAGGATACCATTACTACGAAAGCCTGATGTTCATCGCGTGAGGTACTATTAGCTCAAACTAGTTGACAACTTGGATCACTGTGTAGTCGTAATACACTAGACAAGTATACTCAAAGTTGCTCAAGTAGGCGAACAATGCTAATCGCATTAAAAATGCACTCTGCAGCTGCCCCACCCTACACATCGGCTTATTCTACTCTTCTCCAATGGATCGCAGGGTAGACTTAGCTACCCGTACGTAAAAACGCTGCTAAGGAAAGCAGTTGAACCATGACAAAGTCGACCTTCAATTTTGGCTCCGGCAACATTCCGTGTACGACTACTGGTTATCAATGTTTGAAGGTCCTTCAAGATGAGGTTCTAAAGACCTCGTCTTTTGAAATAGCAGCATACCAAGAACAATGTGGTTCTACTCTTGGCTGTGCTTCAGGAAGAAAGAATGCCGATCAATCTGGGGCAGCAGGAATGATGGGCAGGACATTTCGGGTGGTTAACAGGAGATGACGAGTAACCAAGTTGTGAACCTAATTTGGTTAATTTATTCAAATATGGAATGACATTGTATCAAAAACGGAAGACTCGAAGACCTGCTTCTCATTACGAAGTCTCAAAGGCCAAGAGTTCATCTCGTCAGCCCACTGGCAGTGCGAGCGTATACTTAATATAAAATCGACACCTATTCTCAACGAAACCAAGGCACTATTAGTGCCATATTTGCTAACGATATACTTCATTGGGCCATTGCAAATTACTACTGATATCATTGGCAGCACAGCGCGACTCAAGATATATATATATATAGGTAAAATAACATCGAACGCCTGGAAACTAATGTGCCCATGGATTAAATATTGTAAAGCTAATTTTCATTTTTCGTTCTTTCCGCCTATCGGCATCGCCTCGGATGTGACTGGGCGCCGGTTCGCCACTGTTATCGCTAGGTTCTCGACCATTCGGCGTAATACATGCTAAGAATGGAAAACTAACAGCGACATCACAAAAATATACGCCCAGTCTAAAATATTATGGGGTTTTACGTGCCAAAATCACTTTCTGATTATGAGACACGCCGCAGTGGAGGACTCCGGAAATTTCGACCACGCGTGGTTCTTTAACGAGCACCTAAATTTACGTACACGGGTGTTTTCGCATTTCGCCCCACATCGAAATGCGGCCGCCCTGGCCGGGATTCGATTCCGCGACCTCGTGCTCAGAAGTCCAACACCAGAGCCACTGAGCAACCACGGTGGGTCACGCCCAGTCTTGTTTCGACTACTTGGTGTGCATGAGCTTTTCGTGGTTAAACGATTCCGTAACGAAACATGGTGCACCATAACAGGACAGTTCCATCTACTTACCTTTCAGCGTGGAATCCTTAGGCAAAGGCCTGGGCTGAGGCCAAGGTCGAGGCTCAGGTCGTGGCCAAGGTCGAGGCTCAGGTTGTGGCCAAGGTAGTGGCCAAGGTTGGGGCCAAGGTTGCGGCCATGGCCGAGGAGGCCAAGGTTTCGGATAGACCACGCGAAGCTGGTTGATGTTTTCCGCGGTATCGGGTTCTGCGCCATGAGATCAATAAAAAACTACATGCCGAATGCGCCCAAACTTCATCGTCGTGCGTGCGCCTTGTTTATATGGGTTTGTTGTTAACGGTTTATAAGCACTGAAAATAAAACAACATTGCTGAAACAAAGAGCGACAGCAAAACTAAACAATTTCGTTAAAACCGTGCAACTGCAGCAAGTTTAGATAGAGCAGCCGAAAACAGTGTGACGACAGATAAAAGTGACATAGCTTCGAGTTCAATTTCTATTGTACACAGCATACCAAAATCCGACTTAAATACTCCGTGTTGTCCGTAAATAAAAATAACTTGTTAGTCACTAAAATATGTAATTTTCGACGCAACTCTTAATGAATGGTTGTGGCCGAAATGTGAAGCTTTATTTATGAAGTAGGGATGTATAACCACAAAACTGGGGGTGCCTCTACCGATACGAAATGTCACCACCTCGTTTATATGATGGATGCTGATGAAACTGCGTTAAATATAGTGGAAATTGAGCAGTAAATGCGAGAGAAATCCATTAGGTATACGTCGCACCTCGTTGAAGGCCCAGATCTGTGATTTTAACCACGTTCAACACATTGCAAGTGGTTGTACAGGAGCTCACTCGACACACATCCTGCTTGTTCGAGAACAGGATATGGATATATATATATATATATTGGAATCTGAACCTGGCAACGTTTAACGTTAGAACGCTATCTAGTGGGGCGAGTCTAGCAGTGTTATTGGAGGAATTAGAGGGTAGTAAATGGGATATAATAGGGCTCAGTGAGGTTAGGAGGACAAAAGAAGCATATACAGTGCTAAAAAGCGGGCATGTACTGTGTTACCGGGGCTTAGCGGAGAGACGAGAACTAGGAGTCGGATTCCTGATTAATAAGGAAATAGCTGGTAACATACAGGAATTCTATAGCATTAACGAGAGGGTGGCATGTCTTGTTGTGAAACTTAATAAGAGGTACAAAATGAAGGTTGTACAGGTCTACGCTCCTACATCTAGCCATGATGACCAGGAAGTCGAAAGCTTTTATGAAGACGTAGAATCGGCGATGGGTAAAGTCAAAACAAAATACACTATACTGATGGGCGACTTCAATGCCAGGGTAGGCAAGAAGCAGGCTGGAGACAAGTCAGTGGGGGAATATGGCATAGGCTCTAGGAATAGCAGAGGAGAATTATTAGTAGAGTTTGCAGCACAGAATAATATGCGGATAATGAATACCTTTTTCCGCAAGCGGGTTAGCCGAAAGTGGACGTGGAGGAGCCCGAATGGTGAGACTAGAAATGAAATCGACTTCATACTCTGCGCGAACCCTGGCATCATTCAAGATGTAGACGTGCTCGGCAAGGTACGCTGCAGTGACCACAGGATGGTAAGAACTCGAATTAGCCTAGACTTGAGGAGGGAACGAAAGAAACTGATACGCAAGAAGCCAATCAATGAGTTAGCGGTAAGAGGGAAACTAGAGGAATTCCGGATCAAACTACAGAACAGGTATTCGGCTTTAACTCAGGAAGAGGACCTTAGCGTTGAAGCAATGAACGACAATCTCATGGGCATCATTAAGGAGGGCGCAATAGAAGTCGGTGGTAACGCCGTTAGACAGGAAACCAGTAAGCTATCGCAGGAGACGAAAGATCTGATCAAGAAACGCCAATGTATGAAAGCCTCTAATCCTACAGCTAGAATAGAACTGGCAGAACTTTCTAAGTTAATCAACAAGCGTAACACAGCGGACATCAGGAACTATAATATGGATAGAATTGAACAGGCTCTCAGGAACGGAGGAAGCCTAAAAACAGTGAAGAAGAAACTAGGAATAGGCAAGAATCAGATGTGTGCGTTAAGAGACAAAGCCGGCAATATCGATACTAATATGGATGAGACAGTTCAAGTGGCTGAGGAGTTCTATAGAGATTTATACAGTACCAGTGGCACCCACGACGATAGTGGAAGAGAGAATAGCCTAGAGGAATTCGAAATCCCACAGGTAACGCCAGAAGAAGTAAAGAAAGCCTTAGGAGCTATGCAAAGGGGGAAGGCAGCTGGGGAGGATCAGGTAACAGCAGATTTGTTGAAGGATGGTGGGCAGATTGTTCTAGAGAAACTGGCCACCCTGTATACGCGATGCCTCATAACCTCGAGCGTACCGGAATCTTGGAAGAACGCTAACATAATCCTAATCCATAAGAAAGGGGACGCCAAAGACTTGAAAAATTATAGACCGATCAGCTTACTGTCCGTTGCCTACAAAGTATTTACTAAGGTAATCGCAAATAGAATCAGGAACAGGTTAGACTTCTGTCAACCAAAGGACCAGGCAGGATTCCGTAAAGGCTACTCAACAATAGACCATATTCACACTATCAATCAAGTGATAGAGAAATGTGCAGAATATAACCAACCCTTATATATAGCTTTCATTGATTACGAGAAAGCGTTTGATTCAGTCGAAACCTCAGCAGTCATGGAGGCATTACGGAATCAGGGTGTAGATGAGCCATATGTAAAAATACTGGAAGATATCTATAGCGGCTCCACAGCCACCGTAGTCCTCCACAAAGAAAGCAACAAAATCCCTATAAAGAAAGGCGTCAGACAGGGAGATACGATATCTCCAATGCTATTCACAGCATGTTTACAGGAGGTATTCAGAGGCCTGGAGTGGGAAGAATTGGGGATAAAAGTTGATGGAGAATACCTTAGCAACTTGCGATTCGCTGATGATATTGCCTTGCTTAGTAACTCAGGAGACCAATTGCAATGCATGCTCACTGACCTGGAGAGGCAAAGCAGAAGGGTGGGTCTGAAAATTAATCTGCAGAAAACTAAAGTATTGTTTAACAGTCTCGGAAGAGAGCAGCAGTTTACGATAGGTAGCGAAGCACTGGAAGTGGTAAGGGAATACATCTACTTAGGGCAGGTAGTGACCACGGATCCGGATCATGAGACTGAAATAACCAGAAGAATAAGAATGGGTTGGGGTGCGTTTGGCAGGCATTCTCAAATCATGAACAGCAGGTTGCCACTATCCCTCAAAAGGAAAGTGTACAACAGCTGTGTGTTACCAGTACTCACATATGGGGCAGAAACCTGGAGGCTTACGAAAAGAGTTCTGCTGAAACTGAGGACGACGCAACGAGCTATGGAAAGAAGAATGATGGGTGTAACGTTAAGGGATAAGAAAAGAGCAAATTGGGTGAGGCAACAAACGCGGGTAAACGACATCTTAGTTGAAATCAAGAAAAAGAAATGGGCATGGGCCGGACATGTAATGAGGAGGGAAGATAACCGATGGTCACTAAGAGTTACGGACTGGATTCCAAGGGAAGGGAAGCGTAGCAGGGGGCGGCAGAAAGTTAGGTGGGCGGATGACATTAAGACGTTTGCAGGGACAACATGGCCACAATTAGTACATGACCGGGGTAGTTGGAGAAGTATGGGAGAGGCCTTTGCCCTGCAGTGGGCGGAACTAGGCTGATGATGATGATGATGATGATATATATATTTATATATATATTGTTTTGGCATCATTCCGAAGTATTTTACGCCGTCCAATGATGGCTCCTAGCAAAGCCGAGAAGCACCAAATGGCCCTCGGGTGGCCACTACTCTTGTTGAATGCCTTGACAAATAACTTTGCTTTGATTCGAGCGTCGATAAAATAAAAATATGCAAATCAAGGGTGAAATGTTCTGAATGAACAAGTGTGGCTTCTTGTGTGCAGCAGAGCTCAATTGTGTAGAATAACGCATGGAATACCGACAAGAGCAAACGCAGATATGAACCTTCTGGTATTCTTCGTGCAGGCTATACCATGGCGTTTTTCCACCAAAGAGCCCATTACCAGAAGTTTCTAACTGATCTGTGTTTTTCACACGAACATAGAAATTCACTTGATTCGACCATTCTGTCTTTATAGAATGCTATTCAACATACAGGGTGTTTCAGCGAACACATTCAAAAATCTTTAAAAGTTGCCTGTGGCAGACATCACAATTCTAGTTCATGAG
Source organism: Dermacentor andersoni (assembly GCF_023375885.2). Lineage (NCBI taxonomy): Eukaryota > Metazoa > Arthropoda > Arachnida > Ixodida > Ixodidae > Dermacentor > Dermacentor andersoni. The sequence continues at coordinate 35,551,803 of NC_092821.1, forward strand.
CTGGTCTACTGGAAGCGGTGGACAATACTTGCAAAAATAATTGTGATGCATATTCAACTCATTAATACAAATTAACTAATTACATTATGGTTCACACTGCAATTTATAAATTCTAGCCGTGGAGTTCGCAAGATGGACCACATGGAACGAATTTTCAAGATGAAACCAGTTTCGAGATATAAATTCCCGAACTTTGCGGAGAAATGCATTGGCGTTCCAGTTAATTTGTTAACAAAATGTCGTTTCATGCACTGAAGCACACAAGTAACTGGAACACCCATGCATTTCTCCGCAAAGTTCGGTAATTTGTATCTCGAAACTGTTGTTGTCCTGAAACTTTGTTCCAAGTGGGTCCGCCTTGCGAAGTCCACTGCTAGAATTTGTAATTTACAATATGGGTCATAATATAAGTAGCTAAAAAGTTAATTAGTGAATTCTTGTTAATTAGCCTATCTTTCATTTCAATTGTTTGTCCAAATAGTGACCGCCGCTTCGAGTATACCGGCTCATAGACTAGAATTAAGCTATCTTCCACACACAACCTTTAAACAATTTCCAAAGTGTTCGCTGAGCTGAAGCACCCTGTATATTCACTGGGTAAAGCAATTCGTCAAAGCAAAAAACTACGAACTTTAAACTGCTTTGATTATTATTGCATGTATATATTTATAGATAACAGTTATGCCCCAGTTACGTTTGTAACGAAGACACCACATTCCTTTGCATCTAGCGTCGAGGATTCACTTCAGGCTTCTAGTGGCGTGTGCAATGACGGCTTGTTCAGAACTAAAAATTTTCATGTTAGTTCCAAACTTGCTGTCATGCAGCTGCGCGCAGATAAAATTTTCCAATGTTAAACATGCTATAAATTAAGCACTGCTATGAGAAGAGTAACCTGATTTCCCACCAGTTTCAGAAAATTGCGGATATAGGTTTGGAGCAATATTAATTTACGTCTCGACTTCAAGACAACTCATATGCTCATCGAATAACGCGTAATCATGAGCAGTCATACAGGACCCGCGCACTAGCTTTCGAGAGGCCTTCCCAGAGGAATGGCTTTCGCTCCGAAGTAGACGTCGCAGCTGAATAGTGACGTCGACAGTCGACAAGCCGGAGTCGCTCACGCGGCCGCCAGAGAAAAACGAAATATCATAATAAGCGAGAAATACAATAACGCGCAGGGGCTGTTTAGTGCTCCGGCAGAACAGACGGAATTTATCGTCATTTCTGACGCATCTGGTTGACATCATCTCTGACGCATCAAAGAAGTGACAAGGCACAAAGTGCCCAAATATAATGCCTTCCTCGATGTCGCGTCGCGCATTACCATCATGTCCTTGTCACGTAAAAATACAGAAGCATCGCTGATGCGCCGGTTTCCCGTTTCATTTATAAAGCGGGCTTTTAACAATGCTCTAGCCTCGACGTACTCCTTCGTTCTAGTATTTCGACGACGTTTCTCAGCTTTGGTTCACATTTGCAGGACTAGCAACGCGCAAGCCGACGAAATCATAACCGCTTCTTTACCGGTCTTTCATGTCCCGCAGCTCTTCCCTTTACGCGGTGCCTAGATTTCCCTACACAAACCTTCCGACATGGCAGCGGGGTCCGATATGTGAGCATTGATATTGATATTTCAGCGTTACTGTTAGACACGCCGGCGAAATTTGTAGTGGTGCCGTTTGAGGCAATACATTTGTTTCTTTCTTAGGCTCACAAAATGTAGTAACGAAATCCGCGTGATATAACGAATCCGCGTGATAGTAAAAGAAATTCACCTTGTTCGGCAAAGCTGCATTGGACGACAAGCGCCAAAGTGATGGCGATGACGGAAAAAGACTTCATGGTCAGTCCGTTCGGCGTGCGCCTGCTGCCATGGGTTACTCCCGCAGTCTTTAAATACGCAGCGCTTTCTTATCGGGTCGGAGTCACCAGATAAGACTGCGTACCACGGTCGACGCAAATATTCAATGCCTTCTTATCAATAACGCAAATCAATCTCCAGTAGGTGGAGATGACTCCTGATTTACGTGCCGCTGACAATGGGCCATTGTCTCCCAGCATTATTGGCGTCTGGGATTCCCGGAGAACGGACGTCGGTGATATGGGGTTCGTGTAGTGTTTTCCTGAGAACCATGAAAATCCTGCTTGGCCAATCTAGAAATTTTAGATACGTCCGTGCGTAAAGTCTTCGCGCAAGCGTATATTTCACTGTCTGTGCACATACTGTGCAAGTTTATAATAATCGGAACTAAAACAATTATTTCTATCAACTTTATTCTGTGCAATTTCTGTATGTTATGTAGTGTTTCAACTCAAATGAATCTCACAGGCCGGTTCTAAATGCGTAACGAAAATGTTTAAGCGTTAGGGCTGTGATGTGGGCTTGGCGTTCTCTCTCCCGCTATCGAGTTCGGTGAATCGCTTGGGAGTTTGAAGTTCTGGTTTCTTGGATGTCCTTGGTGGATAAAAGAAAATGCCGACCAAGAAGTGAAAAAGCATTTACTGAAAAAAAAAAAAGATTATTTGAAAGAACATTTCGGCTCCCACACGGAAGCCTTGTTAACAATAAAAATAAACGTCCTTTCAGTTATGCTTTTCCCTAAATGTTTTACAGTTCTTGGTCGACGTTCGCTTTTATTCATGATACCTGTTCCCGACAAGACACTGGATTTCCTTTGCCAAGTACTTTCTCATAATGACAATTGAACTTCCCGCATCCAGTAGTACCATGAAACTCTGTGCGTCATTCATGAGGATTGCGAGCACTATATTTGATGTCAAATGCACCGTCACAATTGTAGTTGAAAAGACTCGTTGCTCATCCTGGGCTACTGCTATTCGGTGGGAACAGGGAACCCTATGACTCTGTCAGCTATGATGTTACCAACACAGCTGGTGCGTTCAACCTTGAGCGGCGGTTGGCTTCTTCTAACGGCCCAGCAGTAGCGGTCCAGTGGCAGGTAAACGTGGGCTTACCACATAAATGGTACTTTTGCGAATGCAAGACGTCGTCTTTTGAATGCGGGACTCCCGCTTTAATTTATTTTCGCTGCTCTCACGTTATGCCATATACATAGAACTGACGTTGTGTACGATAACTCTCACATATCGGGATGGGTCAGTTTTAATGGTTTTCTCTTCCCTTAGCGTATTCTACGAATTTGCCTGATTGGAACTTGGAGAAGAACGTCTTATTCCAAACAGCAATTGTGTTGGCCTCAAATGCCGTTTTGAGACTAAGGCGCCACACACTCAAAGGATAGCTTGCGGGGTCATTGAAACGCAACTCGCACCACTTCAGCGCATTTCCTTCTAAGTGCAACTGCAATTTTTTCACGGGATCTTCATCATTGTTCCGTGTATTGTTCTTACAACAATATCCGTAGAGCTTTTTGCTAGACATTGTGGAAGTGGACTCTCGATCGATACAGTCCGGTTGCGCAATCGCCTTGCACTTTCGTCGTGAGTCATCAATCGCCATACTGGACAGCTTCATAAGATGCACCTGCTGTTCTAGCTGTGAGGCCTGTAAGCGTTGCAGCTCTTTTACAGCACTTGTAATTACCGCTTCGCTGAAGGCAGGGCTGGTAAAGCTTGCCGAGCTATAGGCAACCGTGAGTAAAACCTTTATTGAATATAAAGAAAATAAGGCACGATAGTTGGGGCCCCTATTCCATGGCCCCACTGGTACGAGCGCCTCGCTGGGCTTGGTCCAGAAGAGCCAATGGACACTTTGCAAAAAAGTGAGCGCCTCCTGCCTTAGGCCTGAGGAAGCTTTCGGGGCGCTGGGTGCGAGAGTATTTGTGTGGAAAACATTCCCCGTCGTCGCCTTGTCGCTACCTGTGCCATCGAGTCTCATGCCGTGAAATTAAGCTTCCGTTGTTTCTTTAGTCTCCTTACGTCGCGTCAAGATGATGGAGGAACACTGTATTCCGTTTTCTTTTTTTTCTTTTTTTTTTTTTGTACGCGGGATGGACTTGCGAGTTTTTGCAATTCTCGATCGCCAGCGACAAGGTGTGGAGCTCCCTGCACTCAACAACCGCCACGTGAAGAACGTTATGCTCAATCTGAGCGTCAGTGACCCACTAGTGCTTCTTGTTCAGGCAGCTTGCAGCCACCCGATTGGATTGGACGTCTGTAGATTCACTCTTGATTGTCTCTTGCTGCAGTCTTGCAGAAACTGAACCATATGCATTACAATGCACAATTAGTGCTGTGCAAACTGTTACATGTATGTATTAAAACAAAGCTAAAAGAAAGTTCAGGGATGAACTGGATCGAGTGGCTTGGGCAGACGCTAACACATACAACCGTTGGGATCGTCAGTTGTCGAAGCTGGCTGCATTCAGTCGGCTAGCCTTTGCTTCATATTGCTCACTTTTCTCGCACTTCGATTGGCAGCATAGAATGATCGCGGACTTTGCGCCCTATTTTCCAACAGACTGCATTTATGTCATATAACTCATTGCATCAAGTACCCAATCTATGTGCTATCGGATGCGTAGCGACCTGCCAGACGGCATGATATTATTTTCAAAATAATCGTTAGCAAATACGGCCCTTGATTTTCTTGTCCTCTCGCAATAAAAACGCGTGCGTTAGCTGGCGCGCGCACACGCGCACGGTTTAAGCCGGCAATAGGCCGGCAGAGTGAGCCCGCGCGCTGAAAGCTATGAGCCTACACCGAGCACGAAAGCGCGCTCTGAAACCACTAGCCGATGCCGCCGCGCACATGCCACACTGAAATCCTACTTCGCTTTCAATAACGTGCTCTTACATGCCTCTATATCCATGCAACGACCATACCGCTGCGCTGTAGGCTGACCGGAAGGTCGAGTGTACGTGAAAACGGTTGGCACGTAGTCAGGGCGGCTAGAAAAGTTTGAAGGCTGGCATAAAATTGAAGAAGAGCAGATAATACTACAAATGACTCATTACAGACCTAAATTCATGAAGTATACCTGTTATAAAGTGCTCGCTCCGAATCCGAATCCTTGAGTTACCAAACTTAGCCGTCTGCATTCAACCGCTTTACGGCTTCACCCACGATGCTCTCTTTAGCGGGTACTGCTACTGGGGCGGAAACAAAATAACAAAGATGACGTCATTCTTGGCGTAATAATTCGTATATCCATACGCAACGGAGTGCGCTGGCATGGCATTCAGAAACGGGGACACGGGAGCTTGCCTGAGCGTGCCGGAATACCCAGCCAGGTCGGGAGTCGTCTGCTAGCTTTCCAACCGCATAGGGGGCGCTCGCGCATGCGCAGCAGCTTTCTTGCAAGGTGTCCATTGGCTCTCCCGACCCTCGTCCACAGGCCATGCCTCCCACTGCCTATTCCTCATTGTCATTAGTGGATGTTGGCTGTCTATGTGCGGAGGCCTTCTGGGGCACTCCCATGTTATGCGTTTTAGTGTGGGTGTATGTGCACCACGGGCACTTGTCAGTGAACATCGTGGGGTGTATTCTGTGTAGCTGGTGCTGGTTGGGGTATGTATTCTTCTGAATGCAACGCCAGTCCCTCTCCTGTTGTCCTGATGTCGAAAATGCAACATACTGTAAAAATATTTTGTCTTCATTTACACGTATACACACATGTCAAATGGCTGAGGTGTTCTGCTTCTGCGTTTCCTGCGAATGAACATCCCCTACTTTTCACATGCCACTGTGGGACAAACATTGTACTCTAAAAGTCAGTCAGCGTTGGCTGTACTTGACCGACCTGACAACTCTGAGCGATGGATAATCGACAAAGTGTTTCATGAGTCATTCATTCAGTATCGACACAAAACGAGAGTGTGCGCTTTTATTTTATTTATTCATTAATTACACCGTGTGTAAATTGATTAAATATTTAAAATCAGCAAATTAGGCTATTAGAGAAAGGCAAGCGCTAGCGTTGTGTGGCATGTCAGCTACAGAAGCACTCTTCTAATCCACACCAATTAACTCAGGGATTTACAATTTCAGAAATGGTTCTTCACATTTACATTTCCGTATAATAAGCGCATGAGAATGTTACTCTTGTTACAGTAAGGAACTGCGCTTATTGCGCCCTCATAAACCAAACTCCATAAAAGACATATTTGTCGTTGGCACGCCGTGCCCTGACGTGTTGATTCGCACAGGGCGGGCCACAGCGATTGCACAAAATCTCAGCTAATGCCGCAGTGATATGCGATGTATGTCGCGGCTATTTGGTTAAGCGCAATACTTTTCTGGCTAGACAAAGGTGAATGAATAGATTAGTAAGAGCGTTGTGTCATGGGTGTCTGCATAAGTCAAGAAGAACTGAACGAATATCAAAGCAGAACAAACTCGTGTGGATAAAGCCCGGCATACTTCTTGACAGCCAGTGGAAATTGTCGCCCGAAGGGCCATGAAAGAGATAGAGTGTATCAGTTTGCGCGGCTAAATAACACATTTAAGACCTTAGTTTTTTTTATTTGGAGTGAGAATATTTATGATACCAGGAAGAATGAGGCAATAGGCCGTCCTCGTTCTTGCTTTTGCTCTTTAGTGAAATCCTTCCGAGCGCATCCTGTTTACTCTGAATTCCTGTTTTTCTTTCGTTACTCATCCCCTGTTCTGCCTTGTGCATTTCATCCTTACAATAATACTGTAAATATCTGGAACATAACTTCTTTTTTGTTATTGTTGCGACGCTACCACAGTGCTCGGACGTCGCTATGACGCCACGGATTTCAACGCGTTTTCTCGTTGAGAGGCGAACTTCGGTTGGAAGTAAATAATATTTTTAATGTCAAAACATTTAAAGCAGCACAAGAAAATTTACATCAGCTAGACGAATTTTGTCAATTTGTAATAAATATGTGGTGGAAGTAACATAACATACAAATTCCAACTGTCTCAGGCGACAAGAAAAGATCACAACGGGAAACGCTGTATGTATGTATGTATGTATGTATGTATGTATGTATGTATGTATGTATGTATGTATGTATGTATGTATGTATGTATGTATGTATGTATGTGTGTGTGTATGTATGTATGTATGTATGTATGTATGTATGTATGTATGTATGTATGTATGTATGTATGTACACGAAACAAGTAAAAAAAAAGAGGGCAATGATACCACTCAGAAATAGAGATCAGCAACTAATTTCTTAATACAATCACTGAAGTTTGTAGAGTTTGAACTCTGGCGGTAAACAATTATTCGACTGCATATTTTCCATAATGGTTTTCGCACAGTGTTAGGTTGAAATTGCCGTGAAGAACAAATCATGTCATTTGAGGTTACGTGAAGAAAGCGTGGCATAAATTGAGCGGTTGCGTCTGTGTTGTTTGCCCTTTTCGATAGCCTTTTAAAAATTATGTAGTAGGGTGTTCAGATGAAAAAAAAATGCTACAGACATTCTGAGAATTGTCTACTAATGCCTAAGCAATGTTCGGCTCAGCTGTGACTTCGTCTTTGCTTAGTTTAACTAATTTGCTTTTCCTAGCTTATGCGCGTCTACACCGTCACCTTCCTGGCGGAAAGCAATGGCAAGACTTTTGTAGACAAGTGTCATATGTTGTCGCCGCAACCAGACCCTTCGATGCAATCGTACCAATTGAGCAGGAACGCCGGCCACGAGCGCACCTCACACGAGCGGAGTGGTCCAAAGGGGACAGACACTAGCCGGTGCACAGGCGCGTTAGGCATTGTGTGAGTGGAGAGTGCATCGACGCGATGCCATGTCTTACTCGCCGTCGCTCTCGCAAGCCTGTGTTACGCCGCGCGTTCCTTGCCCACGCAAGCTGTCGCCTGCGTTCTGACTGCGCCTCGGTAAGACCATAGAGAAAGAAAAAAAAGAAGAAGAAAAGCTTCATAGTTACCATATTCATCAGGGCCATGCTGCCAAAGGATGTTCCGTTGAGATTTGTTTCGTACTGATATAGCAAAAATATTTGATACCTTGCTAAGGTGGACGACAATGCATTTTTCTGCTAGTAAGCATACGGCTGAGCATATCGAAACTGGTGCGAAGTATCTGTTGGTAAGCCCATTCCTACTAAAGGATCAGGCCTTGGGAACTATTACGCTACTGACACCTGTGCACTAAAGCAAAATCCCACTGGTACCTACATTATCTTCCTTAAAGGGACGCTGAAACGAGTTTGACGATTTTCTACAAACGTACTGATTCATTAGAGTAAGTCCTTCTGATCATTATTTGACACATCTAAGTGCTCCGCATAAAGTGTGTAATTTATTATGAGGCTTTAAAAATGCACATCGCTGCCGATCGCAGCACACTGCTCGGCGGAATTTTAAGCCGCCCCTACCCATATGACCGAAATCACCCATTTGACGTCAGTGGGGCGAGCTATACGATTGGCTGACCAGGGCGCATGATCGATAATTTTTCCAACTTTATGGTAAACAAATGATGTTCGTAATAGTTGGAATGTTAGTTAATTGTTTTTATAAAAAGAAAGGAACATAAAGAGAATGCACAAGAACAATTTTTCAGTACACTTAGGCACTCTCGGCACACAGCAAGTGTCGTCTGCTTGTGTTACAACGTGCTCCGTCTTTGACGAGAGCTCCGGCGTCAGTGTCGGTTTGTCTTTTCGCGAGCACTATGATTCGACTTTGTTGCCTTGTGGACTGCAAACGTAGCGACTGGCAATATGTCAAGCTGCGACATCGTGTCCCTCTGCAAGCCAGCAGACGAGCGGACTGGCTGCACCGCATCGGACTGCCGCTATCCGATCGGCGCCACGATTTCTGCGATTGCGGCCGTCACTTTACACCAGAAGATTACTAACGGAATAGCGTTTCGCGAGTCCGGTATTAGGGTAAACGCAAGCGCAAGGGGACAGGGCCTGGCCGTGTCCCCTTGCGTGTCGTTTCAGGGGATGAACAGAAGCGCAAATGAGAATGGTCTGCACGGTGCAGCCACCTGGTGGTATAGAGCTCAACCACACACAGTAGCATTAACAAAATGTATTCTTCTTTGCTGCTGTTGTAAATTTTTCGCAGGAGTGTAATTAAAATGTTTTACACTTGGTTAGAGCAATATTAGCTTTCTTTGGCTGGTTAAGCTCTGCGCCAACGGGTGGCTGAACCGTGGAGACCGATCAGACAGCTCACGTACGTCTACGCTAAAGTTCCTTCATCAGCTTGAGTTTATGCCTCCACCGTTCCGTCGAAATATTCAGGTAGTGTGTAATTACCGGAATACCACACACGTTCGGCGCTACGACAGAATGCTCGCAACGCACGCTGCTTCGATAGCTCTCGCTTGGGGTCGACGGCCAAGCGGCTAGCGGAGAGGTTTCTCGCGGGCGGGGGCGGGCTCCAAAACAACCGGAAGTGGACGATGTGACGTCGCATCGTGACGCAGACCAGTGAAGGCGGAGCTTAGCCCCGATCACTCGGCGAACGAGTTGAGGAGGAAAAGCATGGCTAGGGAGGAGGGTAACTTGTAATCGCTTGTAGCTCCATTAATACGTAACGCTTCACTTAAATTGTGGTGCGAATGTTCTACTTAAGCTGTACCCTACGCGTCTACAAAATTTGTCCGAACCGTTTCAGGGGCCCTTTAAATATACAGTTAATGAGTCATCGCATTTACCGGCATCCTCCGCCGCTAGCATTGTGCTGCCAAAAAGCGTCTGCATTGGGTTGACTTTAACAATTTCGGTATGTTCAGCGCCGGCATCAAGAGTATTGAGCGCAACTTGTCTTAATTTAAGATTCTGCAAATTTTATCGTGATTAAATTTAGAAGTTATACATACAACTCCCCATAGGTGTACTTTCAATTACATGGCATGGATGCGACGCAAACATATACTTTGCGATCGATCACCCACATTTTACTGACTAGAATTACAGTTGGAGCTTCTTGCAAACGCGCGCTTATGTTACAATCGTATTTATCAATTGTTCATTGATGGGAAAACGAACATTGCCGCACCTGACAACAACTATACTGCGTATTCTTAGGGAATCCCCAACATAGCGACTGTTTGGGTTTTCCGTAGCGTTATCGCGACATCCACTCCTCCGGCACTGTGTTGAGCCAGTCGGCTGTCGCGAGCATTGTAGAACAACAGGATACTTGCACTGATGCCGCTTATAAGTGCTCGCCACGTTATCTTCATCACCGCTAACTCTGTCGGTCAGAACAATGTGCATGCAGGTGTTCATTCATTTGTACATACCTATCAGGGGGAAATACCTAAACGCTTTTGTGCTCCTATCGCGAACCGTGAACAATCAGGTGTCTATAGAGAAAATAAAGGCAAAAAAACGCGACACTGCAGGCGCGAATGGAGAAGATTGAAAAAGTCTGATCTCCAAGTTGCGACGGCAACGAGCAAAAAATGTGGCACCAATTTAGAAATAGTAATCATCTTCTCTATATCTTCGGCTACGATGACTTGTTGTCTGGCGGTACCATGCTCGCCTCCGTGCGTGAGTCAAGGCGTTACTGGCATTACTGCTTGTTTGCTATTATGTGTAGATAGTACGTTGACTGCACGTGTCGATTAGGAATCGAATCCAGGATAACCCGGCGAATAATTCCACCTTGCAAAGGAACTACTGCAATTGTAGTGAAGTGCAACTCTACACAAAGCCCCATGTCCCTCCTGTCAAAACGCTTTCCCGCAATATAGGTGCTTCCGACTTCTTTGGAGCTTTCTTGAAGTCCTGCTGCACCCTGCTCACCGCGCTTGTGCGTGGGCCCAGCCACAGCTGTCCGGCTCGCGAAATTGAGCGCGCTACCACCTACAATGAACAATTTCTAAGTACCATTTCCCTACGGAAACACAAGCTGTAACGTAATTTGCACCCTCGATGATGGGAATAGAGGAGAACAGCACTCCTAAGAATTTCATTTGCGAAGCATTGGGCGGTTCTTCATGTCGAATGATCCTAGCACCCACCAATAGGGTGTACTTACAAGAAGTATTTCACGACTACAAGGGAACTTGCAGTAACCGTTGTTTTATTAAGAAAAAGCTCTCTCTCAAAAAAAGAAGCAATACATTCCAGATGACTACAAACCTCTAGTTGGAGCAGCAGTACCACGCAATGTTCAGGTGTGTGCACAATTTTGAAATCCCTTCCCTATTGCCGACTTACATCAGCATCGACACGCTTAGTGCCCATGTTCGTCATGTTTCACGCATGCAATCAAGCTCTCTTGCCTGCCTGCCAGAACGACGACCACGGGCGTCCTTCTCCAACGAGGTCAGCATCCATCGTGCCTGTCTACCATCGGGCTTCACACCCTCAGCACGTTCAGCCTCAGCTTTGTAGTGTTTAGAACAACCTCAAGTGCGTCTCACGGTTCCAGGGATAAGGAAGAAGACCGATCTGCCTACCTTGGCCCTTAAGCAAGCAGCTCTGGATTGTTTGAACACTTTCTACTTTGACCGAGTCCACATATATACGGATGGCTCTTCCACTCAGACCAGCTCCACCGGCGCAGTGGTTATACCATCACGATCAATTAGCGTCCGATACAAGATTTCTCATATGACAACATCGACCGGATCGGAGCTTGTTGCCCTCCGAGGTGCCGTTGATTACATTACCAACTAACCCGCTAATCGGTGGGCAATATTCTGCGATTCGAAGGCGACCTTACAATGTCTTCTGTCATCTCTTGGTCGCGGGTCGTGTGAACAACTAGTGTCGGAGATACGAGAAATGCACCATCGTATGATAGCGAAAGGACACGACGTCGTGTTTCAGTGGCTGCCTGGCCATTGCGGTATCTCCGGCAACGACCTCGCTGACGAAGCTGCTAGGAAAGCACACGAAGGAGCAACCCTTGTTTCTGTACCTTTATCGCGGACCGACGCAGCCCAACACCTAAGCAAGGTAGCACACCGTATGACATTAGAGAAGTGGCACACACCTGAATTCACCCAAGAACGATTGCATTCCCTCGACCCCTCTATGCAACTGCGGCTGTTACCAGGGCTTCTGCGAAATGAAGAAACAGTGCTGTGCCGCTTACGCTTGGGCGTCGCATTCACCAATGCATATACGTTTTTTATTGGAATGACTGATAGCGCCGACTGTAATGCCTGCGGTGCCGAGGAAACTATAGAACATCTACTGTGCTACTGCCCATCTTTTCAAAACGAAAGACATGACCTCTGCACAGCTCTCAATCAGCTAGATAGAACACCGTTCACCTTGAAGAAGATCTTGGGACCATGGCCTCGCATATCGCAGCTACAAAAGGCCACAAAAGCTCTGCTGCGATATTTGAAGGCAACTGGATTGAGTCAGCGTCTGTGATCCGAACTGAGTGACCGAACGATATACCCAGTAGACTTTCTCTTCTTCTTTTAATCTTTCCGTCCCCTTTTCCCTTTCCCCAGTGTAGGGTAGCCAACCGGGCTCAGTCCTGGTTAACCTCCCTACCTTTCCTTTATCATTTGCTCTCTCTCTCTCTCTCTCCTTCCCTATTGCAAAAACCAGCGTCTGTCAGTGCCTTCCACTGAGAAACCGGAGCGTTTTAACGCGGCAGCGTTAAGGGCCCCCGTGTCCCGGAAAATCCGGCGTCGGCGTCCCGCGTGCAGCGTCGGACCATAGAGAAAGAAATTCAACAAGAGGAACCCTCGGCGAAAGCTGGCAACAGGAAACACGCCACGCCTAGTGTCAACCCCATCCGTCAGTTGACGCGAGCATCGGAATAAAAAGAATCTGAAATGAACTTACAGAAAAGTATACAGACAGCGTCGGACGTCGCTTCGGCGAAAAGAAATTCGAACCAAATCTTGAACCGCGCATGCCCAACCACTCTTCTACCACCAAAGTTGCTCACTCCTTGTCTTTCATTCTTTACAAAGTTATTCTTCGAAATTTTGAGAACGGCAGCCCACAAACAAATTTAACGAAAAAACCACCGACAGCGTATATACTTCTATTGTTAGCTGTTCTAAGACGGGAATATTAAATGTGCGAGACAACAGATGATCGACCCACGTAAGAGGAACGCGTTTACACCTTCGTGCATAGCGTTCGCCGCCAGCGTTTCCCTGTAAACGCTATGGTTACATAAGCTGCAGTTGCCGGGAAGCATGCAAAGCAGTAAATGGTATTTGAATCCTATCGCGTTTCATTCTCAAAAGAGAAGCTTAAACGTCTTCCAAACTTTTTTGCACTGGATCGCACTGGAGACAGTGGCCCTCACTGTGAGTCACTGGGACACCAGCGAGAACGCTCGATATCACCTGGGTCACACTGGACAAGACGCTGGTTCCACTGCCATGAGGCTGGGGTGCACTTTTCTGTGCTGTAGACGCGCTGGTTCTCGCTGCAGTTTCCTCGCACACATTAAAAACAGCGCTGGTTGCGTTTGTGCCGCACTGCTTCCAGTGCGAAAGCAGTAAAGGTGCTGTTGAATAATAAATGCTTTGTACAATGTCATGGCTAGATACTAGTATCTTGTCCTAAATAAAGCCATACAAGTCTATCCTAGGTCGCAGCTTGGAATAAAGGTGCGTGAGCTGCCCAGTTTAGGCACGCATGTTTGACACTGAAGATTACTTTCGCTTTTTGCATCTCCCTTTGGACTGGACGAAGAGCTATGTTCTTGAACGAAATCACGCAAACGCAGATCACGCCTCGTTTTTTAGTACTTTGTACGCAACCGATGACTGCGAGTTGTCACTGTGGTCGCAGTGTTGTGGAGTCGCCACGAAACCCAGAAGTCGTTCAGACGCGTTCGAACGGGCCCCCAGGAAGCGTGTCGCTGATTGATATGGCACCCATAACAAAGCTGAGGCAATTCGTGCGATTCCACTTTCTCTAGTGTTCGAAAAAATAATAGATAAAAGGCTCTGGGGCTCAAATACAGATATTTTAGGAACCGCTCGGTACCCGCGCCAAGGTCATTCCCTTACACCGAAGCTTAGACCTAGCGTACCCTTCGACTCTGTCTACACGCCATCGGCGCGTCTGGGCTTAGAAATAAACAAGTCTAACAAGGGTAAATCAGTCTATATTTCCGCTTTCACATCGGTGTTCTGAAGTAAACGATTATTTCCTGTCTACAGTATCAGCACAAGAAACAATGAGCGCCGATGTGCCATGCTTTAAATAGACGTATATGTGCTGGTTCCGAAGGCTGCCAACACTACCCGGCGCTTCTCTGATGAAGATATGTGGCTATACAGACGTGTCGATAGAAATGCATCTTTGATATAAGCAAATGTTGCATATCCTTAGCGCTCAGAAGAACAAACGGCTATCAAAATCGGCAGTAACAGCTCAAACAGCGTCCCGGGCCGGCGGATCGTTTAGGGCTTTTTTTTTAATTTAATATACCAATCACAAAAGAAAATCAATGTAATGGCACTTCCAAGTATGCTATTGAATACGGTCAACAAGCATTTCTTTCTGATATAGGCGTAAGTTGTAGTTGCGGGGCGATATCGCATCTGCCATGCCTGTGCGAGACGATTTGCGAAAATAAAACGGCGCCTGGCTCTTGATATGGCAAATTATTCACACTTTGCCGTGTGCTGGCGTGGCGTAGTGGCTGATTGTCAACAACTTCTCCACAGACACTGAGTTCTTAAACGTGACTGCCCACACGCGATTGATTTGAAAATACCCGAGTGCATCCACATCAGAGGACAATTCCAAATGAGCAAGGGCGTCCCGAAAGTCCGCCACTCGGTACGGTCCCGCTCGAAGGTCACCATGCAAAAATACAGTATTGAAAACTATCCGACCTTCCGCAAGGTTGCGCAGCATCACTTCATACTTAATCTTGACCGGCCACCCAGTTTCCGCGGCTGCTGTTAGCCGCAACAACCGCTTCTCGGGAGGACATGCGTGAGTAGCCGCCATGAAGCCGACGCGTGCCGAGGACAACGGAAGGTAACCATGCCTCGGAGGGCGCGATCGCGGGAGCGTCGCCTCGAAAAGCGACACCAACGCGTCGATTGTCGGTTGCCGTTTAGGCCGAAGTCAAGGACAAGATAACGCTGACAAGATAACGGAGAAAGCACCGAAGTAGACGCGGTTACCTGCGCTCTTCGGATGTCGACGCGACACGCGACCGTAAACTCAGAACTTCATTTACGGTGGCCGGTTGCGTAGCCACCATGTCGCTGACAATAACTGTGATAACGTGGAGGAAACCAGCCATGTGTGCACTCGTACCGGCGACATATCAGGAGCATGAGTGAGCCCCGAGGTTTGCTCCATGCGATCTGTCTGTACCGCGCGGGACGCTAAAGAAAAGCTTCAGTTGCCAACTACGTGAAGCCACCCTGAACGTTCGGGGGCTATCAGCAAGAAAACGCCGGTATCAAGTTAGCCGCCTGCTTCTTGAAAATGATTTGGACATAGCTGCACTACAAGAAACTAAAATAGAGAGCGAGGAATACAGGGATCGCTTGGTAAGGGTTTTTCGGATTCGTTACTGAGCCCATTTCTTTTTAACTTGGCTCTGGCAAGACTACCTGACTACATCCCCAAGATGACAGCCCACAAAGTCCGCGTGGCGATCTACGCCGATGACATTGCACTGTTCGCGTGCGGGCCCACGGCCCTCGGCTTCCAAGTGCGAGAATCCCTGCAGTCGGCGATCAACGCCGTCGATGAATATCTCGCCAGCATAGGGCTCCAGCTCTCGGCGTCAAAAACTGAGGCGTTGTTAGTACACCCCCGTGCTCGTACGCGCTTCGAACTGCCTTGTCTCACGCTGCGCGGAAGCCCCCTCCCGTGGCAGAGAAAAGTGCGCTATCTCGGACTTGACCTCGACTGCCGGGTCAACTTTAACGCCGCCGTCTCCCAGCTCTGCAAGAATTCTAAGAAGGTGGCTGGCGCCGCACGCTCCCTGCTCGCCCGTGGTCGTGGTTGTACACCGCAACTTGCGCTTCGAGTTTACAACTCCGTCGCAACAACGCGAGCACTCTATGCGCTTCCCCTCACGAACGCCAGAACCACCAACTGGAACGCCATCGACATGGAGCACCGCACCGTTATTCGTCAACTTTACGGGCTTCCTCGCAACTCGCAAGTAGGAGCAACTCTCGCCGAAGCGGAAGACTGGCCGCCCTCACTTCGCGCACGGAAGCAAGCGATGAACCACATCGAGCGCCTTCAACGTTCGCCACAGGGACAACGCCTCGTTTGTCGCCTCCACACCCTCGAGGGCTCGGGCATGGGCCAGCGTGCCACCGAGTTCAGCGCACTCGTCGCGTCGACGCCGCAATTCCTACCTCTGCCGGTATCGCCGCACGCCTCCGCGCTACTCGATGTAAACACCACGGTGCCAGGCGTCAAGTCCAAGCGTCGAACAGCTGTTTGTGCTATGCAGCAGGAAACGGCCGCACTGCTACACGAGCGCCTAGGGGGCCGGCTGCTCGTTTACACCGACGGCTCCGTGGCGAGTGATGGTTCTAGTGCTGCAGCGTGCACGGCGCCGGATATTTGCGCTACACGGCAGTGCCGCCTTCGTGTTGTGTGGTCGTCGACGGTGGCCGAGCTTGCGGCGATCGACCTAGCCGCTGATCTCCTGCTTCAACAGCACAGTGTTGTTTCTGCCGCGATCCTTTCGGACTCGCGCGCGGCACTGTGTATGCTGGCGAAGGATTACCTTGGACCTCCGTTGGTGCAGCGCGTCGGCTCAAAGCTCCGCCATCTCGTCAGCCAGGGCTGCGATTTGGCGTTGCAATGGGTTCCAGCGCACATCGGCCTGCTAGGGAACGAAGCCGCGGACGCTCTCGCAAAGCAGGCTCACTCCCTGCGCTTCCCCCTCGCTACCTCGGTCGGCGGCTTTGACGTGGCCAAAGCAACCATTCTGCGAACGCTCCGTGCGCAGCATCCGGACCAGCGCGTCGCCGCGGGTGCGTCACTTCGACTCCTCCCCCGCGTGGGCTTCTCCCGGGCGGACCGCTCTTTCCTGCTTCGCCTGCGCGTCGGCTGCTACAGGACGGCTGCTAGAACGCACAGGCTGCAGGGAATTGGCGACCCCGCGTGCAGCAACTGCGCCGATTTGGAGACGCTCGACCACTTGCTACTTCGCTGCCCTGCCTTCGATGTGGAGCGCACGGACTTGTGTACAGTCTATCGGCGACTGGGACTGACTTGCGATACGGCGACCGCGCTGCTATTCCCTGCAGCCCACTCGTCCATCGTGAAGCACGCTCTTTCGGCACTGCTAGACTACTGTAATGCGACGCACTTGAAAGCGCGGCTCTGAGCCCCGCACTCACATTTTTTTCCCCCTTGCCACGTTCGACCTGTCTTTCTCTCTTTCATCTTTTTCTTCCCATTCCCCCTTCCCCGTGCAGTGCTGTTGAGGTGTCCTCCTGTGAGAGACAGTTACGGCGCTGCACTCATCTCTTCCGTTTCCTTTCCTAAAATCACTTCACACACACACACACACACACACACACACACACACGGATTCGTTACTGTGTCTGCGTATGTCGCACAGTTGGTGCTCCTGGCGGGTGTGATTTACTTTTACGCAACGATTTAGACATTGAGGAAGTTATTGTTATCGCATCCGAAGAGGGAAGGCTGCTTGCAGTAGATCTTTCTCTTTATGGTTTATTTTGGCGTGTTTGTTGTATTTATGCTCCCAATAATGAAAATGAGCGTGTTGACTTCTTTGAAATGCTTCATGGGTATCTAAAGTGTAACAAGCGTCTTCTTTTATTAGGAGAATTTAGTTGTGTATGTATGGCGGGAGATAGATCAACAAACGTTCGTGTTCGGGATAATACTGCGATATATATAGATGGGTTAATTGAGAATAGCCATTTAGAGGATCTCAGCTGGTTGTCCCCCTTACCTGCGTGTAGGTTAAGATGCGGGCACCCCAGCTCGGTGGAATAAGAAAGTTTCCAGCCAAATCGAATCAATCGGCTTGTTGTCGCTAGGATCTAGTCCTATCTTTACAGATTTCCAGCGTGGGGGCAGCGCGAGGCTGTACAAAATATATGCTACTTTAGACATTGTGGCAGTATGCAGTTCTAGGGAAGTCAAACATGTCTTTTTAGTTACCATAGCCTAGTGATGATCACACTTGGGAGTAAGCAAAGTAAAACGAAATTTAACTGGGATCTTTGGAAATTCAATGTAATGCTCATAGAATACAACATATTTGTCTATCAAACTAGAAAAATATCGCCAATATGTCCACCACTTTCGCCACTTGTTTTTGCAATTTCTCTTGAGGCATTTTCTTTAAAATTCGTAACAAATCAGTGAATCAATGGATTCAAGCTTCAGGTATCTCACGTGAAGGTTCCGGCCTACGCGGACGACATTGCGGTTTTATGTAGTGATCGGGCAAGTGTTCAAGAAGTTACAACTACTGGAAAATATTTTTGTAAGCAAACAGGGGCTCAAATCAAGTGTGAGAAGACTGCCGGATTTTTTGCATGGGCACTGGGATATTACGCCGCCCCATTTCGCTAACCTGCAGTGGACAACAGTTCCTTTTAAGTATTTAGGTGTGCCTCCGGAGCATTATGACAGGAGCGCATCATATTGTTACAAAGTTACGCCAAGGGTCAGGGAGACAGAGACAGGTTGGCAGGGGCGAAATTTATCAATATTTGCTAAGGCTACTGTCTGTAACGTATCTTCAGTTGCTAAAGTATGGTACGTTCTGCAATTTTTGTGTATGTCTCGTGTAAACGTACAGGAAATACATACGGTGCTCGCGGAGTGCATCTGGGGTTCCATTTGTTATACGTCCACTCGCACCAATTTTTTTTCTATCTGTTCAGCCAAGGGGTCTTGGACTCGCACACTTTCTGTTCGTCAACTTGCTTCCCGTTTCATGTTCTTGTGCGATCAGGACAACCCTTACGTTCAGTGATACAAGTACGACTAGAAAGTGTGTTTGCAGATTTTATTGTATTTGGTGTCTGCGATTTCAACTGAAGAAACAAGGGATACACAAAGGAGGTGGTTGCCTCTTTTCAATTCTTAACGGCTCAATTTTCACTGCAGTATCCAAGTGTTGTAAAAAAGAAGATTCTTTATAAAGATTTGATTGACATCATGTTGCCAGTTCCCATGTATGGCTCTATAAACTATGGAGGCCCAGGAAGTTATGTTTTAAAACGAGTTAAGCAGATGCCTATAAAACCAGCAACAAGGACATTCTTCTTAAGATTAGACATTAACGCAATTCCAATTGAAACGTGGCTTGCTGAAAAGGGCATATCTGTGCCATGAACAACAAACTGTCTACGGTGCAAGAAGCCAGAAAAACTCGAAGATGCATTCACAGAGTGTTGTGACGCGATATTTTTTGGGATGTGATGCAAAGAACCCTGAAAAAAAAACTACCCTTAACTCCTATTGGCATAAGATACCTACCCGTGGACAAAGAAAACGGCATATCGTATGATATTCCCGCGATGCAGACCAGGACGTACAGACAAGAGACGATGACGAAGAAGCGTTGTTGCTGGAGCGCTTCGGCAACCATGTTCTAGCCTCAGCTGGTGCGTTCAGCATTCGCCTTGCATAAACAACATTCGTGCTTGTCTCCGCCTCGCAACATTCTGGCGGAGGTTCTGTGTACGAACACGGAGCTCCGCAGCGGTCGCCGCGTGATCCCTCACACGATGATCGGCAGCCAAAATGCCACAATGACCGACCGCCCACCTCCAGTGCTGCAGACCCTGACCTCCGTCGTGTTGTCCCAGCCGAAGACCCTTGGACCTTCAATGGCATCGATTGTACGGACATTGAAGACTGGATTTCCTGGTTTGAGCGTGCAAGCGCAAATAATCGGTAGGACCCAACGCTAATGCTAGCGAATGTGATATTCTAGCTCCGAGACACAGCGCTAGCATGGTACGAAACCCTCAAACACGACATAACGAGCTGGGACGTCTGCAACCAGAAGCTGCTAGACCTCTTTGGAAAGCCTTTGGCCGTCAGCTGGCAGAGAGGAAGGAGCTATCGACCCGTGCTCAAACGTCAACAGAATCTTACGTGGCATATATTCAAGATGTCCTCGCACTCTATCGTAAAGCTGATAAATACATGAACGAGACCAACAAAATTGGCCACATCCTGAAGGGCATAGCAGATTACGCATTCAGCCTGCTTATCTGCAAGAACCGTGACTTGGTCGACGCGTTATCAAAGAGTGCCGCAATTTCGAACTGATAAAGAGTCGCCGCATTACGCAGCAGTTCAACAGGTTACCAAATACAGCTTCGACTTCGTGTGAAGAACAGCCACATGGACGTCCCCTGTGTAGACAAGAAAATTTGACGGGGTTAATTCGTCGCGAGTTCAAAGCCATGTCTCCCGCCGTTCTTCGTCAGCATTGCCCAGACAACGCATGTTCTGTATCGCTTGTACAAGCCGTTGTCAGACAAGAACTAGCAAATTTCGGCCTCCCGTCTCTCTGCCTAATTCGTGATCCGGCACCGCCCAACCACTGCTTCCCCATTTTCAGCGGTTCCAACTCGCCGTCGTCACCCGGCCGACTGGAGAACACCGGACGATACGTTGATTTGTTTCAATTTCTCGCGTGTTGGACACATCGCTCGTCATTGCCGCCGTCGTTGGTCATCGCCCCCTAGGTGGAGTTTCCCATCCGACCGTCTAGATCGAGGTGCTCCCCGTTTCTCTGCGCGTCCTTCATCTACGAATACCGAAAACGTGCCTCCGACCTTCCGAACCAGCCGGTCAATATCGCCCCTAAGTCGTCGGTCTCGTTCGCCGCAGACCTGCAGTTCTTCCTCCGCGTTCATGCCACAGGAAAACTACTCGGTGCAGCTCCAGGAGGTGACGCTGCGTCAATGATCCGGCCTGCAAATCCTCTGATGACATTGCTTACCCTTGGAAGTATATTAGACGTTGAGGTGAATGGGGTTCAAGTTGGGTCCCTCGTCGACACCGGTGCGTAGATGTCTGTAATTTGTGCCGCCCTTCGCAAAAGACTCAGAAAGCTCCTCAAGCCTGCCATACAGTGCACAGTACGCGTTGCCGACGGCAGTACGCCACCCGTTGTAGGCATGTGTACAGGACGAGTAACGATTGCCGGCCATCAAACCACCGTCTTATATATTGTGTTAGAGCGCTGTCTGCATGACCTTATTTTGGGGCTGGGCTTTCTTTCGACCCATTCTGCCCTAATAGACTGCGCTACAGGGGTCGTGCAGTCGGACCTTCCTTCTGACAGCTACATTGTTTCTGACGCACATCATCCGTCCCTGTGTCCTACCGAATTCGCCCGGTTGCCGCCTCAAGTCGCTACTACTGTGCCTTTTACCGTTCGACCACATGTTCCTGATGGCGACTACATCGTCTCTCCGCTTGTCGACGTTATTCTACAGCATGGCGTCACGCTCCCAAGTATCGTTGTCACCGTTCTACTTGGCTTCCCGTTCTCAACTTTGGATCTGTTGCAGGTGTTCTTCCCGGTAACATGACAGTGGCCCGTGTGACACCTGTGCACGAGTACGAGATATCTCCGCTCACGCACACTATTTCTGCCTCTGTCAGCCCTATCGTCGCGTGTTCCAGTTTGGCTTCCAGATGGGCATCATGGAACCTTCCACTAGCCCGTGGGTCTCACCAGTCGTCCTGGTCAAGAAAAAAGACAACACATGGAGATTTTGTGTTTATTATCGCCATCTGAACAAGATCACCAAGAAGGACGTGTATACGTGTATCCATTGCCTCGTATCGATGATGCGCTTGACTCTCTACATGGCGCTAAATATTTTTCATCGACTGACCTCCGCTCGGGCTACTGGCAGATCGCTATTGATGAGAAGGATCACGAGAAGACAGCCTTTATTACTTCTGATGGACTTTTTCAATGCAGAGTCATGCCCTTCGGGCTTTGCAATGCCTCAGTGATGTTCTAGAGAATGATGGACACCCTTCTCCGAGGCTTGCAGTAAACCATCTGTCCGTGTTAGCTCGACAACGCAATCGTTTTTGCTCCACCCATTGAAACCTACATTGAACGTCTCCTGACTGTCCTTGCTGTGTTTCGAGCTGCGACACTTTAGCTCAACTCGTCGAAGTCACTTCGGTGGTCGTGAAATAAGCGTTCTCGGGCACCTTGTAAACGCCAATGGAATTCAACCTGACCCGGCCAAAGTTACAGCCGTGCGAGACTTTCCTGTGCCGTGCTCAGTTAAGGACGTTCGGTGCTTCATAGCCTTATGCTCGTACTTTCGTCGCTTTGTTCAGAATTTTGCTCACATTGCGTGCCCTCTCATCGAGCTTTTAAAGAACGACCTTGCTTTCCCGCGGAGACAGCGGCAGGCCGAAGCTTTCAAAGCACTCATCAGACTCTTGGCGAGCTCCCCAGTTTTAGCCCATTTTGACCCTTCAGCATCCACTGAAATCCGTACAGATGCTAATGGTCACGGCATTGGTGCTGTTCTTGCTGAGATTCAGCACGGTCAAGAGTGCGTTATCGCTTACGCAAGCCGTCTTCTGTCCACGGCCGAGCGCAACTATTCTATCACGGAGCGAGAGTGCCTAGCGATGGTTTTGGCGACAGCGAAGTTTCGCCCATACCTGTTGGGCCACCATTTCCGCGTAATTACCGACCACCACGCGCTCTGTTGGCTCTCCTCGTTGGAGGACTGTACAGGGCATCTTGGGCGTTGGGCAGTGCGTTTGCAAGAGTACACTTTTCCTGTTGTGTACAAATCCGGCCGTTTACATCAGCACGCCGACTGCTTGTCCCGCCACCCGGTTGACCCAACGGAAGCCACAGACCTCGAATCTTACACCAGCATTATGTCCATTTCAAGTTTCCTCAACATTGGCGATGAACAGCGCCTTGCTCCCTTTCTGCGAGCTAGGTCGCTTAAGCTCGCCAACTCCTGATCCTTCCCTTCGTCTCTTCTGTATTTACGACAGAGTCCTGTACAAACGCACTTGCGCCCTGATGGTGCTGACCTGCTGCTGGCCGTACCGGGTCATCTTCAACGCACCGTGCTTCAACAACTCCACGACGTCCCCACCACTGGGCATCTCGGTGTTACTCACACTTTTCACCGAGTCCGGCGCCGTTTCTTCTGGCCCGACCTCTACCGTTCTGTGCGCCGCTATGTGACTGCTTGCGGCCTGTGCCAACGCCGGAAACCCACTCTCATGGCTCCAGCTGGGCTTTTACAATCCATCGATATTCCAACAGAGCCTTCCTTTCGCGTGGCGCTCGACCTGCTTGGTTATTTTTCTTTCTCAACTAAGGGCAACAAATTGATTGCGGTTGCAACGGATTACGCCACGCACTTCGCCATTATGGGAGCTCTGCCTACAAGTTGTGCCACTGACGTCGCGGACTTCCTCCTACACAATGTCGTCTGGCACCACGGTGTTCCACGTCAGCGCCTCACGGATCGCGGACGTCACTTCTTGTCAAAGGTCATTGATGATCTCCTCCGCGTATCCTCTGCTAAGCATCAAATAGCCACTGCTTACCATCCACAGACTAATGGTCTCACAGGCCGACCGAAGAGAACGCTTACCAGCATTTACGTTTCTCCAGATCACCAGGACTGGGACGTCGCTCTGCCACATGTCACCTTCGCGTACAACTCGTCCCGCTATGACACTACAGGTTACTCAACATTTCATAAACTGTTTGGCTGTGATTGCGTTTTGCCTCTGGACGCTGTACTACCGCCAGTCACACAGCCGCACACCACTTATGCCCGCGATGCGATTTCTATAGCCGCACAGGCCCGTCAGATTACCCGGACTCACCTCACTGATTCCCAGGCTTCCCAGAAGTCCCGTTACGATACGCACCATAGGGAGGTCCAGTATTTACCTGGCTTCCTCGCGCTGCTGTGGCCACCATCTCGTCGTGTGCGCCTATCAGAAAAACTTCTGTACGGATATTCAGGTCCCTACCGAATCCTGCGACAGCTTTCGGACATGTCGTACCAGATCACTCCCCAAGTGCCAGGCCCGTCGTCCGTACAGCCAAGAACCGACGTTCTTCATGTCTCCCGCTTAAAGCCCTACGCGCGTGCCTTCTCCGGACCGTTATCGGTTGCATATCGGGTCGGCGCTCCAATACCGGCGGCGTAGTGTCGCGATGCGGAACAAAACAGGAAGACAAGAGACGATGACGAAGTGTTGTTGCAGGAGCGCTTCGGCCGCCATGTTCCAGCGGCAGCGGGCGCGTTCAGCATTCACCTTGCATAAACAACATTCATGCTTGTCGCCGCCTCGCAACAATATGATCGTGCATCTGGGCACCCATGGTTTGTGAACAACACGTATTGACCTCAGACAAGCTGCCGTTCATACTCGATCAGGAAGGGAGAATTTTGTGGAAAGTGAGTGTTACGTTTTCGATGTCTGCCGATCACAAGCTGAACCTTCTCACTAAATCAATCAATCTACTTAATGAACTGTCACAGATGAAAAAATTAACGCATTACGTCACCCCTTTGTATCTGGTTGTTGCAATGATGATGATGAAGCAACATTAACTGGGCCCGAAATAAATCGGTGGTGCACGCAGGCACCGGACGGTGTGGTTCCCTAGTTACGGGACCCATATGTTCTCAGCAGCTCCTGGCCCCTGTCCGTCAATGCGAGAAGAATCGCTAAGGCGGGACTGGATAAAAAGGTTTCCCGTCGCTCAAGGGGCTGGGCGTTGGGGGTGTTGGTGGGAAGGGGAGGAGGGGGGGTCTTGAGTTCTGTGCACTCTGCCAAGACGTGCGGCAGGATGCCCTTTTCTCTTCTGCAAAAAGGACAGAGCATATCGTATTCCGCACGGTACATGCGGTTCATCAGTAAGGAATGCGCAAGCGATCCCGCCTGCGCTCGACGCAGGATCGTCTGTTGTTGCCTGGTGAGCTTGGGCTGCGGTTCTCGCAGTCTGCACCTTTCCTCTCGGCACATCCGGGTAACGTCCTGAAAGCTGGTAACCGGGTGCGGTAGCTCTTCCGGCTCGTGCTCGGCCCGGATTGACATTTCTCGGGCATGGTAGTCGGCGATGGTGTTGCCTGCTACCTGCGAGGGAACCGGGACCCACACGAGCTCTATGGCTCTTCCCGGAGGCTTGTGCTTGGCTAGAATGGCTCGGGCCGCGGAGCAGATTTCCCCCCTGCGGAAGCTTCTGTAGGCTGTCTTTGAGTCGGTGACTACGGTGTCCACGCTCGGCTGTGCGAGTGCGAGGGCCACGGCCGCTTCTTCGGCGACTGTGGGGTCTGTTGTCTTCAGGGACGCTCTGACGATCAGCCTGTATTTTGATGTAACCACCACCACTGCACGGTCACTGTGTTTACGGAGTGAGGCGTCCGCGTAGAGGACCCTGGGGTTCTCTTCCACCTTCCGGGCTAGGGCTTTGGCTCGCGCGTTGCGCCTCTCATCGTCCTTGCCCGGCGTCATGTTCCGGGGAAGGGGTTTGGTCTGAGTGATCGTTTTCCAGTCTTCCGGAAGGGCCGTCTTCATGGGTACTGGCTCGATCTGCCATACTATCTTGCGTAGGACGGCTCGTCCGTGTTCCGTGTGACTGAGCCGGATTCTCTGATTAGAGAGGTGGGCTTCGATGAGCTCCTCCACCGTGTTGTGGGCGCCCATGTCTGGCAGTTTTTGCGTGGACGAGTATATGGGCATGCACAGTGCTTGTTTCGTTGCCTTAAGAAGCATCGTGTTTAAGGTGTCCCTATTCGCCTTCGTCAGCTGGAGACACGGGGCGGAGTAGGTAACCCGCGACACTACGAACGCGCGATGCCAGGCACATGGCACCGTCCTCTTTAAGCCTCGGTTTCTATTAGATACCCTCCGAATCATGCCAAGTATCTGTTCGGTTGCAGTCTTGGTCTTTGTGATGGCGGCCTGTGCCTTCCCGTCGTTCTGAAGTAGTAGGCCAAAAATCCTAATCTGCTGTGTTGGCTTGATGGTCGTTTCGGCGATGGTGATAATCACGTTCGGCGGCAGCTCCTTCTTGGATTTTCCCGGTTGGATCATGATCAGCTCTGATTTCTGGGGAGCGCAGCTCAGTCCGCACGACTTTGCGTACTCGTGCACGATCGTTGCCGCCCGCTGCAAGACTTCCTCCATCCAGGGATCGGATCCGGCTCGGGCCGTCCACACCGTAATATCGTCGGCGTAGAACGCGTGGTCCACGCCTTCGATTTGCTTGAGTAGATCGGGCAGGGGCAGCAGGGCCAGATTTAAGAGCAGGGGCGACAAGACCGATCCCTGAGGGGTGCCCCTATCGCCGACCTCGACAAGTCCGACTTCTCCTCCCCTATCCTGATGGTCACCGTTCGGTTTGTCAGAAAAGTTTTTATGTAGCCGAATATCTTTCGGCCACACCCGGTCTTGTTTAGATTCTGCAACACGCTCGCGTGGGACACGTTGTCAAACGCCCCCTTCAGGTCGAGGGCAAGTATGCCGCGCGGCGCGTGCCTCGTTGCCGGCTTGACAACCAGTTCGTGGAGTTGGATCATCACGTCTTGGGTGCTGAGATGTTGCCTGAAGCCGTACATCGTCTCCGGCATCTGATCCGTTTCTTCGAGGTGCTTCTGTAGCCGGCGAAGGACCATGCGCTCCATCACCAAGTTGTTGCAATAGAAAGTCTAAAAACGAATGGCTTGGCGTAGTAGTAAGGTACCGAGCTTGGGCTCTGTAGGTCATACAATGGAATCCTCGTGTTAACGTTTTGATATTTACTTTTTTATCATTTTTTTATTCCGCGAAAATGCTCTCGGTTGCTTTCTGTACTCAAAAACTATGTATACGGTGGTCAGGCACCGCGTAATTTTCGTGCTAAAGCTGCTCTTCGCACCAGTACCCAGCGCCTCCCAGTATGCCGCGCCTGCCCAGCGCCCCAGCATCCAGCGCACGACACTGGGCCCAAAATCCGGCATGGTACTGGAGAATGAATACTGGGTTTTGCGATACGGTTTCCACTCAATCTACGGAATGCAAGAGCGAGCACAAACTAGTTGAATATCATATTTTAGGCCAACGTGCCCCTTGGAGTATTCGGTGCTTCGAATAGAAATGCTATAAAGGTTTCAACCGAAGGGAAATATTCAGAGCCCTTTTTTGTGGGGGGAAATCAGAAACCCAGCCTGATTGAACATTCAAAGTGACTGCATTCGCTTTGATACACTGTGATAGGCTCGAAGCAACGCAGGCGGTGGATTTCTTGAAAAAGCACAACAGTCGAGTTGCTTAAAAAAAGCACACCTAAGTATGCAGCAGTTTAGACAATCTCGACAAAGTAATAAATACTTATGGGGTCTTACCTGCCAAAAATACGATCTGATTATGAGGTATTCAATAGTGGCGGACTCCAGGTAAATTTGGACCACCTGGTATTCTTTAACGTGGAAATAAATCTAAGTACACGGGTGCTCTTGCATTTCGCCCCCATCGAAATACGGCCGCAGTGGCCGGGATTTGATCCGGAAACCTCATGCTTGGCAGCGCAAATCTCAGTGCGCTCTATCACGGCATCTAAGTTTTCAATTTTGTGTATCCTGTTATGGCTTCGAGGTAGCACACAGGTATTTTGATGTTCGTTATTCGCCCAAAATTTTTAAATTTTCATTACGATGTTATATCTGGAAGTAAATCGAATATCTGTTTCGTATACGCGCTCAGCTGAAGCTTGTATTATTGTGGTAGAAGTTATATCGACTTTCCAGGTGAATTTTACGTCGTTGTCGCCGCCATGATGTTCGTTATATATTTAGGCTTATGCATGCTGTATGCCAAGCAATGCTATGGAAAATGCAGTATATGCGGGCTATATTGACACTCCGTTCGATCGTTAAAGTTGCTCATACCAGGTCTTGTATTATTGACAAAATTATTCCTCAAAATTTGAGGATAGCTGCCCACATACAGATGTCATGAAACAAACCAGCGACAGCGCATGCCTTTTATCTTAAGTTTTCTCGGAGTTAAATATTTAAGCATGAACCTATACCATAATTGAAACCTGAAAGTGATATAACTTACTGGCCTGGCTTTGTACCATCTCTGGGATCGGCCCAAGCAAGCGGTTCGAAACATACTCGATGCGACAATGTCGGGGCATAGTCGCTAAAAAAGACGGCTTTAATTAATAAACATAAATGAAAATGTCCGATCGTCGGATTCAAATGGAGCATTGCACAACTCTTGCACAACTGCTTTTAATACGTAAGCATTCTTTGGCCCCAGCCATTATGAAAAAAGTGTAATGCCTACAAAAATTCGTAATTTGCGAAGTTCAGGCATTCAACCGTTATAATAGCATGAATGTAGACGATTGGAAACTGTAGGTGATACGGAACAACCGAAACCAAATAAAAAAATAAAATTGATCATAGAGAGTTCCCACTGATACACATAGGGCTCCTTAAGCAACGCATGCGGAAGCCTATAGTTAGGGGTGGGCCAAATAAAATTCGGGGCAGGGCCAACATGAAATTTGGGGGTAGGCAAAGTAAAATTTAGGGGTAGGCTAACTTGAAATTTCGCAGTCGGCAAAGTGAAATTTGATGTGGGCCAACCTTTACGAGCGATAACCACTTTCTGATTATGAGGCACGCCGTAGTGGAGGACTCCGGAAATTTCGACCACCTGGGGTCTTTAATGTATGTGCACCTAAATCTAAGTACACGGGTGTTTTCGCATTTCTCCCCCATAAAAATGCGGCCACCGTGGCCGAGATTCGATCCCGCGACCTCGTGCTCAGCAGACTAACACCATAGCCACTGAGCAACCACGGCAGGGCTTGACAGAACATCCTCGACAGGAAAGTAACGAGGGCAGCGTTTTAATAAAAGGAAACGTTGAGAAAGAGTTGTGAAACCTTGCCCTTCATCGTGAGTTAGATATGCATGTCGGTAGTATACGTGCTCGAGGATCACCGATGTCATTGGCAAATTTTTAAAAAAGGCACCATGTGCCGATACATGTTGACAAGTTAAGATGCCTATGAAATGCAAGATTTGAAGATAGTCGCAGCTCTTTCAATCCCAACTTCTTCGTTCAGGCTCGTTTTGTCGAAGTGGCCTATCGCCGCCCTCACAACTCGACGAACGCAGTCCTTCACTCTTGCCCTCATAGACTTTGCGATGCCGATTGTCACGTCACGCTGACCTCATTCATTGAGGGTGAAATGTTTATAGGTCAAGGACGACCTCGTCAGTGCAAACCCTCACTCAACTTCTTGCGGACCCTGTTGAGCCTCAGATACGTGCCGCGTAGCTGTAGCTCCTATAGAAAATACTTTGATGAAAAAATTATACTTATGTTAAGCACAAACACTTCTCCCTAATTATCATAAGGACACTCGTTGCATGATAGAGTTAACAGATTTCATAAAATTTGGGTTTATTGTTCATATGCCTTGCGGAAAATCCTATATTTTTGCCAATGTATATATATATATATATATATATATACGTATATACCATATATATATATGGTTGGAGAAGTATGGGAGAGGCCTTTGCCCTGCAGTGGGCGTAACCAGGCTGATTGATGATATATATATATATATATATATATATATATATATATATATATATATATATATCATCAGCCTGGTTACGCCCACTGCAGGGCAAAGGCCTCTCCCATACTTCTCCAACCATATATATATATGGTATATACGTATATATATGGTATATATATATATATATATATATATATATATATATATATATATATATATATATATATATATATATATATATATATATACATGACGGACCGAACAAGGAGCGTACGGTGCAATAGAGGTGAAAGAGCAAGACGAACAATAAAGGCAGTGCTCGGACAACACGTTTATTTACGCCCGCAACCTTTTGCTCACGTCATACAAGTCGACAGGATAAAGACGTGGCATCCAGCTCATCAGCCACACATCAACATGGAATTCCTCCAGGCCACGCTGTGAAGCCCAAGCAGAAAGCTTCACCACCGACTCAGGCGCAGCAGTATGACCGCATCACTGGAAACCTTTAACGTCCCCAAGAACTTCAGATCTGCAGACGATGGGCCCGTGAAAGAATGGTTTCACCTTTTATGACCTTCATGCAACTGCTGCATCATGATCGGAACGGGTGATTGTCGCCAACTTCAATAGATCCGTGTCCGATGAGGCATTTGGCTTCTAGCTCACGCACATATTTGAAAACGATGAATCATGGAACGAAATCAAAGACGAACTGACCAGCCAATTCAAGGTTTACGACGATTGCATTATCCACCAACTGGATACATTTCAACTGGGTTTACGCATTCATATGCAGTTTCCGCGTAGCGATCATCATCAGTGCGAGACAAAGTCCCATATTACTATATCATCGGTGATTTTTCGTTGTCGTGAGTTCACCACGAAAAAGGACACACAATCGCGTGCCTAGCATGAACGTGACATTCCCAATAAAGTATAAACTACTGCACACAAAACGATACGCACGCTTATACGTTGCTTCGAAACCCAACATTGAACCATGTTTGATCCCCACATATCAGTCAACAATATGTATGTCTTCAACCACTGCAGCGCTGGTGCCGTCGTTGCAGCTTCTCACGGATTCTATAGCTCGTCTGGAATGCGCGGTCCATTACGCACTTTCAAGTCACACGAGTCTTCTATGAACATTAGACCGCAGTGCATACTTTACACGATTGAGCACGACGCCATGAGATCTCGTACAGGCGACTGTTCTTTGGATGAATCTGGTCAAGCCACATCTGCTGCGGCACCAGCCAGCATTCAAACACCAGTAGTTCAAAACTTCATGAACTCAAACTTTGGTATCAGCAAAAAGAATCGAGGAACTACCGCAACAATCAGTTCTGATGAAATGAAACCAACTTGTCTTCTGCCAAGACAAAATCAGAATACAAGTACTGATATGAACGCACGAAATTTTCAAGAAGACAATTTGGAGCTGATTACGTCAGAAGAACAAGCTGCTTCGCGATTCTCACGTCTTCTACTACGTATTAACCTTCAACAACCATTGTCACTGCAGCAGCGTCGCACGCGCGAAGCAACATCACACACTGTCAAATTACAGAAGTGACCATTATGAATGACGTCGCAGAAGTCTAAAAAGAGTTTTCTGAGAAGCTTGGCACGTTGTGCTCGCCACCAGACAAGTCTCACAAAAAACGGCAGTCTACCAGCTACCAATTGATCCCAACTTCAATGTGCGAAAGAAATCAAAGGCACATTTCGCTAGAAATGCCACCGCAACAAATGTAGCAACATCATCATCAACATAAGCAACTACAAGAACAACGGCAGCAGCCACAACGACTTCGAAACAGAAAGCGATGAAGACGGTCACCAAAATTTCAACAGATGCGACAAGAAGAAAGACGTCAGCGACCAAGCCCGCTCAATCTGAGGCGAATTAACGAATACGGTGTTTTCCCAGAAAAGAACCTTGCCGAGGACATCTTGTGCAATAATCAAGACTGATCCTATGCCGAAGACTTCAACGGCGATGGAAATACAGTGGAAAGAATACTGGCCATGTTCCAGCAAGATTGTCCAGCAAACATTCAAGCAAGCGGCAGTACATGTCTATGAGCTGCGACAAGTGGACCGAAGTCAATAGAACATGAAAAACCACATCATGGAACAAGTATGGGCCACACCACGTACCATTCGGTCCCTAAAGACGTCATCAACAAGCCCATTGGCCGAGGCTTTATAGTGCCCAAACCTTATTTATTTGCGACCGGGGCGCAAGCTGTGACACTAGCAGTATTAATGTGCGGGGCTCTCATATGTCGCCCTGGACGCTACAGCCAGCCTCGCCTACCAGAGCTATGTTAGAGGTCATCGAACAGCTGCACTTTTCAATGAAGCCGATGAGGTTACAGAACTATCGTGGCACATTGGACTAACACCCCATCTTTATTTTTCATTTATCAGCATCTCTTGGTTCTCTCGTATGTTGCTTCTTGTTCGCGCTCTCTCGGGGGGAGGGGGAAGCTTGTGATGAGCCGTACAAAGGTGCAATAATGGTGCAAGAGGAAGACGAAGAATAAATGCAGTGTTCGGGCAGCCATTTTAATCCAAGCCCATAACCTCCTGCTTGCGTCACAGAAAGAGAGAGACAGACAGACAGACACACACACACACACGTCTATACAGTAGAGGGGAGCAGCCGGTCTTCGATACTCGTCTCCAGTTGTACGCACTGTTTCGCCATGAAAAAGTGTCAAACTGGCCAGGTTTTGGTCAATATAAACTGAAATATGAGCACGCTGCTTTGGGGGACCGGCAAAGATATTCTTTTTCTAAGGACATGTGTACATCGGGGGACAGAAACTGTCAGTATTTGTGCACTTATAGAAGTATGATTTCTGAAACCTAAGTAAGATAAATTGTAACAAATGATGGCACAAGAACATGGGAGGCCACAAGCGTGAAGGTTAGACGAACTCACGTAGGACAGATTACTACCACTGTAGCTGAACTATAGCATCGGCTGTTCTTTCTGATAATTTTTGTAAGAAACTCAATCGGAACTGCCGCGGCGCCGTAGTTTCCGGCCCATTAGGAAACTAGAAGTTTGCGCGATTTCTGGTCATAAACAACTTCTGCAGTAATATGCGACATTTTCGTATTAAAAATGATATCGATGAAATTTATTACTTATTATGACCATTACATCCTGACATCTGTAGCGATTGCAGCATAGAAAGGTTTCAGAATGATTTTAGCTAAGCCGTCGTTGCCGCAAAGCATACCGGTAATAGTAAGCCTTAGCTGGTAGGGAGGTGAATATTGTGAGAAATGTTTCGTTTCCGCGTCCACAAAGACACTGTGCCCGCTACATGAGAAGGCAGGGAAATTATAAATACAATACACTAGTATAGCAGGGCTGAGAAGACGCCGCCCCCCGTTTCCCCTGCACATAACGTACACCACTGGCATCCTTCTCGGCAGTTCCTTGAACATTGCCTTCAACTGAAAACGCAGCGGGAAAGCAGGAAGTACTCCTGGTCGTCGTGGTGCCGGCAGGGCGGCAGAGCATGGGCTCTGCACGAAGTTAAATGGGTCTATTGCTAGCTGTCAGTTCTCAAAGCAAGCCTTCTAAGTATGGGACTCCTACTATTGGTCTTCTCTAAGTCTCCGAATAAGCAAACAGTTCTTTTACACAGTCCTGCAGTTTGCAGGAATGGATTTTTGGACAAAGATTGCGTGGAAGGGTCATGGGTGGGCTCAATTAATTTTGCCTTATTATGTGGTCGCAACTGTTATAGAACAAGCAAGAAAATCAGGGAATCCACTATTTCAAAAAGAAAACGATGAGGTCGACTTTATTCGAATTTATGGTGTCCATCTAATTTTTGATCTAATCAAACCCTGCCTCTAGGGTATGGAATGGGCCAGGGGTTGGGCTCGGGAATAGGGAATGGATGAGGCCAAGGCTGCGGCCAGGGCTGGGGCCAAGGCTGGGGCCAGGGTCGGGGCCAGGGAATAGTGGCTCGGCGCTGCCTCGTCTTGGGTTGCGCATCGGTGGAAATCTCCGCTTCCGGCAGGTCTGCATCAAAAGATGATCGATCTGTACGCTTTACTTGATGTTGTTCAGAGTAAGGTACACATAAATTGTTGCACTTTGAGGTTCATTGAATTCAAGCAGCAGGTGGATCGAACATGAATCCGTAATTCTTGTATTAATTTGCCAGCATATAAGTATATACCTGCAAGACTCGCAGAACATTAAACAGGCGTTTGATTGAAAATCTGTTTAAAAAAGGACAAACCCAAATGGAACGAAATATTTTGTGGCTGCCTAAAGCGCAATGTATGAACCAACCAAATGGAAGACGACATTTATTGGTACGGAAGTTCATCTACTTTCGAGGCTTCCTAAGAAGTGATTGGCAATAATTCGTCATTACTTCAGAAAGTAGTCCTCTATTGCTGAGCTAAAAAACATTTTGCAATACACTGAAACCCTGGAGAAGATGAGGTGACTACACCCTTTGCTTGTCCTTGGCAGAAATGAATGTACAGCCATCCCAAATGAAAGGCTGGGTTTGGTTTGGTTGGTCCATCAAAAATGGCAAATACTAGGTTTGTATGATGAATTCATGTACAACAGCTTGGTTATGAAAGATAACAGGCAAAAAATCCAAAGAATACTGAAAGGTTTAGGATCAACTACACCAACTTCCCACTAACGCGCACAGCCTATGTATGTAAGACAAAACTGACGGGTTGGTTCTCAAAGAATTGAGAGTGCCGAACTCCTTTCAGCAAGTTGGGTCTCACTAGCCTTTCATGGCCCGAGAATTCAGTGGGGATAACATGACCAAATTTACACTGCAGCAGCTTCGACTTACCTTTTAGCATGGACACCCTTGGTTCCGGCAAAAGCCAGGGCTGAGGCCAAGGGTGTGGCCATGGCCGAGGAAATGGATAGGGCCTGGGGTAGGGCCACGGCCGTGGAAGCCAAGGTTTCGGGTAGAGTGCACGAAGTTGGCTGACGTTTTCCACGGGCTCGACTTCTGCGTCAAGGCAACAAACGATTCGTACATTTAGAAGGCGCCTAAAAGCGAATAAGGTGGGTGAGAATGCGCTCATTGAAAGTCGATTATCATTAATTGAGGCTGCACAGTTGGGAATGAGGTAGCGTCATGTAAATGTGTCTAAAAAGCAAACATTCTTTTATGCCAGCTATTGACATATTAGAGGCGCACGTTGATGCAACAACTCCTTTATTTATTAGCTTCCGTTGTATTCAATAAGCGAGACAGTCTGATATAAAGTACACACTCACCCTGTTCGGCAAAGCTGCACTGGACAGCCAGCGCCAGAGTGATGGCGATGACGAAGAATGCCTTCATGGTCGCTCCGTTCGGTCCTGTGTCTGCTAAAACAAGCTACTCAGTCGATCTTTAAATACTCAGTGCCTTCTTATCTAATCGCACTGACAAGATATCACTTGCGCAGTGGGCGACAGAAAGAGTAGGTGTGTTCAGTCTGGGAATACCTGATATGGCTCGGTTATGGGCTGAGATGGCTCGGATACTCGGGCTGCCGATAATAGGCATTGTCTCGTTCATTCAGTTATGTCTCGCAATCTCGGCGATCCGACGCTGGTGGCATGGGGCTCCTGTCATCTTTCGGAAGAATCCTTCGAAATCTTCTTATTGCGCTATGGGAAAGTTCACGGAGTGTCGCTGCCTGCAATATGCGGTTGAAAAGGACTTTATGCTTGCTATTTCCTCTTTGCTGCGCGATGTCTGTATTTTAATGACAGACAAAAGACTAAGGTGTGTGGAGGCCAGATAGTCGACAAACATTTTGATCACACATATGTTTTCAATCAGCATTGAAGCTAATACTAATTGAATCATCAAAGATCATCAACGTGTGCTATCCCCACAAAACCTGCGTGAGTTGCACACCCACACAGGCTTGCTCACCAGAAACATCCATGTGTTTGGAGACATGTCCTTGCGCATTTTACATGAAAAACAGCTTCCTCGAGAAAAATACATTCAAAATAAAGCAGAAAGCGATATTAGAATCGTGTTATTGTAGCGGCGCGACTGTCGCCTCCAAAGCAGGCGTAGGAGATGGGCTCACGTGATGGTAGCGCGAGAGTACAAGACGCTAGCGCGTATGACCTGAGTGGCCGCGGTGTCGGCCATTCTCAAGATCACCCTACATCATGGCTGGCTGGCCTAAATAAGCCGTGACTACGACGGCTACATCTTCGAGCCGCCTCCCGCGAATTGGTGACACCGCACGACCACGCCTAGCCATACCGGCGTCAGTGAGTCGACTCTATCAAGGCGGGAGCGTCGTGCTTTCACAAAGTCCGGCAGATGTCCCGCGGTTGCAAGGTGTCCGGGAATTCTACCTCGACATGCCGGACATCTGACTCATTCATCTGGACAGCCACTTCCTTCTCAACAAGGCTCCAGGCTCCAGCTGCGTTCCAGGCTCCGGTTGTCACCACAATGTCCCGGCTTCTACGACGAGTTGTGGGCAGCAGTCCTTGCTCATATGTCACCTCGTCTGCTCAGACAAAACGGCTCTCGACATTTGAACCACGAGCATCATTCCACGTGTTTGTTTCCACATCGCTTGCGTTCACCCGTGCCGATCGTCAGCACGCGCCGGCCACAGCATCATACCTCTACTCGGTCCGTGAGCCTCCTCCCCAGCTCAAATGCAGCTGCGCGACGACTCTTTCCAAGGAATTCACTGGACTGAACGTAAGCGCTTTCGGCTATTCCACGGCCCACCACTCTGCTTCCTCATACCTCCCCGCAAGCTGTCCGCTTTCCGTTCGGGGGCGCGTCAATCACCACCGATACAGAAGCTCTATCACAGGCTCCAATAGGCGCAAATTTCACTCTCACAGGGCACGGCGATGCCACAAGAACAACCTTCGCGATGCATTCAGCGTCCACCGCAACGCTGATACTATCGCCATTCGAGATTTCGCCGCATACAGCAGCAGACGAGCCTTCGGATGTTCTGTGCTCGCACCCTCCGCGGATGCATGGTCTACCAAAATTTTGCAGGAGCAGCTCTACCATCTGGTTTCGCCAGCTGGAGAATACGTCTTCCATAACGTGAGTGATCAACACTTGCGCTATCTCCACGCAAGTCGCGAGCGGCCAAACAGTCTTCTTTCGGTTCTCTGACTTCTACCAGGCCCGAGCCTTTACGAGAACCTGCGACAGGTCGTGATTTCGTGCAACGCTATTACCGTGACGGCGCGTCGATCACAACCTACGCTGCCGGTGCTGCCTGGTACATTTCTTTCGGATTGCATAAACCCGACTCACCAACCACGACACCAGCTGCACACGTTTCCTGGACTCTTTTATCTGGACTTTACCATTGGGTTTTATTTCAATCGCGCTTTGCACTGGGAGGCGGGCTCTGTAGCAGCGCGACCATCGCCTCGAAAGCAGGTGAAGAAGATGTGCTCACGTGCAGGTAGCGCGAGAATGGAACACGCGATCGCGCTCGACCTGGTGTCGGCCGCTTCCGAGGTCCCGCTGCACCATGGCTGGCCGGCCTAAATGAACCGTGGCTAAGACGGCTACCTCTTCGGGCCACCTCCCACAAAGTGATGACCCGCACGAACAGTGTATAATTTTACTGAGAAGTTGTACTACGCAAGTATTTTATAACTTCGATTTTCGATATCTGCCACTCTTCATGAAGACAACGGTCATCGCGTCCTGAGTCGTTTCTGTGTTATGTAAGTCGACCAACGCTGTCGTTCTTTCCGCCTTTAAGCTTTGCTTTTCCGCCGCCATTGATGCACTGCTTATATCGGCGTATGCGAATAAGTGAACAAGAAGTAAACAACATCAGTGGACAAGTAGTTCAAGTGTCTCTCCGAAGGCTTCGGGCCGGGAAAGTCCTTGAAATTTCCTGTCACTTGACCTTCAGTCTCCGAAGACAACGTTCAATGGCTGAATCCGGATATTGAGGAGTCTGCAGGGTATTAACATGATCTATTTTGAGGATGACCTGGGATGAGCACATTCGGTGAAAAATCCGCCAAAAGCTCTTGCGCAACTCTAGTTGCGAGGCCCAGTCAGGGGTCTTTCGCTTCGTATTCCTTGGTAGAGAAATTTCTCGTTGTGTATTGTATATTGCTGTCTACAAATGTACTTCGGAACATTAAGAAATATACATCCTGCATAAATAAATGAAATCTGTGATGTGACGACTACCTGCATTGACTGCTGTATGCAAAAGAACACTTAGAAAGTCACTCCTGCACATTCTGCGTGAAAAGGCATTCAGTGCTTTTTACTAGTTTCATTTTCTCCTTACGCCAGCTAGAAATTTATTTTAAATTGAAGATAAGATAGGTTCATACTTAAATATAAAATACTACGACCGACAGGGACGAAAAAAAGGTCGTTACAAGAAGGAGCGCTGACTTTCTAGAAACGGTATACGTTTACGCGTAAAAAACAAGTGTGCGTATTGAGAACAGCATTAGAAAGCAAGATTCCTTATAATGATACCATAAATTAGTTGTTTCGTTCAATGTATACCTGTGTGTTCCAACACACTATATTTAGATGAATGTCTGCGTTTGCTTTTTGGCTGCTCTGGGGCTGTTTTTCGAGGAATGAATGTTCACCAACTAGCCCAAGCATTTTTGTTTTTCCTGTGAAACGTGCCTCTCTTGAATTGAATGTCGCGAGATAATTTCCATCCCTAAATATTTCTCAAATAAATATTGTATTCTGGGACCTTGCATGCAGAAACCGCATTGCTATTGCGAGGCGCACCGCAACGAGGACTCCCGAATCACGTTACCACCGGGTGTTCCTTGATATGCGCACAATGCACGGTACACGAGCATATTTGTCTACCGCTCTCATCGGAATGCCACTATTGTGGTAGGGGTCGAATCCGTGAACTCGTACTCAGCACAACGACATAATCATTTAGCTTCTGCGAGGTTTAAATCTTATATTGTTGCTATTTTTACCACCTGTGTTCAGAAATCGGACCATGTATAAGATTAATTTGCCACTGGCACCTACTACCTGCTCTGGCGACCTGACCTGTAGAGGACGTGCCATAGTGATATCCCAAATATTTAGTATGTCCCTATGATACGCGATGTATGTCCATACAATAGGGTTTTATGCGTATCATTTCTGGCTAGACAAAGCACATAGAATAGATTAGCGAGGGCATTGTGCTGAGGGCGTCTGCATAAGGGACGAATATCTCGACGGACATCAAAGCAGAGCAAACTCGTGCGGATAGAGTCGGGTGTGTTTTTTCCTAGCCACTCAAAGTATTCGCTTGAAGAGAAACTAAAGCGAAACAATAAACCTGTTTAGACTGATAAAGTTGAGATTGAAACATTATTTTCATTATTTGCATAATTTTCGAGAATATGTTAAATATTACTGCAATAAATAAAGGAAAGACTATCTTGTTTTCAAGGTAGTTTGCAGAGTCAAGAACTGCCGCGAAGCTGCACCATTTTGGCGTCAGAAGGTTTACGAAATTTTCTCCTGCTTGGGCACTTTCAGTGCAGCAAAAGTTATAGAAACATGGCATACGAAGTACCGTATTTACTCGATTCTAAGCACCCCCTTTTTTTCACGATCGCAATGCCCAAAGTGAGGGGGTGTGCTTAAATTCGAAAAATGTAGAATGACCCCCCCCCTCCCTCTTTTCGCTGCCGCATCACGACGAGATGGGTGCGAGGAATAAGATTTTATTTTGCAAACGTCCAAAACAAAAATCGGTGCAGACAGTGAACCCACCGCTTGTGTCGGATGCTGAGTCACTATCACTGCCACTCGAGTTCGTCGCACTGCTTGAACCGCCGCTCTCGGTATCCCACAGCAGGTCGTCTTCCGTTCCATCGAAATGGTTTGTGATCGAGCACTTCTTAAATGATTTGACCAGAACGTCCACTTGGACCCGCTTCCAAGCGTCCGAAATCCACTTTGCGATGGTTGATGGGTACGCTTTCTGCAGCTCTCGCCGTACAGCCGTACAGTCCGGCTGTACGGCGTACTCGCGCCGCGGCCGCCGTGCCACCTCGGGACTCCGAGACTCCGGCTCGATGACAGAGTGAGCAAGCACGCTTGGCGACCTTGGCTACGCGCTCTTCCTAACAAATACTTAGATTAGATTTAGATGCTTAGATGCTTAGATGCTTAGATTCGCATGCAAACTTTTTTCCCAATTTTCTCGCGAAAATAGAGGGGGGGTGCTTAGAATCGCGAAAATACGGTAGTTGGTTCCTTGAGATTGCAGTGTCGTGTTTTCTGGAGAAGCACAGTTGATGTAAAGCCTTTGTAGCGATTTTGATAATCCGCTACGCCATGGCAAAGTGGTAAAATGTCAACGCATGAGGGCCACCTGTCTTTCGCTTCTAGGTGGCTTCTGTCATCCCAAGCGTGTTCTCACACTAAGAGATGACCGTGTTAGCATGGAAGAAGCTGTATACGGTGCCTTTTGGAAACAGTATGTATTTTGTAAACAGATATTTTGAAGCAGACCATCTGTGTCCGTCTCATTACTGCTTTAAAAGGCGCCTTTCTTCGTACACAATGTGAAACATCATCGCATGAAGTATCTGGGGCTCTCGTACCGTGCGCTTGGGAGAAGGCAACGACAACACAGTAGTCCAAACAATCACAAGGGTATTTATTGCACCTTCCATAGGCTAACGCCTGCCTAGCCGAGTTGCTATCCACAAAGCATGCCGATGGGCGCGCGACAAATCGCGGAAGTGCGACTCACCGCGACCGGATAGTGAGCGAATATGTTCGCCCATGCTGGACACCAACGCCTGGTCGTTCGCGCATACGCGGTCACGCGAACGGTGGCGCGTTCGAACGAGGCCTCGCGAGACGGTCTCGCAGAAGCGTGGATCGGCGCACGCCCGGAACGTCCACGCCGCTTGTCGATTCCGAGCCAAAGAAGAAGAGCCTTCTCCTTTCTGCGCCCAAGTAACCCCGCTGTTAGGTGGCGTTAGCAGAGCCACACTCGCGCCATCTCTCTCAATGCGCTTCAACCAGACCGACTGCCGCTGGCACCAAGCCCCGCGGAGAAGCCGGATTACAGGAGACGGGAGTTATGCGGGAAAACAACATATCAGGGGACGCGTGAGAGTCGCGCATCCCCACAAGTTTTGTTAGAAAACGCGAGAGGCAATTTGTGTTAGAAAGGAACTACAGGTAGTTAAAAAAATTATGGATGCTTTCCCACGAAACCGTCATTTCTCATTGTGGCTGTTTTGAATAGTACGTCATGCTCTTTATCCGAGGTTTACACGAGTCGACTTTTTGTGTCCTCCATACTCAACCTGGAACTTAGCGGAGAACATTGCAGGAAATGATATCCAGAAACGTGTTATGGCACAACTCAGGTTTTTTCCACTGAATGACTTCAAACCCATTCTTGGAGACATTGCGCACCAAGAAAAGCTGCACATTGACTATAAGGGAGATGGTATCCTGAAGAGACTTCGACATTACAGGCGTTGTTACCAGCCCTGGAACATTATTATGAAACCTCGTAGATCGGTACATTACACAGCACGAAGTGCGTGACAGTTACGCTCTTCAGCAATTCAGGTTCACTTTGCGGGGTAATTTACTGGAATTCTTTAGAATGCAGAGCTTACCAGCGTCCACTTTTTTACAGTGGCGAATATGTTGTGAATTCCTGCAATGATGGGCTTGCTTTTAAAACATCGGGATCAATAATCCTCTCTTTCGACTGAAGAACTTTTCAGGGTTGTAGTTGTGTTTTTTTGTCTAAATATTGCTTCAGGGTAACTTCAACAGGCATGCCTCGGTCATAAAATCAATTCAGAGGAAATCGCTTCATTGTTGAATCTTCACAATATTTTAAAGAAATTTCTAACGTACCTTCTGAATATAGTAGTAGTTTGTAGTAGTGATTATCAGCGGGCGAACAAAGAAATGGCACTTGAGCCAACGTTTCCACAAGGCGACTTGTGTTTGCCAGGGCAGCCTTTTTAGGCTACGCTTAATCCCGTAATGTTGTTGCTGTTGCCTCAAAACATGGCTCGTACCCTCGAGGGGGATTGGCCACACTGGATAGACTGAAACGAACACCCAACAATATACCAAATGGACGAACATTTAGAACGAATCATTTGGCAATTAACTGATAACACCGACTTTGTGAATACCTAGGCATCAACTAAATAAATAAAAATTAAATTAAATTGAGAAGTTCAATAAGAATAATAGAGAGTTTCAGAATAGGGGCCCCAATAGTTTGGGGCCCCAAAAAGCTTTGCGGGTGTTAGCGTTAGGGCACGCAAGAGTGAAGAGTTTTAGAATAGGGCTTTGCGTTTGCTGATAGCGTCTTACGCTGACAGCACCACTAAGCGTCAAAGAAAAGCTATTAGAAATAATCAAATAAAATATACCATTTTATGATAAGAATAGTAATTTTGACATTCGTGTATTCGTGTTTAATTAAAATTTAGAGGTTATTCTGTAAGCAGCGAACAATTACTTGCACTTAGTTTTGAGTAACCAACTTTACGTGCCTTCACCAGCCAATCTAAACCGTGTTATGCCTAAGAGCCATAAATTCGACAATTGAATTCGGAATCAGCGGCGTCTAATGAATCAATCTTCATAACACACGCTAGTTGAGAGAAAGCGACAACCGTAGTCACTTCTCCTAGCTTGCGAACTTCACGCATTACCATGAATCGAACCCAGTTTGGTGCTAGGTTAAAGCCGTCACTTCGATGGGTGCCGCCATGTTTGTTTACGCAAATCTTTTGGGGCCACTTTAGGGTCTCCCGCTAAATCAGTGAAATAGCGCGCCCGACGCAAAACCTAAACACAATTTGCGTCTCCCTGATGCGCAGTGGCTTCGACGCTATTTCTTTGGGGCCCCAAAACATTTGGGGCCCCTATTCTAAAACTCTCTAATAACAATACCAAATTGGCTGCAACACCTTTAGCGAAAGTAGCCTCCTATAAATATTTAGGTGTAACATTAACGAGCGACTTATCATGGAACTCGCACATACCTCTTTCAGGAAGCTATGCCTACTGCGCCCCAAACTCAAGACTGCTCCGCCTAGTGTTAAACTACTCTCTTACTTTTCTGTAATTAGGGCAAAACTTGAGTATGCTTCTATAGTTGGGGACCCTCACACAAAAATTAACCTTAAGAACGTAGAAAGAATTCAAAGAAAAGCAGCACGATCTATTTACAGTAAATTTAAGGCTACTGACTCCCCCACTGCATTACTAACCGCAAACGGCATTCAACTATTGCAAAGTCAAAGAAAGAAAAGTCGGCTAGAGTTTCTTTCAAACTTAATTAATCATAGGCTAGCCTTGGACACCGTAACATACGTATCCTCCTTGATAAGCAGACCCACTTGACACCAATACCCTCATTCTCTAACACCAGTTTTCGCAAGGACTGACACTTTTCGGCACTCTTGTTTTCCACAAACAATAGCTGACTGGAATAAACTAACTGAAACATATCCCCAGCGCCTCTGAGCTGTATACCGTTTGTGTAAATAGTGTTTTTTCGTGTGTTAATTATAGTTCTATTGTAGTCAAGTTTAAATTTTTCTTAATCGTCTACCTTATGATCAAGGAATTTGTGTGAAAAACGTGTTACACACTTGTTTCATCTTGTTCTTCTGTGTATATAATATTTTGTGTTCTGCTGACCCTGATTGAACTTCTTGTCCGCAGTATTTAATAAATAAATAAATAAATAAATGTCTCACGGTCAGTATCCTAACAGCGTAACCTTCCAGATGCTTCAATGAACTTGTACATAGCACTAATCATCGAACCATGGCTTGTGCCTAATTGACAGGCCCCAAAAGACAAAATGTTTGATGTTGTAAGTGCTAAACCTAGTTTTCAAGTTTGAAATATGAGGGACATTTTGCGAAAGGATGCCTAAAAGTTCCTGTGAACTTGATTCTTGAGTTCGATCGTGGACAGAAATTGCACGAGGCGTTCTAATGGATTGCTTTGGATTAGACAAAATAGACACAAGGCACAAAGTGACTTTCTGTCAACTTAGGTTATCTTTACACTTTCATTACAGTACGCTAAACTAAAGGTCTTAGCAGGACGGGCACCGCATAGTCCTGCAAATTGATTGTACTTATCGTTCGTACATACCGACGCAGAATGCCATTCGAAGAAAAAGTGTCCGACGATTACGATACTCCCTAACGTGACATTTGAGCGCAGCTCAATTCGTGTTTTCAGTTCGTGATATATTGGGGCAAGGAATTCGAGGCCGAAATCACCGCAACAACGAGCAATGGGCCAGTGCCGTCATAGCCCTCGCAGAGGGGGGGACAGTACGGGAATGCTGGCATGACGTGTGGAATCGGAGCCAGCTGCGGAAGAAGACGACGACGAATGCGGAGAAGTGACATGAGCGCGTTCGCACGGTTACACCGAGGGACGCCGACGCTTGACCCAGGAACGGGCGCCTAAGAGTTGCGATCTAAAAAACTATGCAGATCCAACGCACACCTTGGCATCTACGTCAAGCGAAGATTTCGTGAAGCGGCTAATCAAATGCTATAAATTTGCCCATTTGATTGCTGCTTTTATGACATAAACGAAAGTGGCGTCCACGCATCTACAGTAGCGCATCCATGCTACGCAATGCAACGAATGCGGCAACGATCTGGAAA
The DNA here is from genome assembly GCF_023375885.2 of Dermacentor andersoni. Lineage (NCBI taxonomy): Eukaryota > Metazoa > Arthropoda > Arachnida > Ixodida > Ixodidae > Dermacentor > Dermacentor andersoni. The sequence goes on from NC_092821.1 coordinate 35,595,960, forward strand.
AAAAAAAACACGCCTCCATTCCACCTTGTGAAAATAGATGTACAGCAAAGATGTACATTAGACAAGTACCATTAGACAACTGACGTTAGACGACGTTAGGCTAGCATCGCCACCACACACGACGTACGGTACTAGCGCATGCACGGAAGTGCAGCACATATCCTCATTCTGCTAGGCCCTCCACTAAGCGCAAGTGCTTTATTGAACTAATTGAATTCTTAAAGTAAATTACGTCACAGAATTCGTAAAGTAGGGCTTGCGCACAAGGCGTGTACATAATAGCTTCGGATTGTAATTCGAATATACAGTATAACCAACTTATGTTACGTGGAAAATGAAAACCAAAGCCCTTTTCCAACTGCCGTTTGAGGTCTGTCTGAGTGGCCGTGGCCACTAGGTGGCGGTGCTGTTTTTTGGTGAGCACGAGCCCACGAAAAATTCTGGCTGACTAGGGGCTAGCAGCTTCCCTGTAAAAGCAAGTTGGTGTTGGCACATTAAAACTATATGTATGACTGTGGATTAATCGTAAAGGCATCGTGCTGCTATGCGGAGCTTGTATCGCAACAGCAATTAAGAAATTGAACATTTTTGAAGCTCGAGCTATTCGGCAAGACAGCAGCAGCACCTACCAACAACCCGGCCATGCAGAGCCAGCCACCACGGTCATAGAAATTCTGCAGGGTTCGCAAAGATAATTTCGACGGAAATAAATTTGTTTTGAGTGCTAGATTCGAAGATCACCTGCGGGAACATTTGTTATGAAGGTTTCATTTCATGGATGCTGCATTTTCACCCGACAGCGTTAAGAGTCCCTTGTCGCAGAAAATCCGGCGTCGGCGTTCCGCATCAACCGTCTTTTCGCGAAACATTATTCGGAAAATGGCATACCCAACCACTCTTCTATATATCCCCGAAGTTGCTCATACATTGTCTTTCATTCTGTACAAAGTTATTCCTCGGAATTTTCAGAATGACAGCTCACAAACAAATTTCATGAACAAAAGAAACGACAGCACATATATTTTATGTTAGATATTCTCAGCCTGAAATATTATAAGTGCAAAACAGTAACGGGAGATTAGCCCACGTATAAGGGGCTGCGTTTCTACCAGAAAGCTCGCCTTCGTGCATAGTGTTCGCCGCCAGCGTTTGCCTGTAAACATTACGGTTACATAAGCTGCAGTTGCCGGAAAGCGTGAAAAGCAGTCAGGAATATTTGAATGCTATCGCGTTCCACTTTTAAAGACAAAGCTTAAGCGTCCTCCAAATTTTTTTTTTTTTTTTTTTGGAGGACGCTTAAGCTTCATCACGGCCAATCTAGACTGCTAGGTAGCCACAACGTCCTTTAAGAAGTTTAAGCTCCTGGCGCCATATTTCTGTCTAGTTAGTATCAAAAGAAAAATTTACGGTCTGCAGTGTTCCTCAATCGTGCATTGCCAACCAAATGCAAAAGAGCCGCTGGTATTAGGCTACATGCTACCGTTTACGGGAACCACAGGCTCAGACGTGACGTTCGGGGATGCGAATATTTTGACATTACAATTGACTATGTTCTGTGAGGCTGCTCATATAAACACGTACATTGGCCGCAATGGAATATCACTGAATAAATCCACGTATCGCAAAAGCTTTTGATTCATTGTGATTGAACGGGGCCTCACAATATGTCCAGGTCTGCGCTTACAATCACACCAGTATTCTGCATGCGATGATGCATATACGGACGTGAAGAAACTTAAATGTCACTACAGTCTCGCACCATTGGTAAATACATTTGCTTTATTCTAGTCGATTGGTTGAGGATGGATGGATGGATGGATGGATGGATGGATGGATGGATGGATGGATGGATGGATGGATGGATGGATGGATGGATGGATGGATGGATGGATGGATGGATGGATGGATGGATGGACGGACGGACGGACGGACGGACGGACGGACGGACGGACGGACGGACGGACGGACGGACGGACGGACGGACGGACGGACGGACGGACGGGCGGACGGGCGGACGTTATGAGCGTCCCCTTTGGAACGGAGCGGTGGGTGCGCCACCAGGCTCTTGCTATTGTACTGCCTAATTTAACCTACCTAGGTTAAAGAAGAAAAAAAACACGATGAACTGCCACAACCAAATTTTCTGACCCCCTATTGTGAACTTTGTTTTTGTATGTCCCCGTCTTTTTTTTTTTTTTGTCGTTTCCCTACTTTTCATCCACCAATCTTCCAATCGCTTCTTACTAATCTCTATTGCGGACCTGTTTACTTTTCCACTGCTCTCGCTGAACCCAAGGGCTTCGAGGAGGCCAGTGGTGCCTAAATCGACCGCTGGGCAGATGTCTTCACATTCGAATAAAACATGCTTCATCGTTTCCCTAGCATTACCGCAGCAAGCAAATGCTTCTTCTTCCTTCTTATATCTCGCTTTATAGCTGCATGTTCTAAGGCATCCTGATCTCGCTTCGAAAAGTAATGAGCCTCCCTTTGAGTTATCATAAATTGTTCCTTTCCTGATTTCGTTTTTTCCTCTTAAGTAGTTACTCATGGCAAGTTTCTTTTCCATTGGCGCCACCCATGAGCTAATGTCAGCCTTTGTGACTTTCCGCTTGACGTTCTTTTTTGCTGTGTTGCTCACCCCACCGGCCGAATACTTGCTGGTAAGCTTCCTAGTTCTTTTCCTCCACTGTGGATCAATGTTTTTCCTGTACAGATACCACAACACTCTCCCAGCCCATTCACTTTCTTCCATATTCCTCAGTCGTGAGGCACCGTCAAAAGAGCGACATCTATTATGAAAAAAAAAAGCAGGAAGCTTAAGATATAGCCATACATAGATAGCCTATGATGGAGACGAGGGACATTTTATAGTTTTATAGGCTGCAAAAGGAGGAACTTAGGCGAAATGCAGTACACAATCTGACCAAGCCTTCATGTAGGAGAAAGCAATGTATTGCCACTAGGTGTCACAATGAGGAAAAAGTGGAGACCGAGGATGCAGGTTTTGGAGCATTTACGCCATCCTGTCCAGCTGTCTCTCTTGCCGACGCTCCGCACATCCTCAAGTGTCATTTCGTGACAGTATGGAAATATGACAGATGAACACCTTTCAGCAAGGACTAGTGCTGCAACTTCAAAATTACAGCTTAGTACATTGTCCTACACGAAACCAATACAAAGCAAATAGATCATCTATGTATTGCCATACATAGAATGCCTGAAATTAAACACGAACATAGGTAGAAAGGAGAGAGAGATGGAAAATCAAAATTAGAAAATATCACTTAAATACACTGTGATGAGCACACTTCCTAAAACGTTGTGGAATATAATGTAGATGTGAGAGTGCCAGAAGAGATGAGTGAGTGTTTAAGGATATTTACCATTTGAGAAGAGGTTTATTGGCGGCTCCTAAGGCAAAAGCGCAGCGACCGGGAACGGCGAGACAGCTCGAAGCACTGTCCAAAAAAGGAGACAGTAATCAACAGCGCGAGCGGAGCCGAGCCGCGCGTTGGCGATGTGTCTGAGCCGCGAGGTGCGTCTTCTTCTTCGCGAGGTGCGTCTTCTTCTTCACGGGAGCGGCTGCAAGGCACCAGATGGTCGTAAAGGCGGCGATTTGCGGCGTTGACAGTCAAGACAGCACCCAACAAACTTGTGTACAAAATTGTACATGCCGCGCCAGTAGTAGCGGTGGCGAATTCGTTCGTACGTCTTGAAGACTCCGGCGTGGCCACACTGCGGATCGTTGTGGAAAGCGGCACATATTTGAGACCTTAAGCTGCGGGGCACCACCAGAAGCCACCGACGACCTTCAGGAGTGTAATTGCGTCGGTGCAGCAGCTGGTCACGAATGGCAAAATGAACTGCTTGGCGTCGGAGGGTTCGGGATACAGGGATGGTCGACTATCCAGAAAGATAGTCGAAAAGAGAAGCGATCCACGGGTCACGACGTTGTGCGGTTGCAAAGGAGTCCATGTCGAGAGATGACACGGAATGTGCGGAAGTTGTTGCGCAGGCCGAGTCTGGAGGTAAAGGTGAACGAGACAAGGCGTCTGCGTCGGAGTGTGTGCGTCCACTGCGGTATACGACGCGAATATCGTACTCCTGGATGCGTAGTGCCCAACGGGCTAGGCGGCCAGTGGGATCTTTCAAGTTGGCGAGCCAACAAAGCGCGTGGTGATCTGTGACCAAGTCGAATGGGCGCCCGTACAGATATGGTCGGAACTTGCCAAGTGCCCATACTAAGGCCAAGCACTCTTTTTCGGTCACGCTGTAATTGGCCTCAGGCTTCGTCAGTGTGCGACTCGCATAGGCGACTACGTATTCGGGGTAGCCCGGCTTTCGTTGGGCGAGTACGGCGCCGAGACCGACCCCGCTGGCATCTGTATGTACTTCAGTTGCAGCTGACGGGTCGAAATGGCGAAGAATAGGTGGGGAGATGAGAAGACGACGCAGCGTAGTGAAGGCGGAGTCACATGCAGAGGACCAGCAGGAGAGGGCGGCGTCACCGCGTAGAAGCTGAGTCAATGGCGCCATGATCGATGCGAAATTTCGAACAAAGCGCCGGAAATATGAGCATAGGCCCACGAAGCTTCGAAGTTCTTTGATGGTCTGAGGCTTCGGAAACTCAGCGACTGCTCGAAGCTTTGCAGGATCGGGTAGAACGCCGTGCTTGGACACAACGTGGCCTAAAATGGTGAGCTCTCGCGCGGCGAAGCGGCACTTCTTGAGGTTCAGTTGAAGGCCAGCGTTCGTTAGACAGGTCAAAACTTGTCTGAGGCGGAGCAGGTGAGTAGGAAAATCAGGCGAGAAAACCACGACATCGTCGAGGTAACACAGACATATAGACCACTTGAGGCCACGCAGCGTGTTGTCCATGAGTCGTTCAAAGGTGGCAGGGGCGTTACAAAGCCCGAAAGGCATAACCTTAAATTCATATAAGCCGTCAGGCGTAATGAACGCGGTTTTCTGGCGATCGGCCGCAGCCATCGGGACCTGCCAGTACCCTGACCGCAAGTCAAGGGACGAGAAGAATTCTGCTCCCTGAAGACTGTCGAGGGCGTCATCGATGCGCGGCAAAGGATAGACGTCTTTGCGCGTTACCTTATTTAACCGACGGTAGTCGACGCAAAAGCGAATAGACCCGTCCTTCTTGCGAACGAGAACGACAGGAGATGCCCAGGGACTGTGCGAAGGTTGAATAACATCACGGCGCAGCATATCTTCGACTTGGGTGGTAATGACACGACGCTCTTCGGCAGAGACGCGATACGGTCGTTGACGTAACGGCTGATGTGAACCGGTGTCAATGTAGTGCTGCACTTCCGACGTGCGGCCCAGGTGAGGTTGTGAAACGTCGAATGAACTTCTAAATTTGTGCAGGAGATCAAGAAGGTCGGCGCGTTCGGCAGGTGTGAGGGTATCGGCGATGGCATTCGAGAACGCATCCCTGGACGTTTCCTCAAGCGCGGACATCGAAGATGGTTGGCCGGGGTCGAAATCAAAAGAGTCTCCAGGGACGTCAACCAAAGATGAAGAGTCGAGGAGTTCTACGAAGCCAAGGCATTCACCAACAAGCAACGTAATAGGCGCACAGAGGGGATTGTAAAAGTATATATTGCTGCAGCCGCCAGCCATGTCAAGCGTCGCGAAGGGTAGTGGGAAAGATTTACGGCTCATGAAGACGTCGGACGGTGTGAAGAGGACCGTTGCATCAGCGATGGCATCGCAAGAGACGGGTACGAGGGCGAAGGAGCCAGGTGGAATATCTGTGTCCTCGCGCACGGTAAGTTTAGAAGGGCGGTCGCAATCTTCGTCCAAGGGTGCGTCACAAGGAGAAAATTCAACTTCGGCGCGTGCGCAGTCGATCACGGCTTTATGACTGGATAAGAAGTCCCATCCGAGGATGACGTCATGCGAGCAGGTGGGAAGAACAATACACTCGACGATGTAAACAATGCCGTGAATAAGCACACGTACAGTACAGGCTGCGTGCGGAGTGACGTGCTGCGCGCTTGCCGTACGAAGCGACAGTCCAGAAAGCGGCGTGGTTACCTTGCGCAGCGAACGGCACAGTTTGGCGGCTATCACAGAAACGGCTGCGCCGGTATCCACAAGAGCGAATGCAGGAACACCTTCTACACAAATTTCGACCACGTTAGCAGGAGAGGCGCGAGGACTTTGAGAGTTCGAATGGGGCGCAGTTCTTGCCTCTTGAACTGCGACGTTCAGTTTTCCTGGTCAGGTGGTGCGGGTCGCCGACGCATTGGGGAGAGCGAGCGTCGGCGAGGGGATGGCGAGCGACGCGAAGGAAATTCTGGGATGTCAGCACGAGCGTACGGTTGGGGGGAAGGAGCGGCGTATTGGCGAAATGGCTGGCTGCCGTACTGGAAGGGCCGCGAGGCGTCGCCGAACGCTTGAGGGCGACGGCGGCAATATCGGGCGACGTGTCCGGGAGTGCAGCAAGAATAACAGATGGGTCGATTGTCAGGTGTCCTCCAAGGATTAGCTCGCGGTGCGGTCCAAGATGTAGCATGGGCTTCCGGTGGCAGCGGTTGGGACTGGGTCGTGAAAGACGCCTGTGGAGTCCTGCGTAATGCCTGCGCGTACGTAAGAGGCGCGGCCACAGGCAGGACTGGCTGCGCATAGGTGAGAGGCGTGGCGACAGGCTGCACTGCTCGCGTAGAGTTGAGATTCGCGGCAGCAGGCGGCTGATGGTGTGCAGAAGGGACAACTTGGGCGACCTCTTCGGAAATGAGGGTGCGGAGCGTGTTTGGAAGACGGGAGGTGGGCTCCTGAGTGAAGGGGACTAAAGAAAGTTGGCGGGCAACTTCCTCACGCACAAAGTCCTTGACCCGCTGAAAGAATGAGGATGGGTCGTACATGTTGTCAAGGCTCGCCACCAAGTCGTCGCTTCCCAAAGGACGCCGAGTCGAAGCGCGTTGCTTCCTTAACTCATCGTAACTTTGGCATAGGCTGACAACTTCAGACACAGTGCGCGGATTCCTGGCTAGGAGCATCTGGAATGCGCCGTCATCGATGCCTTTCAGTATATGGCGAATTCGCTCAGCTTCGGGCATTGCGGCGTTGACTCGTTTACAAAGGTCCACGACGTCTTCTATGTAGCTTGTGAACGTTTCTGCCGTCTGTTGTGCTCGGGCGCGCAAGCGCTGTTCGGCACGCAGCTTGCGAACAGCGGGTCGGTCGAACACTTCCGTAAAGGTTGTCTTGAAGACTGACCATGTGGGCACGTCACTTTCGTGGTTGTGAAACCACAGTTGGGCAACACCAGCCAGATAAAAGATGACGTGAGTTAACTTGGCTGGATCATCCCACTTGTTGTGTGCGCTCACCCGTTCATATGATGCAAACCAGTCTTCTACGTCTTCGTCGTCTGCACCGCTGAAGACCTTGGGGTCCCGTTGTCGTGGAACGCCGGTGCAGGTGACGGACTGTGGCGTCGGCGCCGTTTGGGATGAGCTGTCGGTCATGGCGGGCGATAGCGTTCTTGATCGCAGCTCCAGGGTTACAAGCGACGGGGTTTGAGTCCCCGCACCTCCACCAATTGAGAAGAGGTTTATTGGCGGCTCCTAAGGCAAAAGCGCAGCGACCGGGAACGGCGAGACAGCTCGAAGCACTGTCCAAAAAAGGAGACAGTAATCAACAGCGCGAGCGGAGCCGAGCCGCGCGTTGGCGATGTGTCTGAGCCGCGAGGTGCGTCTTCTTCTTCGCACATTCGATACATTTGTCAAACCAAACCAAATGTGATCGTGCCCTCAGAAATCCCTATCAAGCTGCTGGAAGGGGGATTACTATCAAGATAGTTGTACAAAACGCAAGCATGTCTGAATAACCGCAATGGCCAATGCAATAACATACAATAGCGTACAATAGCACTACCTTATATATAGGCGTATGCAGCAGCAAACAATAGCGTACACCAACAGTATAACAACAGCTCGATGATCTCAGTTCTCTGATATATGAAAAAAAAGTTAGTTTTCAGTTTCATTATGAATGATTCATAGCTTTTTACACTAATGTTTTGATAGAGCAAGTTCCAGTCGATACAGTACTATGCGATTGCAATATCATAGAAGTGGATGTACCATAGCGGGAGTGAAAAACACAAACACTCGACGACGGCGTGACAAGACAATAGGCGGTGAGATAAGTTTCGACTACAAACAATGGAAGAAACACTGAAACTAAAAAACAACTGTTCCCTTCGTTTTCTTTATCTGAGGAACGGGAATGCCAGGGACATATTGTTGAGGTTGTACTTGGAACAAAACGATCTTCGTGCTTGATTCGGACTCCAGTAAGGGACGGGTAGGTAAATGTAGGAGGTACCTAGTGAAAAATTATGTTTGCCATTTCACGTACATAATTTTCTCACAGATTAGGTAATCATGTTGAAGCGCTCGTGACTTCTCAAATGCTGTTTGCATAATCGCATGCTCCTAGTCTTTGCATCGCGATCTTGCTTTATGTAGAACATGTTTCTTGCCGCAAGTTAAAACGCACGCAAAAGGAAGACACTTAGAGACACATTGTGTTCTACCCTCAGGTAATCTTGTACATACACGATGCAGGCCTCGTTCGATAATCAGATCAAGCGACTTAAAGCAGCACGGTTCCCTGACTGGTTGGTGACATCAGTCACCGTAACCCTTTTACGGAACGTTAAAGGTACTAGCGCCACAAGGGAGGAAGAACGTGCCAGAACCATAAGACCTGCAGTGATTCCATATGTTCATAAGGTCTCCCATAACCTCAAGAAGGTGGCAGGCGGGTATGGCGTACCCATTGCCTTTTCTGCTTCCGTCAAACTGGTTCGACTCTGCTCGAGAACCACTCACGAGTAGACCGGTTGGCAAGGCTGTGGCAAGAAACATGGCGCTTCTTACGGGAAATGCACCACGGGGGCGGTGTACGAAATTCCCCTTGGATGCGACAGGTCCTACATCGGACAGACTGGACGCTTCATAAATGAACGAGCCAGGTAACACGAACTAAATATAATGAAAGATCGCGTGGCACATTTGCCGGCGCACTGCAAGGCCTGCATGAGCAAACCACATTTTCATGGTAGAAGCAGAAGTCAAACAGCACGTGAGCTAACGGAAGCATATTATATAAAAAAGAAAGGTTCTAGTTACATTAGCGGTACATCTGTCTTGTTCTATAAACCGGAAACGGGATTGTTCGACAGCTGAATACCATAGGTTCGAGAACAGCCTGCGCATGCGCGCATGTGCATATATATTCCTGGGTTACCGCCAAAACTAAATCAGTCGGCAGTGCCGCCGGTGTTGTCTTCTATGTGTCTTCCTTTTGTGTGTGTTTTAACTTGCGGCAAAAAAACATGTATTTTTGCTTTATGTACTGTCACTTTATTTCACCAAATATGTAGGCGACAATATGTATCAATTCAATTCATCTCGCTGTGTTTACTGATATATTTTGTAATATTTTTCGAGTACTTTTCATGTTGCTAATTTTACTTTTGCAGTTCTGGCATTTGGTTTGAACTGAACATTTGTTAACTGTTTGACGATATCTACACTCACTTTCATTACAAGTAAGGAGAACCCGTGTGGCCGAATGTTCATTGTCAAATTAAGGTACATTTATGAAAAGGGGGCCGAGACCCCCTCAGGCATTGCCCGCCTATCGCGTCGGCCTGCGGCTGGAACGTGTGACTATATAAATAAACAAATAAATAAATAATGAAATGAGTACATACATAAGTTACCACATTTTTACGTATTTATGATTACATTCACCCTTATTACATTTTCATAAAAGTTAGTATAAAGAAAACAGCTGAATGCTAATAACGTACAGCTGACATTTTATCAGCCGAATTGGAACGTGAGGACAAGAGGAAGCGTTACATATCGTGGGAACTAAACCCCGTACTTATCTGTCTTGCTGCGTACTAGAGACCATTCCAATAAAATTCGAATGCATTAGCGTATTTGCTCACGATTTTCGCATAATTTCCTAATAAAATATGTATGCACGATAAGGACTGTTATATTTTCGCACGAACCTTACCAAAACCATACGGAGATATATGAAAATGCATATGGTCTTTTACGCTAAGGAATTGCGTGCTGTAAAGTAGGTTGCACTCTTAAGGCTGAAATGACGTGCATAATGTTGTGACAATTCCTCCGCTTTGGCAATGTTTGGCTCAGTGCGTCTCCATACCATCTCCCATGCCGCATGCTTATATTAAGTAGTGCGTATGACGACAACATACGAGTATTCGCTAGCTATGCTTTGTATGGGTGCTTGAGCTTAGCTTCGTAATATATAAAGTGCCAAAATAAGAAACAAACCACAGTAATGCAGGGGAGATATGTCTTTGATTCGGCGATAGCTCCACTGGATGTGACGTACGTGGTTGATTGACGAACAAACAATAAAAATTTTGCATTTTGGTTACGTAACTAGTTCACGTAAGTTCCAGAATTGAAAATGGTCAGTTCTTGAGGCATGTCCACGTAAACTCGACAGCAAAACTACTTTCAAGACATTTATCAGCGGAGGCCGACAGTGTCATTCTCTCATCGACAGTGTCATTGCGCACATGTTTGTCCGTCTCTTTTTTGTCCTTCGTATAAACACTATCCAAAGCAGCAAGCAGAACGATGTTGAAGAAGTTATTTGATGTGGTTAAATGTGAGAGTTAGTGGCGAAGTGAAAGAGTGTGACCGTAGTCATTCTGCCCCCGATACTGATCGTGTTGCCCAATATCTTTGTCGAAAGTGATGTGGTTTGTGTGGATGTCGTCGCCGCTTTTGCCAGTTCCTGGGTGGCGCCTGTGCCAGTGATTGATCGCGTTGCCCAGTAGCTTTGTCGAAGTTGATGTAACTTACGTGGATGTCGTCGCCGCTTATGACAGTGCCGTAATTATGGGTGGTCACGCTGCCTTTAGAAGTGCGTACGAGCTTGGGAAACTTCACCGGCTTTTGTGTAAGGAACGGGGAGGTCTCGAAATGTTAGCTAGAAAATCAACCAGCATCAAGTCAAGTCAGCGTTTTTTTTTTTTTTTGGTTATGCGAGCTTATGCTCGTGCGAGCAGCAAAATGACAAGAAATCCGTTACATAATGTCAGTTCCAAAAAGTTAGCTTTGCCCCTATACAGTCATGTTAAGCGGTGAAACATATGTATTGCGGTGAAGTATATGAAAACGTGGATAAGGGTCACTGCGTTACTGTGGCGATCTTCTTCTTTTGGGGTCGTGGCCGTGCGCTTTTAGAAGGCGTGCACATGAATCACGGTCGAAGCGCATGGCACGAATCCTGCCGATGCATCATTTGTAAAAAAGAAACTAATTCGACAGGGTTACGCCCAAAAGCCTTGACTTTTGCGTGACCAAAACAGTTCCAAGAAAATTCAGGCATATTCAAAGCTCCTGCTTTATTATTGTTTCAAGCAAATGCATATATTGTGCACCAACCTTAGCACCAATTCCGGTGTACGTTAATCACGTAGCTTTAATCATCATCATCACCATGATCAGCCTGTTTTATGTCCACTTCAGGACGAAGGCCTCTCCCTGCGATCTCCAATTACCCCTGTCCTGCGCCAAGTAATTCCAACTAGCGCTAGCGAATTTCCTAATTTCATCGCTCTGCCTAGTCTTCTGTCGTCCTCGATTGGGTTCCTCTTCTCTTGGTACCGATTCTGTAGCCCTAATGGTCTAACGGTTATTTAACCTACGCATTACATGACCTGCCAAGCTCCATCTTTTCTCTTGATGTCAATTAGAATATCGTCTATACCCGTTTGCTCTCTGATCCAAACCGCTCTCTTTCAGGCTCTTAACGTTATGCCTTAGCAATCTTCGTTCCATCGCTCTTTGCGCGGACCTTAACTTTTTCTCAAACTTCTTTGTCAGCCTCCAAGTCTCTGCCCCATATGTCAGCACTTGTAAAATGCACTGATTGTACACCTTCCTTTTCAATGATAATGGTAAGCTTACAGTCAGGAGCTGGCAGTGTCTGGCGTATGCAATTCAACCCAGTTTGTTCTTCTGTGAATTTCCTTCTCATGATCAGGGTTCCCTGTGATTAATTGACATAGGTAAACGTACTCCTTCACAGACTCTAGAGGCCGACTGGTGATCCTGATCTCTTGTTCCTTTGCCCGGCTATTTATCACTAACTTTGTCTTCTGCATATTAATCTTCAATCCCACTCTTACACTCTCTATGTTAAGGTCCTCAATCATTTGTTGTAATTTGTCTGCATTGTTGCTCATCCGCAAACCGAAGGTTGCTGAGATATTCGCCGTCGATCTTTACTCCTAAGCCTTCCCAGTTTAATTGCTTGAATACTTCTTCCAAGCACGCAGGGAATATCATTGGACAGACTGTGTCTCCCTTTCTGACCCCTTTCTTTATAGGTATTTTCCTGCTTTTCTTGTGTAGAATTAAGGTAGCTGTAGAACCTCTGTAGATATTTTCCTAGGTATTTACGTAAGCGTTGTGTACTCCTTGATTACGTAATGCCGCTATTATTGTTGGTGTCTCTACTAAATCAAATGCCTATTCGTAATCTATGAAAGCTATACAGAGAGACTCATACTCTGCGAATTTCTCGATAACCTTATTAATGGCATGGAAGTGATCCACTGTAGAGTATCCCTTGCTGAAGCCCGCCTGTTCCCTTGGTTGATTAAAGTCCAGTGTTGCCCTTATTCTATCGGAGATTATTTTGGTAAATATTTTGTATAATACTGGGAGTAAGCTAATGGGCCTATAATTTTTCAATTCTTTAATGTCTCCCTTTTTGTGGATTAGTATAATATTTGCATTCTTCCAGTTTTCTGGGACCCTTACAGTCGATAGACACTTCGTATAAAGAGCCGCCAGTTTTTGAAGCGTTATGCCTCCTCCATCTTTGATTAAATCAACTGTAATTCCATCTTCTTCTGCCGCTCTTCCTCGTTTCATGTCTTGCAGAGCCCTTCTGACCTCATCGCTAGTTACAGGAGGAGTTTCTGTATCCTGTTCATTACTGTTTCTAATTGAGGTATCCCGACTCCTCTGGGTACTGTACAGGTCAGTATAGAATTATTCCGCTGCTTTTACTGTATCTTCGAGATTGCTGATGATATTACCCTGCTTATCTTTCAGTGCATACATCTTAGTTTGTCCTATGTCAGGTTTCTTTCTCACCGATTTCAGGCTGCGTCCATTTTTTACGGCTTCTTCAGTCTTTATCACGTTATAGTTTTGAATATCACTTATTTTTGCCTTGCTGAACAGTTTTGACAGTTCCGCGAATTCTATTTTATCTCTTGAGTTGGACACTTTCCTTTTTTCGTTTCTTTATTAGGTCCTTTGTCACTTGGGAGAGTTTGTCTACTGGTTGCCTTGGTGCCTTGCCTCCCACTTCAATTGCTGCCTCTGAAGCCAACCTAGTAATGGCTTCATTCATTAGCTCTATGCCACCATCTTGTCTCTGTTCTACGGCTTCATATTTATTTGCAAGTAACAGCCTGAATTTGTCTGCTTTTATCCTTACTGCCTCTAGGTTGACCTGTTTCTTCTAGACCAATTTTGCTCTTTCTCTCTTCAAATTGAGGTGAATCCTAGCCCTCACTGACCTATAATCACTGCACTTTACCCTACCTATCACTTCTACATCCTGCACTATGCTGGGATCAGCAGAAAGTATGAAGTCAATTTCATTTCTCGTTTCACCATTAGCTTTAATAACACATGGCAAATATATAATTTGTGTCATGCGGTGTTGTTTATAAGCTGCCACTTTCACATGGCTGGAAGAGTTGATGCATCCTCCTTCTAGAACATGGTAACTCCTTGAAAGGTGAACCACCTGTCAAGCCATGGTCGTTCTTGCGGTGTTGCACCAGATTTCGCAAACATGGGGATGGTTAAGATGCACAAAGACTAGCTGAACCTTACCATATCCAGATGCATGCAAAGGAGGGCAGGAGTCCAACGTCTATCACTTTAGCTCAGGTTGAATGTGCATACTTGAGTAATATGTAACGCATGCTGGGTTTCTGGTTTCTTTTATTGTTAGTTTAGTTAGTGTTCTTCCCCATTTTTAGGTTTTGGTGTGTCTTTCGGTGTGTGTATATAATTGCTTCCAGAGTGGCTTTCTTGTGGTTAATAAATTTAGAGAAGGTAGTGTTCTTCATTTTGTGCATCAGACAACGAGTGAGCGTGCTTCGAAGGATGTTGGATTTTGTTGTCATAAGCAACAAAAAGGCATAAGCATATAGTCTGCATGCTGGAGGTATTCTTTAGAGCATCAAGGACATTATCATGCTGGTAACTCTGTGCACAATAATTAGGAAGATCGCAGGATGTCTGACATGTCTTCTTGCCACCATGAAAGCTTGTCAGATGCATAACGTGGGACAGACACCGTAGACCTTTGCCAGCCATCCCCAATTGTGGTTTTGACCTCCGACCACTGAGCAGACTGGCCCAAGAGACAAAACATGCAACTTTTACCCCATTAAATGTAGTGTATGTTGCACAAAATGAAGAGTTCATGTCAGGTGTTATTGTTGACACAGACACATATCTGTGAGCCTCATAAAGTAATGTCAAAAGAAAGAGAATAAAACTCATTGAAATAAACTCTTGGTATGATGGCAAGACCAGTCTCTTGTGGAGTTAAATAACAACCATGCGGCAGTATCAGGATATCAAGCTGAACAATAATTTACTCTTGTTCAGTTTGCCTTCATACAATGGGAACACCCGAGAATCCAAGAATAATTTTCTTCGTACAATGCTGCACTTATAGTCTTGAAGTACAATACCCATTGTTACCAGAAGGCCTTCTAAATTAGCATGACATGCTAGCATATTTTTGGCAAGAAAGAGAACGGAGTTATCGAAGATGCGAATGCAACTCTGCAGAAGTTAGAAAATATGAACCAAACGAAATGGTTTAAAAGTAAGTAGTTTAGAGACAAAAGGCTGTTTCATTCCATGCCAGAAAAGCAAGGAGATAATGAAAATGCTTTCAACACACATACCTTCAAGGTATGTGTACGTGGTGACAAACAAGCTTTTTAGATTGAAATGTTCGGAACCTGAATGGAGGCGTGTGACATGTACAATGAAAGCAAGACGTACAAGATCAAAAACTAATACCTTTCCTTTAGTCAGAAATTGGTCAGTGAAGTTGTCTGGCTTGTCTTGTTCCCTGGTTGATGAATGCAAGCTATATATACATATATATATATATATATATATATATATATATATATATATATATATAAACATAAACGAGAAGATAGGGGGTTAACCGAGGGGCCCGATTTTTATTAGTCATGTCATAAGAAGCCAACAGACACTGACACCAAGAACAACTTAGGGGAAATTACTTGTGTTTATTAAATGAAATAAAGAAAAGATAAATTAATGGAAATTAAAGTGGATGAAAAAACAACTTGCCTCAGGTGGGAACCGAACCCACCATCTTCGCATTTCGCGTGCGATGCTCTACCAATTGAGCTACCGCGGCGCTGTTTCCCCATCCACTTTCTTAGGTATCTACTCCCAGGGTTCTACTAGGACACATAAATACCCAAGAAAGTGGATAGGGAAACAGCGCCGCGGTAGCTCAATTGGTAGAGCATCGCACGCGAAATGCGAAGATTGTGGGTTCAGTTCCCACCTGCGGCAATTTGTTTTTTCATCCACTTTAATTTCCATTAATTTATCCTTTCTTTATTTCATTTAATAAGCACAAGTAATTTCCCCTATGTTGTCCTTGGTGTCAGTGTCTGTTGGCTTCTTATGACATGACTACATATATATATATATATATATATATATATATATATATATATATATATATATACTTGTAGGCTTCTTCGAGACAAAGAAGGGGCTCAGAAAGCACTTTTCTAGAGTAGGGTGTGTCGGCCATTGTCAGAAATTTTAACTTTATGCCAATCCAGCTAACATAAAACCTTGAGCTGTCATGAAGTTGAATCAGTTTGGTTTGACAACGGTCTCATTCTGTTAGGGCAGAAAAAGGCCTTCTTTTACGCGCTTTCTTCAGTGTAAGAGCACAAAAGCCAAGGAATGCGTTTCAGAACCATTGTGTCGGAATATAAATCGCGGCCTCGTGTTATTTCAAAATTGCAGACACACTTTCATTCCCATTCCTTGCTCCCAACTATTTCTAGTGTTGTACAGTTCATGTGGAAGTATAATCTGGGTAAACGCACAGGCTTTAGTATATACATAGAACATCTATACTATCCTTTGCCGCAGGCGTGTCTCCTGCAGTTTGTTAAGGACTGCATACACAATCAAATGGATGAACTAGAATTTGCTGAATGGTGCAGAATTCCGGTTGCAAGTTTTCTGGAGCTTCTTGATTTCTATTTAAGGTCAATTTTGGTCTGATGGGAAGGTAAAATATTTGTCCAGAAAGCTGGCATCTGCATAGGTTCCTGTGTTGTGCCTGTGCTCAGTAATATATTTTCAAGTTACATTGACCAGCAAATTAATCAAAACCTGAGTGAGCTTGCTCATAAGATATTCAAATACGGGGGTTATTAATTAGTTTTCGTCGACAAACGTAACTTTCGCAGAACGGTCATCGATGTACTGAAGCTATTTAGAGAACAATAATAAGCTTTCAACTTCGCTTTAAAAGGTCCAGAAAAAGATATGCTGCCACCTTTGAAATCAGGCTTAGTTTTACGAGGGATCACGTGTGCTGGGGATATCAACCGAGAATTTCTAAGTACCTTCTTGATTATAGGTCTAGTCATTCAAAACTTATTAAGTACAGTATTGCCACTCAAGCAATTAGAGACGCCCTAACCAAGAGCTGTCCTCACCTTATGCTTGAAAGTGTGAAGAATCTGGTAACAAGGTTTAATGAAGCAGGTTATCCAGTTTCAGGGATTTCTTTCTCTTGCGACAAGTCAATTAAGGAAGTTAAAGCCCAAGCAGGGTGGAAGACGTTTAAGGAGCAAGAGCGGAACAAGGTTGTCATTATCCCCTCCCTTCATTCTCGCACAGGCTGAGAAAGGTGGCTTCTAAGTTCCGTGTCAGGATTGGGTTTTCACGCAAAAATAAGCTGAAGGGAATATGTGAGGCAATAAAAAAGCACATTCTTCACAAGGGGTGTCTGACCAGGGGGGGGGCTGCAAATCAGAACATGGCATAAGTTTGTTCCTTGCACACAAAATGTTGTGTATTCGATTACTTTTTCTTGTGGCCCACAAAATATTATACCGGTCACACTGGAAGATGCTTCCACATTCGTCTAAGGGAGTAGTGCAGTTATTTGAAGGGTTTTTGCGCATTCGCACCTTTCTATGCATTGTCGCGACTGCGGCTGTCATTCAGTTTTTGAAAGTACTATTCTGCTGTTCAGACACTGCGAAAAGCTCTCATATGAATTAATTGAGGCTTATCACATTACAAATAAAGACTCACTATGTGTTAGAGAGCCAACCATCTCACTGCAAGATAGCGAGGTTGCCATTTTAGATCTTGGGTAAAGCCACTGAGTTGCCTTGTAGCTTAGTAATTTGTTTTTTTTTACATTAATTAATCAGCCATGAATTGTGTCATCATTGAAACACGCGCATTCGGTGATAGGCGGTTTTGATAGTGTATATGCGTATAATGAGGAGGGGGGGTGGTCATGTGATGCGTGTTATATATTGGTTATTTTCTTCCGGTAAACTTGATTTTCAGCAAGGTCTGTATTGTGTCCCCTTCTGTTCCTTTTGTCCGCATTTGTCGCGCTGTACCTACCATGAAGCTTTCCCAACTTGCCAAATTTTCTATCTTTTAGAGCGTAGCAGATAACCAATGGACCATTATATTTACAGAACTGGTGCCAAGGGATATATATATATATATATATATATATATATATATATATATATATATATATATATATATATATATATATATATATATATAAATGCACAAGGTGTTTCATAAGAGGAGAGTGTTTAATTTTGTAGGCAAAATACGGACCGCGCGCCAGCTTGCGAGAGCGAGGATGACGTGGCGTCGTGGTGATGCATGCCCTCTCCCCTCACGCAACACCTGCCGTGCTAAGGCGACAGCCAGGCTGGTGTGCCCTTTCACTCGCTCTGCTCCGTCGAGATGCGCTCGTGACGGGGCGTCGCAGCCGATCGTATTTTAGGGGCCATTTCGCTGAAACGACAGACGCTGATTGGCCATTTGATGCTTTCGCATCAATACCCACTGCAGAATAACAACGACGACGATTTTATGTTGAGCTCACGTTCGCGCTTCGTCTGCACAGTCCGTCCGACCCGTGCACTTTGGATTCCGGGGCAAATTCTGTACCGTGCAAGTAGGCAACCATAGAGCACCCGCAAAGATTAGGCGATAAGAAAAAATGCGTTTTAAGCATGCGCCCGTAGAGTGCGCCAATATCGCAACCAGCTGATCCACGCACAGCGAAGCATCGGCGCGGCCGCGCTTACCACGTGGCTTCCGAATGCATATAACCACCTCAAACCAGCGGTACATTTATGGGCCACTTTGAATAAATGCGCGCAGTACCGCGGTTCCCACAGATTTTTTCTTGCCCAATGCACGTGGTGCGTACTTGCGCAGCAGCGTTCGGCGTGTTTTGACTAAAGCAATGTCATTTCAATTTTGCTCGCCACTCACGGCGGCTGTAGCTTCCTTGGTTATGTAGTGCTTTGGACAAGAAGTACAGTAAGTCTAGTTAATAAATTTTATTCAGATCTGAGGTACGTTTTATCATTTTGTTAAATTGAGAACTTCGTTAAATCGAAACCGCTTGAATAAATCACCCAACACACCATAAAATTTATACGTTCACATTTATTGTGGCAGTTAAGCATGTACCTTGCCTTCACGGGAGCAACGATTAAACATTCGTAAAAGCTATGCGTCAATGATACTAAAATCACCAGAACTCAATTAGACCTACTATACCTACATATTGTTTCTTTAATTATGGTAAATCAGGCAAAAAGTTAGTTGATTCTAGCATTTTAGTGCTCATAAATGTGGTAGCTAGAGTATCGAATGGCATGTGAAAACATGCCAGAGAAAACAAGGACACAAGAAGAAACGGAACACAGACATAATTAGGCGCTTCTGTGTGTGTTTCGCTTCTTCTTCTGGCCTTGTTTTTGCTGCACTACAGTACATGCCATTCCATAATGATCAACCAAGAAGCCTGCATTGCCACCTTTGCAGAGAACAGAAAATTTCGTTACATCGAGATTTGAATGTGTATACGTTGCTGTGTAGCTCCTTGAGTAGCAGTATCCACATCGTTCGTGGGTGCAAATTCTTTTTGCCAATTCTGTCCTATAGTGGCAAGAAAAAAAACACAGGGGCTAGGGTCTAATGATGCTGCTTACCCAATGTTACTCCAGTTCACTCATTCAGACTTCAGAGTACTGCTACGCATGACAGCTTTACTAAAGGGACCATGCAAAGGTAATTTTCGGCACATGTTTAATGATGTGTTCTGTATGCAATGGTGAAGTAGTTTCTTTTAATTACCGTTACGCCTCCAGCTAGTAATTAACTTCTTCATGTGGTTTGGACCGGTGAATTAAGCCTTTTGATTAAAAAATGTGGTATTATACAGACTACATCAAGTCAAAACTTAATTACCCTGTACTCAGTAAACAATGTGGAAAGGATATTCCTGCCATCTCTGCATCCTTTCACGAGTGTATCCAGCTCCGTGGAGTAAAATTATCTGACTTCCACATATTTATTGACAGTGCACAGTAATTAACATGCAAAGGGACCGAGTACATACTGAATGAGATTTCAACATTTCAGTCGCGTAATATTGCCAGTATTTTGCTGCAACAGTAAATATAAATAAAGTCGTTGTCGACATGTTCGACAACTAATCATTCACATAAACAATTGTAGTATGTAGGTTTGAGTGAAGCATTTGTGTCCTACTTAAGTAAGCACAATTAAGTTACTGTGTAATGCTCTTTCGCAAATATCAATGCATCAATTTGTGTCCAAAAAAGCTTTGTTACTAATTATAAGCAGCAAATAGCTATATTACCATATTTTGGGTGTAGACTTAGTTACGCAGATTTACCTTCTATTTGCCAGTTGACAACTGCTATATTAAAAAAAACATTGGATTAAGTTTAAAAGGAAACACAGTATGAAAAGGATACAGTACTTAATGCCTATCACACCGGAATATATAAATACCATTTTGCCTACACCATTGGCAGATTCAGGTGGAGGGCCCTGGAAGTTTTATCTTTTCCCCAGAGACAGCTTAGCTCTGATTCATATGACTCTGTCTCTGTTGTGTAGAAAATCTCTCTCGCCCCGCCCCCCTTCCCCTCCTCCTTTTGGAGGAGACTCCCCCTTGATGCTGTCCTTGATCAACTCTTGGCCCACATAATTTCACAATCGAGGCATGTAAAGCCACAGTTCTTCATGCGATGCAGCTTTGACATCATGCATATCATACAGAGTTGTCCATGAACCTGAGCCCAAGCTTTACCATTCTGATCAACTGTTAATTTTTAGGGTTATGTCCTTTCCACGTGCAAATTACATTAATCCTATAATAGCACACTTTACATAATTGAGCACACAAAAAGTTACTTGGTGAGCAAAACTTGTATTTGTCATTCTGAATATCTCAGTTTGTTTTGGTGTGTGCAGTTCGGACACGATTCTTGAGAAGAATTACATGACTGTTACAAGTATGAGATGTATAATTGCTCAGCACAGCAAGCAGGTTCAAGCTGTTGCAGACTGGTACTTACCACGCAGTGCAAATTTAATCATGCCTCAGGATTTGTTTTTTTTTTTATTCGCTTGGTTTGCCAGAGGGCATAACTTCAGTGTGACTCAGGATTGTAGACGTGGCTGCTGAGTATAGATAAGGGGGAGGGGGCAGGGGGCTTTGGCATGAATATTGGTAAAGGAGGTATTATTTGTAGGGGTGGATGAATATTCGAAGTTTTGAATATGAGTCGAATATTACGCACTAACTGTTCATATTCTATAATAAATAACTGTATTGCATCTTTGATTACGTAAAACTAGCCAAATATATTGCAATATTTGAGTGTTAAAGTTGTTGCTGTTGTCTGTTAGCGAACAGAGTATCACAAATTATCAGAAGTGAAACAACATAAGTTTTTGAAGCAATGCAGAAACAAAATGGGTAATGCAAACTTTGTTTTTGGTTTCATAGAGGAAGGCTACATGACAACCCCTGATTTTTGCTTATCTATCATTTAATATTTTTGGCAGTCTAGCCATGTAAATTTTTTATAACTAGTGACTTTTTGATGTAATATTTCTTTTTACAACAGCTTCTGTTTTTTGTTTTCTCCACTTCTGATATTTTTTGGGCAACCGGATATCTATTTAGGAGTTCTTTACAAACAGTCATACAGCAGCTATTAATTCTTTAAAATCTTGTTTGTCACGAGGCTGTTTGTGCAGTTTTTGAATGAACAATAGTAAATTGGTGTTGAAAAATAATCATAATCTTCCCTGATAGTTAGCAGACGTTTTTTAATAATCAATACAAGCATGGTGCTTAATCCCAAGGCAAACATGCCTGCTGTATATGTATGCATCTGTGTTCGACGATTCAATACTTACTACTCATATTAGAAAAATGTGATATTTGCCAACCTCTAATTATTTGCATTGAAATAGTGAAGAGTTTGATGGCAGCCCGTCTGGTCTGGTCGAAAGAGGCATGACAAGTAGTATAAATCTGGATGCCAACGACAAAAATGAAAACTAAGAGATGATTCAACTGGAGCTTCCTTCACGATCATTGTGAACAAGGCTCTCATGTGGGAGCCAAAACATATCTTTTTTTTATTTTTTGTAGTTTGCGTCTAATTTTTAACTGCTTAATATTGTTATTTGTATTCATCTAGTCCTAAAAAGGTGCAATATATTTGGAGTACAACTCCTTGCATTGTGTTTCCGTTGCCGAGTTCCCTTTTAATGTAACTTCATGCACCAAACAAGTTCAACTCATACATTTTTATTCTTTCAAGGACGCCACCACTAGCAGAGGGTATGGGAGGGAGGGTCACCACTAGCGGAGGGTCTGCACTAAAATAATTATGAGCTTTCCAGTAAACATGCATTCTCATAAACAGTACTTAAATAGTTTTAGCCTATGCGGTTATTCATCAACCATGTATACTTCATCAACTTCTGACAAGACTCAGTCTTGGCAAACTTGTGATCTGACAAGCTTGAGCATGCAGTCCTCTCCATATTTGTTTCGATGAAAGCTTGCCCTTTGGTGCTACTCTGGATCCACCCCCGTTTCCTGTGATTACCACTACGGGCTTCAAGGCATACACCCTCAGGAAAACTTTTCATGCATAAACCTGCTTATTTCACACTTTTGCTGACAAAGTCGGACATTGAAAGCAAGGATGACATAGCAGGCACGTTGGTTACAGAAGTACTCTATTAAATGCTGGAGGCTCTGTAAGTATTCACCCAGCGGGCATGTCCATTTCGGCTTCTGCTGAAATGCTGATTAGCTGGGGGCACCTGTCTCCTTCTCATGCATACCCCAGCCCAGCCAATCAGAACTTCAGCCACAGATGAAATGGACATTTCCACTAGGTGGACGCTTACAGAATAAACCCCCTGTGCTCTGTCTTATCTTTCCATCCTTTTCTATATATTTTACTCATGAAACTACTTGTTAAGGATGTTGGTCACCTTAATCAATCTTCCAATAGCTCAGCACTTAAATAGGTATGCACTAGAAATAAGGCACTGTAAACCCATGAAGTTAGGTTGGCGATTGCCACTGTTATGCACCTGCGGAGAGAGTAGAGGAGGATGCGAAATTCGGCATGCTGCTTCATACGTGTCGTGCACTGTCGGCGTGGTTTATGCTATTCCACTCTCATGTGTAAAACGTACGTTGGCCAGACAGGGCGTTGTGTCAATGAGCGACTCAGGGAACATGCGCAAAAAGTAAACAACAATGTAGATAGAGGAGCGCACCTTGTTGCGCATATAAACTCTTGCAACAATTGTGAGGCGCGACTTGATGGGACGTAGATTTTTGGCAAAAGCAAGAATGAGCATGCGCGGCTTGCCTTAGAGGCCTACCACATAAAAAGACAAGGCGATAATTGCATCAGTGACACATCTTTGTCCCTGCACCCATCTGAATTTGACTTCCTATATTTGCTTATGTGATAATTCGGCAGATCTCTGTAATGTAATCTGTGCGCCTGCGCGGTTGTTTGGCCTAGCGTTTATACATGCACCGACGACGAAAAAATAAGAGAGCTAGTCAGCGCCAGTGTGTGTCGTATCTTCCTTTTGTGGTCCGTCTTAGGTATTTGCGCTGTAAGTTAAGGTTCAGCCTTACATTCTAAACTGACAAATGTGATTTAGTATGTTTCACCACAATACCCAGAGTGTTTTGCAGTGAACGGTCACGTAGGCTGTCGGCTAACTACGGCGGACGTATCCTGCAGTGAGGCATCTTCTGTATTGCGGTAAAGCATGTTGATGGTGACAAGAGCTAACCTGGCATGTGTGGCTTTTGCCAACAAAAGCTGTCAAAACATCATCCTGCCTCGAAAATCTGCTTTTGTGAGACTAGAACATTAGGTTCGTCGCTGACTGAAACCTTACATTCCCGATTCGCGTGAACCCTTCCCACTATCGGCATGCTTCACCGCAATACATGAATATGTTGCGGTGATAACAACGGTCGAACAGGCTAGAGCATAGTTTCGACAACGGAGCTTGCCTTCATCAGGGCAACTGCTTTCCTTGGCAGTTTTCGCATACGCGAGTCTCCCCCAATCCCAACGGAGAGAATTAGCTGGCAATACCTTTGCCAAGCGACGTACCGACAAGCGCTTTGTAGTGGCTGGTAGAGAGGCAAGAGTAAAAAGCATCGAGAAAATCGGTATCGTAAGGTTAGCTTCGCCACAGTACAAATATGTTATGCGGTTAGACATACAGAATGTTTTGCGGTGCAGCATATCAAGGTTGTCTGGCCCTTGATGCACGGCAGCTTCTCAAGAGACACCATGATCTCACGGCTAGTTATGCAGTTCTACGTTTGCAAGCACCCCGCATTTGATGATCTCCCAGTGACATACAAAGTGACATTGATTGACTGTGTTATAAATGGGTGACGGTACTACTGGTGCAAAAGCGTCGCTTTGCTTTTGATAACTGCGCCCGGCTAAAAAGAACACCTTGACTTCCATGTGACCAAAGCAGTTGGACAGGAAACTGCGAAATTACGTAGCTATTACTGAAGGAAAAGATTGACGGTGCAAAAAAAAAAATGACCGTGTAAACATTGGCTTACGAGGTCGACAAAACAACGGTTCAAAGCGTCACAGCCACTTCCGAAATAGCTCTGAAGGTCGGCCAGTACACTTATTAGGCGCCTCGGCGAGCGTAACGTAACAGGAGGCGGTGGTTGCCCGCGTACATCATTAAGGAACACATATTATATATGTCCCGTGACAGTTCCCTCTGCACTTTTGACATACTTCCCTGCAATACTGCTGGGTATGCTTCACCGCGTAGCACAAGTCTACTGCGGCGAGGCTGACTTCAGGATGCCGACTTATTCAATCTATCTTACGAGGCAGATCCGCTTATCACGCTTGGCAACGTTTCACCACACTTACTGCATTAATTTTTATTTTTTTATTTTCTTATAGCGACCCTGCATCACGCAGTAGCAGGGCTGATGCCGCGTCTTAATCGTTTTAACTGTGTCAGGAAAGCGTATAGGTAAGCTTGTATGCAGCAGGCACGGCGGCTCTGGCTGTTGGGAAACTTCAAGTGACGCTCTTCCGCGCAAAAAGAATGCAAGGTGATGATTAAATTAGCGGCAGCAACGCTGTAAAAAAGCAGCAGCAAAGCTGTTCCAAGATCGTCTCGCTCGATCAAGATGGTCGTGGGAAAAAAACGCGATATAACACGATCTGACGGAACAGCTCGCCATGCCAATGTTTTCTTACATCCTCATTCTTTCGCGCATCCTTCTTTGCACCAGACGACTGAATGGTTCTGTGCACGCACTGACTATCCTGACGAAATTCCACTCACATTAGCAGCTCTATATGGGATGCCACGGCCCATTCCACAGGCCGGCTGTATTTGACGCGGCCAGCAGAGCGAAATGTGCGCGCAAGGTACCTAACGGTAACGCATCAAACTTCACAATACACATTGTGTTTTGCAGTGAACGGTAACGTAGGGCTGTCAGCCGTATCAAACAGCTGACAGCCCAAACATTTTATTACACGCATATAGAGTGGTAATATGAAATACTCACGCTGTAAATGGGCACGGAATACGGACCGCTTCGTAGCACAACCGGTCCCGAAAGACAGATGCAAATGGCCGGATGTTACATCATGGGTTATAGCGGACGTGGCGTCATAAGTGAACGTGCCACCTTTTGTAAGGAGACGTTCATTTGAAGGATCGCCATCTGTTTGTGCGCAGGCGCGAGTAAGAGCGGGCGTGAGAGTAAATCTGGGGGCTTTTGCTCCTTGAATATATGGCTCTGCCTAGGCACTATGGAGGAGGTTTTTTTTAGCCCGTGTTGTATGCGTTTGTCCCCTAGACATGCCGGCATTGCGGAGTAGGGCCAAGTTTACGCTCCGCCGCTGGCTGCCCGGGCGTTGAGACAGTGGGCACGGACGGGCCCCATATGGTTATCGCTGTGTCTGAAGGGGCAATGTTCTGTCTGGTGTTGTGTAAATCGCGGGCCGCTTTTTTCGTCGCGACGATAGAGTAGACTTTTTACAAGCACTGCTCCAGGAGGGCACATGTAACCGGCAAACGAAGGCCTCGATCAGGAGCGCACCTGAGGTTATATTGAAGAAGGCGGCGCAGGATCTCCAGGGCACCCAAGGGGTCGCGGAGGGATCAAACTTGAAGGCAGGGCTGCCTGTGGGTTGGGGCCGTGGAGGCCGAAGCGTGCCAGGGGGTGTTCACATAAAAAATTGGCTGTCCACGATAACAGACAGCCGATCTTATACACCCGGCCCTGGCACGCGCAGGCCTCGGCGAGCACCAAGGTGTCCCCGTTGCCGCTTTGGTGTCCAGGAGGCGCCGCCAATAATGCGAAATAATGACACGTTGTTACAATTAGTAAAAAAAACACGATTGAATAAATATAGTTACGTCCCGCTGCCAACTTGTGACGCTAAGTTTATCACTACTGCGCCCCGCGGCTTCTGCAACTCCATGCAGTCGAACTTTGCCTCTGAAGGTAAGTCGGACAGCTTTACTTCTCACGGGCGCCGCAGGTATGAGCCAGTCTGTCCGACACACCGGTCGCCAAATCGGGCGTCAGTGCTCGCTGCTTCACCTATCTTACCGCACCGGCAGGGGCGTAGCCAGGGGGGGGGGGGGGGCTTATGGAGCTTCATCCCCCCCCCGAAATTTTTTCGTGCTGTGATGCACCACCGACCAAACAACCCCCGGTGCCGGAAATCATTCTGGATTTTGTCTAGAACGCATTTTTCACGCTTGAAAGGACATTTCGGCGAGAAGATTGCGAACTCGGGCTGGATTTCGTGGCAGCTCCCATGCACCTGGAGTCACATAACGCAAAGATCCCCATCCGAGCACAAAGTTTTAAGTGCGCTTTGATGGCGAGCGGGCTCGTCAGGGCATCTCGCAGAGGCTGTGATATCTACGGACCGCATGGATTTCAATTCCGAAACTTTATGGGTATAAAGATCGCATAAACTTTTGATGTGAAATCTGCATTGAGATTTCCAGAGTCGTGCTTTGCATTTTTAATTCCGGATCTTTGTGAGGTAAATGTTCTTATAAACATTTCATGCCATAACTGCATTGACATTTCTAAAGTCGTAAATCGGACAATACATCGAGACAAGCCAAATCAACACACTGTCAGAGAAGTTGACAAAGCACACAGCGAGCTCCGATGAGTCGAGGCGTTGTGATGGTACATTTGTGCCATCATGTCACAGAAAAGAATATCAACATTTTTTTCACCTGCGCCAAAGCATCAATGTCAACACGCTAAAGCCAGTAAAGGTAACTGTGTTGTTATTTTTTCTATAATATATTTTTTCTATAATATATAATACCATATTTATTACTCTTGTTCTCGGTACCCGCGGGCTGCCAGAGCCAGCCAGAGCGCATGCGTTTGTCTCGTGTTGCCCTGACAACCACGCGGCGCACTTTGGTACGCGTTCGTTTTTCTCTGGCCGAGTGCATTTGGCCTCAGAGAGTTTTGGACGCTTTCTAGCTAGCAGTCGACAAAAAGAAGCAATGGTCGCTCGCCACCACCATTGTAGGGACTCGACAGGTTGCAAGGCGTTCGCTTGAGGTCATCACCATAATTTCGATGTTATCGCAACGTCTACGGAGTGTTTTATCTCGCCAGTGTAGGACAACGAGCAGTATGCGTATGGATCGCTGTGGACCAAGCGTCTCAGGTTTTCTTTGATATTCTTTGGGTAGCTACATTAGGTGCCAAAAGTAGGCATTCGATTGTGGCCAACATGCTTTCCTTTGCTTTTCTTCATTTCGATGCCCTGCCCCACGCACACACAAATAAAGACATTGTTGGGGCGCAGCGAATTCTCGCATGGTGAAAGCTTGATTTTGTTACTTCTTTTGCGAAAAGTGGTGGGCCACGGGACTCTTCAGTTGCCGGGTAGTCTTATTATATTATTGTGATAGCAACTATATGGACCCTCAAGGGGCATACCTGTAGTCGCTGTCATGTTCAGTATGAAGTCCATTGGCAGCGCAGTGAAAGTGCAGGGGGGCGGGGGTGATACCACGATGGTGGGTCAGTCTTGTGTGCGCAACGGAGAAAAGCGGGAAGGAAGCGCGCCGCCTTCCGTCGCGCGCGATGCATCGGGGTAGTGGAGGGAGGGTGGGCGGGCCTTAAGATTCTGTGATCTAAAATCATGGGGTTTTAGGTGCCAAACCCACTTTCTGATTATGAGGTACGCCGTAGTGGAGGACTCCGGAAATTTAAACAACTTGGCGATTTTTAACGTGCACGTAAAACTTAGTACACGGGTGTTTTCGCATTTCGCTCCCATCGAAATGCGGCCGCCGTGACCGGGATTCAATCCCGCGACCTCGTGCTCAGCAGCCCAACACCACAGCCACTGAGCAACCACGCCGGCTGTTCTGTGATATGTGAATCTGTGATTGCGCAACATGTTTATTTGCCTTGTTTGACGCATTATACAGGGTGTTTTAGCTAACTTTAGCCTGTGGGGATGCGCGACTCTCACGCGTCCCCTGATATGTTGTTTTCCCGCACGGCTCGCGTGGCCTGGAGCCCGCGGCGGTCGGAGTGGTTGAGGCGCAGTATGAGAGATGGCGCGAGTGTTGCGCTGCTAACGCCGCCGACAGGCGGGGTTACTTGGGGGCCGAAAGACAAGGCGCTTCCTCTTTGAGTTCGGGACAGCAAGCAGTACGGACGTGCCGTGCCGCGCGTGCGCCGATCCGTGCTTCTGCGAGACCCTCTCGCGTGGCCGCCTTGGAACGCGCCACCGTTCGCGTGACCGTACATGCGAACGACCAGGCGTTGGGGTCCAGCATGGGGCGAACATATTCGCTCGCTATCCGGTCGCGGTGAGTCGGACTTCCTAGATTTGTCACGCGCCCATCGGCATGTTTTGTGGATAGCAACTCGGCTAGCAGGCATTGATCTATGAAAGGTGCAATAAATGCCCTTGTGATTGTTTGCACTACCGTGTTGTCGTTCCTTTGTCCCAAGAGCACGGTGGAGAACCCCACAAGCCAGAGTTTAAAAATATGCCGATGCACTCTAAGACGACGCGACCAAATGCATGTTGCTCACTTTGGTATGCAGTGTGTCACGGTATTTCTGTACTTTGTTCAGTTAGATAATTAGTCAATATTAATTGACTAACTTTTGAAGCAACGGAGCTGGGAAAAAAATTCCTATTAGAAAGTTGCAAAGCGGTTTGCAAAACGTCCGAATAAACAGTTTGTCTTTCTATTATGTATTAAGTATTAGTGTTTCTCAGTTTACTGCGGATGCCCGCAAAATACAAAAGAACACAACGTGACATGGCCACTTGAGCTTCGTGAATGCACTGCTTCCAAGCGTTCTACGCACAAACAGCCATAGGTGCGCTGCTGCTTAAAAAGCGACTGGGCAATGACGCAAGCGTTGGCTGTTCAAGTAGCAACCGTTATCGCTTGCACTGCGTAAAGCGACCGACGGACGTGGTGGTAGTTGGTAGTTCCAGACAGCGATAAACAAACTATCGTGCATCGGCTGTTAAAGAGCGAGCAATTTCGTGATGCCTTTTTCCAACGAGGAAAAAGCAGACATGATCCTTGTCCGAGGAGCTGCAAGCGGACAGGGACGGCAGGCTGCAGGAATATTTGGAAGCTGGCACCCGAGAGTCGTTGAAGCAAGCCAGCAGCTTCACAAGAAAGAGGCAGAGAGCTTCACTCATAAATAATGAGGTTCGCTCCAACGTTTTGCCTTTCGTGGCGGCCAATCCACACGCTAGCACGCGCAGCGTGAGCGCGGTGTGTCCTGCTCAAATGCCTGGATGATTTTGAAAACAGCTGGACTGCACCCTCATCACCTGCAGTTGAATCAACGCCTGGAGTCAGGGGATCTCCAAAAGTGACTCGACTTTGCGAATTCGATTTTGATTCAGGAGGAGCAAGATTCTGACTTTCTCACCAAGGTTTCTGGACTAACGAGGCGAACTTTTCCCGAAATCGCCAAGTAAATATCCACAACGCACACTACTGGAGTGAGCAAAACTCCCACTGGCTAGGAATATCCCGCCACCAACATCAGTGGTCTTTTAACGTTTGGTGCGGAATATATGGTAGCACAGTCATTGGCCCAGTGTTCTTGAACAACACTCTGACCTGCAAGAGTGAGGTCCTCAAAGAGCCGGTTGAAGACTTCTGCTGCAATATGCCACTAGCCCATCTTGACGCAATGTGGTATCAGCACGACGGGGCCCCAGCCCACAGCTGCAGTCAAGCACGAGCATGGCTTGATGTACGTTACCTTCTCAGGGCAATGGATAGGGAGAAACGGGCCTGTCCTGTGGCCTGCAAGGTCACCCGACCTGAACCCTCTTGACTTTTCGCGTTGGACTGCTGAGCACCAGGTCGCGGGATCGAATCCCGGCTACGGCGGCCGCATTTCGATGGGGGCGAAATGCGAAAACGCCCGTGTACTTAGGTTTAGGTGCACGTTAAAGATCGCCAAGTTGTCTAAATTTCAGGAGTCCTCCACTACGGCGTACCTCATAATCAGAAAGTGGGTTTGGCATGTAAAACCCCATAATTTAATCTTCTTGACTTTTTCTTGTGGGGCTATATTAAGGATCACGTATACACGACGGAAACGACGACTCCAGAAGCCTTACAGCAGAATATAACTGAAGACTGCCACAGCATTTCACCGACGGTGCTCAAGGCAGCGACAACAAGCTTTCTCAGAAGATCCCACTGTTGTATCGCTGCAGAAGGTGACCTCTTCGAGCGCTTGCGGTGAAAGCGCATGAAAAATAAACGTAAATTCAGTGAAAGACTGCGTCTGGTCAGTTAGGATACTCTTATTCTACCATTTTCAGCCTTCCGAAAACTGATTTTTTTCTATTTAGCGATGTTCAATTTGCTTGCAGCTATCGCGAAATGACGGACCTGTTACTTCCGGTAGCACAAACGATAACCGCTGTGTCTGCTTAACGCTATAACAAACTTTCGTGAGGGGAGCACATCGTTGGCGTAAATGGCACAGCCAACGCCAACGTCGTTGCCCTGTAGTTTTAAGCGGCGGCGCGTGTATGGCTGTTTATGCGCGGAACGTTGGGGAGCAGTTCAATCACAACGCGCAAGCGGGCGTGTCACTTGGTGTTTTGTATTTCGCAGACATCAGTAAACTGAAATACACTAATACTTAGTAGATATATACAAGACAAAAACTGTTTATTCGGGTGTTTTGCAAACCGCTCTGCAATTTTCTAATTAGAATTTTTTTCCCAGCTTCTTTACTTCAGAAGTTGGTTTATTAAACTTGACTAAAAATTTAATTAAAATATAAAACGTAGCGTGACGCACTACATACAAAAGTGAACAACATGCACTTCGTCATGTCGTCTTAGAGTGCATCGGCATATTTTTAAACTCTGGCTAAAGTTAGCTGAAACACCCGGTATACAGTGACTTTTGCTTAGATACGTAGATTTATCGGATATTTATACGCATATTTAAATATCTTGTTGCGAGGTTTTGTGGATACATGCAGTGAACTTTGTTTCCAGAAACACTTTCTTGCTTTTTATCAATTTTTATCTTCGCATTTGTGTACTCCATTGTACTTCGTATTTCTAACGTATATTTTGCAGAACTGCGGCTTTTTATGTGTGATCTGTGTTGCGACTACAATTTCGGTGCAATTACAATACACGACCGGTGACAGCTGCTCCTGCGCAGTACATTGGAACGAAGGACAGCGTCACTGAGTTTCGTCCCTGGCCGTTGCATATGTACAAAAATGTAAACAAGGTTCTTGAATGACAAAGTTTCATTGAAGTATTTGGCCTCAACTTGTTCATTTTACGGCCTTTACATTTATCATATAAGCGGTATGCACTGCTTTGCTGGGTTCGCACTGATATAGTTCTAAAGTTCGTTTGATATTTGTTTTCTTATTAAACAGACAAAAAACATGGAATCATTGATATCCGTTAGTCCTGGCACAATTTTTGGGACATAAGAATATATTCGTTTATGAAAAAAATACATATTTTACTTGTCTTGACAGTGCGTAGCGTTCAAGAATTTGTTTGCAGTATCTTTGACAATGGCAATGCAGTTATTATTAATGTATTGATTCCTCGGCAAATTCTATGAGGAGGCCGAGCTCCAACGTGAGCCCCCCCCCCAACGAAATTCCTGGCTCCACATGTGGCGCGCGAGATTTAGCCGCGATTCCCCTTGTGCCCGGTCGCGAAATGCGCAGTTGCTGCCGGAGCACAACGCCGCCCCCACCCCTTCCCTCCCATCCCCTCAAGGCCTCTCGCTCGAAGGAAGACGGCGCGTTTGCGCTCCGCTTTCTCCTTCGAGCGCGCCAGCTTGAGCCGCGGTCGTCGGCTTCTCTCGCGTGCTTTCACTCGCACGACGCGCGGCGACAGTGTAATTGCCCTTGGTCTTTATAGGAAACATCACGGAAAAAATGCGTCTGAAGGAAGGAAGGAAGGAAAGAAAGTGTTTCAAAAAGTAGGCGAGCGTGGTTGGGCCCTTAGTCCAGGGCTGCGTCCATGTAATTGCATCATGGCCTCTCTTATTTTGTTTCTTTCCCCCATGGTAAAAGAGATTGGTGAAGATGCTTATCGCAATCAGGTAGGGGGCGATAGCCGTGATGCGGCACGCGACGACCCGGTAAGAGATTCGTAGAACCGGAATACGAAACTGCCGAGTGCGCGCCGGCGTTTTTACCCGAGACGGTCGGCCGAGTATTGTGGTAAAGCTGATGCGGGCGGGCGGCGACTGTTCTCCATCGCGCGCGCCTCACGCCTTTTCTTGTTTACACGAGATCAAGCGGCCAGAAAACATTTTATACGATAGCAGTCTGCAGCAGGGAAAAGGCGGCGCGTTTGGGCTATCGCCTATTAAAACCGTGCAGTACACTTCCAGCGGCACCACGCACTGTAAAACAGATTGTAAAGATGCTTATCGCAATAGGGCTGGCGGCGACGGCTGTGAATGACGCGTGCAACGACCCGGGAGGCCGTTTGCGGAATGAGAAACTGAGGGCGCGCCGGCATTATTCTCGTGCGATACGGGCGGGCGAGTATTGCGGTGAAGCTGCCGCAGCGGGCAGCTACGATTCTCCATACCTCGAGCAGTTTTAGACGAGACCTAGCGGCCGGGAAAAGTATCATACGATCGCAGTTTGGCGATGCACTGAACGTTGGTGCCGAAATGTATTTTCAGGGCACGTACGAAACGGTAAACAATAAACGCAAGTCTACTGCGTCACTTCTTTGTGTTCCCGATTGCGAACGTTGGCGCCGGGAAATGATACGTAACGGGATCGTGTCAACGAGGTTATACTGTATTTGAAATTGCTTTTATCACCGGAAAAATACTTTAGACGTAACTTTCAACTACAACGATCATGTCACTTGTGCCTGGCAAACTTCCTCAGGTCGGCGATGGGACGGCTTTGACGGGGCAGGCGCCATTTTACATATGGGCTTCGAATTTGGCATGCCCCCCCCCCCCCCCCCCCAATATATGCTTTTTAGATTCCACAATTCATGAAGGCAGATTAAACCTGTATGCGCATAGTAGTTACATTAGAACTGATCACTGAAGATGCGGTCTTTGACCTCATGTTAATCATTAAAGGAGTACTACGTGTTATCGTTACTTACTTGCTTGCGTTTGTTTTTATTGTAATGGCAAAAAATTTCAATGCCCTACCACTCTGAAGAATGATGACCAGCAAAGCTGTGTATCTGGGCCCCTTAAAGGAGTACTGACACAAAAATAATCCACGTGGTTTTTTTCTGCTTTAATAAGTAGTTAATGACCCAGTAATCACGGCACGAAACCTCATTTACTTCAGAGCACGACAGGTAACTATTTGCAGTCTTTTTTGTAGCGACCAGTCGAAGTTTCGGTTCCAGAGAGCAACGAGACGGGAGAAACGGGAATGTAAACAAAGTGGTCACGTGTTCGCAAAAAGCCATGACGTATGCTCTGACGCGCAGCCAGCGTGCGCGACCAACTTGCCGAGTATTGTCGTTATGGTTGTCGTGCGACTGCCGCATCGGTCGGACGATCGCAGCCAATGACAGCGCCGGTAGCGTGAACGTCATGGCCACATGGCAGACCCGGCGGGGCGGGGCCGGCGTGCGGCGCCTCGCCGCTCTGATCATGTCTGTTTTTTTTTTTGTTGTTGTTGTTGTTGTTTTCTCCCCCTGGTCGAAACGCGGGCCTCTGCCGCCGCTGACGGCGGCACATAAGTCGGCTACAATTTGTTTCTGACACGAAATAACTTCTAGGATAAAGTGACCTCGAAAGAGTGCGAGTTATAAAACGTTGTGCGAAATAGTAAATCGTCGGGGTGATTTCTATTCGGACGCGGTCAGCGCAGACGCGTCAGCAATGGTCTTTATACAAAGCGGCTCGCCTGACTGGCGTGTTTACCATCGTAACGGCACCGGGAAAACTTAACCGTATTTTCACTTAAGAGAAACATAAATGTTCAGGCATTGATTGTGCTGACGAATTTTGGTGCTTTATTACGAGCTGCGGACGCATCGCAAGGACTCTCGGCATCGGATAGACGGCCGGCGAGCTAGGCCTACATCGTCTCCCAGCGATCGCAAGATCGCCTGTCATGCTCGTTCGCTTCTGTCGGCGCCAATAAAATCAAATGTGCTGCAATTTAAGCTTGACATAACTGTGTACACGTTGTGCCGACTAACATAGGTGCTTCGTTATACGAGCTGCAAGCGATCGTGTCACAAGCGCAACCGGTGTCGGATTCGATGGCCCAGCGAGCTATGCCTGCCGGCTCCTGGCCATCGGCGGCTGTCAACGGATCCGATACTGCTAACGCGGCCTTGCGGAAACACGTCTACAGTGCTCGCATAGACGTGTTTATATTGTCATCGTTTGTTTCATATAAGATAGCTGTACAAATACGGTTGCTTTCACTTTCTGTTCGAAGTTACGCAGCATTCCGAATTTCCAGGCAGGGGCGCCGGTTCTGGGCGGAGCTACCCGCCGCTCGCTCATTCGTACCATGTGCCCCGAATCGCCGCATGCGGCAAGTCGCACACGACGCGCCGTACGACAGATCGCACGGAAAATCGCACCATGTGTCTCGCGCTTTAGACGTGGCCAATCACTTAGCGACTCGGATATTGCGGCCGGCGATGGCGATGACGAACCTCAACAAAACCCTCGCATCGACCACGATCAACGGTAGGTCACAACAAATCGGCGTTGAACGTTGTGGCAGCGCAGTCAAGCTGATATTGTGGGAAATATCCCGATAGACATGACGACACGGAGAGCGTCCCACTACAACAGCTAGAACAAGCAACAACAGAGAAGAGCACATGTAAGCCGCATGGCAGCCAACGAAAATTCGTGACGTAGCCACATGACGTAGCGTTTTCTTGGCTATTTACAATCCCGCTTGATGTCAATGTCGCGAGGTGCTCTATTTTGCGGTTGGCTGCGCGCACATACTTTAAAATTTATTGTAAATATGTTCTAGGCGATATTCGCCGCATTGATTGTAAATATGTTCTAGGCGATATTCGCCGCTATTTTATAGACGATGTGTGTGTGACCAACTAAATTGATCTCACAAGTTATCTCGACTTCAAATTTTTGTGTAAGTACTCCTTCAAATTTGGACGTGTGGCAGCCCCACCGAAAAAATGTGGCATTACAGAACTTAAGGTACCATCAAATGAATAATTTTTGCGCCCGTGTAGTACAGCTACAACCCATTTGCGTATTATGCAAATTTCCTTGCTTTCATGGCCCACTGAAATACTGCACATAAAATAAATGAAAGAACACAGCACTCATGTTAGCGGAAGACCTTAATGCCTACCTTTTAGTCCTTGACCTCCAGCAACTTTTATCAGCAAAACATACTTTACCAGTAACAACACACCGTGTGAACACATCACAGTGTCGACACGTGCGACGCATTTTGTGATGTGCGAATAAAGATTTTCTTTTCTGTCAAAGTCACCTATGAGGAAGCTTTATCTTGAAAGCTATCCTATCTAAATACATGGAAATGGAGAAATTTTTCTTGGCAAACACAGTACAGCTTCCAACGTGGCTTGTTCAATAAAAAATAAAATTAATATATATTGACTGAAGAACCAGACTTTCTTATTTAGCTCAATTTCTTGCGATTTTAGAAAAACTGCTTAACTTTTGGAAATGTAACTGTACAGTTTGCAATTCTAACTTGTAATGAAAAACGATATCGCAATTCTGTAACTGACTAATAAAGCATCTCAAGCGAACAAAATTATGCGCTATACACCACTCTGAAAGACCATACCACTAATTGTGAGCATAATCTTTGGAAAACCTTTACAAACATTGCAACAATCTTACGTGGTGGTGGTGGTAACAACTTTATTGAAAATCGGGCAAATTCGTGGCCTCGGCCTAGGCCGCCCCCGAGGAGGTCCGGAGATCCCGTCTCCTTGCCGCCTCACGGGCTTGCTGGATGGCCCATAGTTGATCTTGGAGGTTTGAGCTGCACATTGTGGCCGTCCACCGCGTCGCAGCTTCATCTGGGGAAACTGCATTTTCTCTGCATATAACCTCACGTTCCCAGAGAATGTGTCTAAGAGATGCATGAGCTCTGCTACATAGATGTCTGGATATATCCTCCTGAGATGGGTGGGGAAGGTCTTGGTTTGCAACTGCCTCCAGTCTACTGTTTGGGCCCTGTTGAGTTTGAGATTAGGGGGTGGATAAACACGCCTGGAGTTTTGATAAAATTTTGTAATGTCACAGTACCTGGTCTTTCTATACCGCTCTGTCCACGACTCCGCTGGATTTCCAACCCCAAGAAAGGATCCTTGTATGCAGGCGCGGAATGCAAGACCTTGCGCTACGCAGTGGACCTCCTCGTTGAGGTTGGGTACGAGGGTGTCGGGGGACATGAGAGCCAGCAACTACATATATAATGTGTCATTCCTCCGTCTCCTTGGAGGTGACATAGTTTGCGTTGGCTTTGAGTATAGCCTCAGCATTCGGCGAAAACCTGCCTTGTGCATAGTTTCTGACCGCCGTCTTACACAAGCCGTAAATTTATATATCATATTTATCCATTTCAGATTGCCTAACAGATGCAGTCTACGAAACTGTCACACCTGTTTTTGGTGCAAAGTTACAGCTTCGTAAACTGTGTGCTTCGCGTCTTTTTTAGCTTGCCAATTTTTCGCAATGTATTGTAAATAAATTTCGAGGTTCTAAATCAAAATTCTGTGTTCAAGGTTGCTAGGATTTACCTTTCTCTCTCAAGTGCAACAAATTTCACTCAAAAAGGTTCAGCAGTTGCCTTATAAAAGCATTTCTGCATTTTACATGTATCCAAATGAGGAAATCGGAGTTTGTCCCAATAGAAAGCTTTCTCTTATGTGCCACATGATCATGACAGTAGCCCCAAATGAATACACAACACATGACGATGTTTGATAAACAACCGTATAATTCGTTACAGTAACTGAACAATAGCGCAACATTTTGACAGGCCTTTCTTCACATGGTTTGTACAGCATTTCACCTAGTCTTTTCTTGACAATGCTGTTGGACGCCAAGAACGAACAGGGCGACACCTTGCATGCACTGCAAACTTCGAGCAATTCTTACATTATGCGCATTAAAAAAAAGTGAACTCTGGTGCAGAGCAGAAATGATCAGCTACAAAAAAAGTCACCAGCACAAAGCCATAGCCAAAAATGTTATTGTGTGCTTCTGCAAAGAGGTGGGACAAAGAGAAGAGCTTAGGAGATCTAAAAAAAAAAAAATCATTTATAAAATCTCTAAACTCCCACCGCAAAAGGATGGCCTTGCAGCACACAGCACACTGTGGCTACTTTATGCAAGTTGTGCCACACGCACACACAACGGAAAAAAATTCAATAATGTGCCCTGAAATGCCGCACAATGTTCTATATACACTCAGAACAGAACTGCCAACTTAATTTATATCATTAAAGACAAACAAAAGGCTAATTACATCAGTTTTGAACTAACCCTAAAAATTCCTAAATGACCGATGACACCTCCATGGAACAGAGGCACACAACCCTCAGTACATCCTGAACAATTAATGCATACGTGGCCAGAAAGCACAGCAATCGTGTACTCAAAAAGCCGGAAACGATTGACCACAACATTGCTGGTTAAATAAAAGCAAGAAAAAAATTATTTCAGCACTCAATATAGGGTGAAACATCTTTGAGTGAGATGCTGATCCTAGGTTAAGCCTCAAAATTTCATCAGGCAGTAGCAAAGATGCAAAGTATATAACATACTTCTCAGTGTCCTAAGCCTATTTATGCGAAGTGTTTCTTCTCTTTGTACAAAGAAACCACGCTATACATGTAAGATGAGGCAGGAGCATGTTCCTTGGAGAAATGGTGGAGGAGGAATAAAATGGGACCAAGGGAGAAAGCTAGAGTAAGAGTCATTTGTGACAGGATGAAAGTGTAAAAAACGCACGGTGCTATTACAGTGATGCAACCAACACTCGTTAGAAAAGTTCATTCCGATAGTCACAAACAGCCTTGGCATCACGTTGCAAAAAACAATTCGGCACTGCAGGAAGGCAGGCCAGCAATCTGTCCGAAACTACAGCATCCCTATTTGCTGCATGCCAGCCTACATTACAAACCGGCTTCGTTTGCAAGCCAAACCACTATATTGCCATGCACTTACGGCATCTGTGTCACATTTGGCAACTTGTCAGTCAGAACACGTGGTGCCCTCCCTTGTCCAGTTAGGCCTAACAGTGCGCTAACCCTAAACCATGGCAGGCAGCCAAAATTACACCAAACTGCAGACACCCTGCGCGTGCTGCACTTCTCGTCAGGCGATATGTTTCACCAACTCCTGCAGTATAGCGAGTGCAAATGTGGCAACGCCACAATGCCACTTAACATCTGTCACAATGGGCACAAAAGTGTCAGGGCCTCGAGATGTGCAGCAAAGCTTTTTCACCCGTCTACACTGTCGTCTGCAGGCAGTACCACTCACTCGTTCCCACATTTTTATACACAAACGATGATTGCAAGTGGGCACAACCCGTAGCAGTTCGTACCTCTGATACAATGAGGAAATATGGCTCTACTATCTGCACATGCCGCCAGCATGGCATCTACTAAGCCAACACAGGATGATAGGCAGTACCTGGATTTGTCTAAACTTCATCCTTCTAACTTTGAACGACTTTTCAAAACCAATATGTTATCGCAGATTTGCTGCATGGCAAATATAAGGCTTATTTAGGCAGTAATTTATATCATTCGTTTTTATTTTTCTCAACGTTAAGAACCGGATAGTTCAAACATCAAATCACGTATGGTTGTCCGAACCAAAGAGTTGTTCACGGGAACACTGAGACAGTAATCAACAGAGGGAAAACAAGAGGAACCTCGACTAGAGCCAACGTTTCAACAAGGGGACATTTGTCAGGGCAAAAACAAGTCTCTTTGTCAAAACGCTGGCTCCTTGTTTGCCCACTTATGATGACCAATGATTAGTGTGATTAACCAAATGGAATTTAGGCTTAGCTGCTGATGTGCTTGAGAGTCAATTACATTTATCTGAATGAAATGAGACCAAACAATTTATGTACTTGCGAACATACGACACTTAACTACGAATAGACGTAAGGCCCAACACTTGAAGTGAATTACGATAAACCTTAAAAGAAGCCGCAATACACTTTCTCAGCAAAGCCATGCAAATGAAGAAAATTCAAGCAATGTGCATTATTTGCATGCCGGCTGAATGATTGCAGAGTGTCGTGCTCTGGCAAACTTAGTATGAAACTGTGTACACACAACCTGCCGAGAAAAAGAATTTAGGAGAAACGAAGACTGAGCATACCTTCTACCTGAGGCAAGGAACTTAGACATGTTCAGTGGTGTTCACTGATGAACAAGCACCTTCAGACCAACATATAACAAAGATTATAGGCCTTCTGGCAGTGGCACCACCAGCAATGTCACCCCATGTCACATTATGTCAAAGTAACAAGTTACGGAAAAATGGAACTTGGGGTGAACTGACTTTAGAGCAAAAACAACTTAAAACCTGCCAGACAGCAGTTTTATGAGCAATCTGAAAATGATAAACTCCTATGAACCATTTCCACCAAGAAACAGTGAACAAATCTGAGGAGATCTAACAGGCTAGCTGGCCCACCTATCAGTCACTTCAAGCTGACGTACCTTGCAGACAATAGTTTACAACGTTAAGGGGGGGCTTTCCGCATCCTAGCTTGGCTAGTACGTAGAGAAATAACAACCACGCTAACTACAGCAACTAAAATAAACTGGCAGTAATGACCCAAGATGCACTGTCAAAGGGCCAGGCCAGCTGCTTATGGAATTTGTCGAGGTGCAACATTGACCTTCAACCAAAACTGTCATGGAGCTCATGTACATACGGAGGTAGAAACAAACCACATTTCTCTCAAAGGCTGCCGAGAAGGATGGGTACAAATGACCTAAACAGTGAAGAAGCTCAGCTGGTGGCTAGAAACCAAATGAGTACGTTGCCTGCTATACCGGTAATTTGTGGCAGTCGGCACGTAGTACATAGCCACAGCCTGTAACACTAATTGTTCATCTGTGGAAACATGAAGGTCGACATGGCCACTGGCACTCACTACTAGACCAAGCCCAACACTGCAAAATGCCAGCTGTCTGCACTGCCTACAGACGACAACAGTCTATGGCTCAGCTCCAGCACCAAGTGTTCTTGCCCATAAACTAAGCAAATGTTATCCGTTAAAAACCAAGTATAATCCTTAACTTCAGCTAAAAGAGCAGCATGCCATCAGCAGGCTACATCACCTGCACACAACAGACGTGCATCGGCACTTCGTTCAAATGACCAGCACGGCTCTCACGAGCCAGCGCCCAGGGAAGAAAAAGAAAAAAATTAATGTGAAGGGCGCGATGCAGGCAAGTTGGGGAGAACAAAAAGGAAAGCCAGCTCGTGTCTAGCTCGAGGGAACGCTTGCAGATGGCGATGCCCTACCTGCACAAGCGACAGCTAGAAGAGCGGATTTGAGGAGGAGGAGCGGGAGAAAGAGGGGGAGGAGACTCAGAGCAGTGAGCAAGGGCGCCGCTTCTTGGGCTTGGGCTGCGGGCAGAGCACTGCACGGATGGCCTCGTCAAAGACGTTCTTCAGGCCCTTCTGGGTGAGAGCAGAGCACTCGAGGTACTTGACAGCGCCAATCTCCTTGGCCATGGCCAGTCCCTGCGGGTAGGTGATGGGGGCAAGCTTGCGGTCGCGCAGTTTCTCCACAGTATCCTTGTCCTCCCGCAGGTCCAGCTTGGTGCCCACCAGGATGATGGGCGTATTGGG
Source organism: Dermacentor andersoni (assembly GCF_023375885.2). Lineage (NCBI taxonomy): Eukaryota > Metazoa > Arthropoda > Arachnida > Ixodida > Ixodidae > Dermacentor > Dermacentor andersoni. The sequence goes on from NC_092821.1 coordinate 35,637,164, forward strand.
ACAGTGGTGGCTCACCTCTGGGTACCACTGCACACAGTTTCAGAGCATTTGTATTTTCACCGTGAAAGGCCTTCCAAGGGTCTTCATGGACTAGCAATAACTTTGTTGCCAGATCAAACTAAAGGTGGCACAGCACACTATCAGTGCATAAGTGTGGATCTGTGGCTGGCTGTGTGCATAGCAATATACACAATGTCGCCTAACTGTTATTGGTGATGGCCAATTTTCTATTAATTAAACGTGTTGAAATGATAATATAGTGTCCTCCAGCATCAAATTTTTAGGCAGGAAATGATGTTTAGGCACTACTGTGGGTCTGCTGCGAATGCATTGGTTAGAATATCAATCCACCTATTCACTCAGCCATAGCGCTCTACTCACAGCGCTTGAATAAAGTACACTGGCACTGGTATTAAATGCCGCTTTATTGTGTCTGAGTATTTTTCAAAGCGGTCCTTGAAAATCTGCAAAGTCCCTGTTTGTTCCTGTCATTATTCCTTTGGTGCCCAGCATCACATTGTAAGAGCTCTGCGCTTTTTCATAGTCCCTAGTGCCGTGAGAATGTCCTTAAAAATGAATGCCTTTTATTGCCCCCAAGGGCTCAAATCACCACAGGCACGTCTGAAATAGCTCTGAAGGCCTACCAGTACAATTATCAGGAATACAGGTGCTCGTACTGTGATAGGAGATGGCGGGCACACGCAGGTATAATTAAGGAATGCATACCGTCTCGTGACAACTCCCCTTCCCACTCTTGGTGTGCTTCACTGCAGTACCTCGCATTTGCTTCACTGCATAACCCCGCAGAGCTGACTTTCGGGAACCGGTATTACACAACATGCCATGCGTACCAAGCTTCGAAGCCATTGGCGAAGATTACGAAGGCGGAGTCAGCGTTACTGCTAATAGCAACAAATTGTTTGAATGAAAAACACGGCACTGAACAGCAAGCTTAGCAGCGAACGTCGAAGTAGCTAGGCCTAGCATTGCTGCTGTGGTGGCTACGACTGCCAGCGGATTTGCGCGCGAGAGGGCCGGTTTGAGGTGGCGAAATAATCGAAACAGTGACAATGGTAGTGTCAGGAACCAAGTAGTCGCAGCGGAGCGCCAGGACAAGAGGACCAGCGTAGCAGACTTCTAGAACGCCAATGCGCGTGCCCTGCTAGTACATAGAGCACAGACCGCCCAACTTTATTTCTGTCGTATTTCACAGCTGGCACCAAGGCACTGGCCGAGAGCGCCGACCTTAGCGGGACACCACATGGCAGCGTCAGTAGGGGGCTACAGTGGCTTTGACAAAGGCCACTTTGGACCTGCGGTCATGGCAAAAGGTCTGGAAAATCGGATGGCGAAGGTTTTTTGCATCCGAAATTTCAGACGTTCTTATAAATTGACTCTATGGGGTGCGTGGCAGTGTGGTGAAGGCGTATGAATTATCAGGAGTGTTCGAATAACCGGACATCCAGAAAATCTGTCATTGACTGTATTAGTATGTGAAGGCAACCAGCCAACGCAAATGGCACTGGAATCATGATTATGTGACAACAATTGGATGACAAAGCTGGAATGACCAAGATGGTATTACGACAATGGTATAAATACTAATGTATGGCAAGGACAATAACAACCATGGCATACTGACAAAGGAATGACGTCATCCTACTGTTGTCTTTCTACCATCACCATGTCATTGTAACCACAGAGTTGTCATGCCATGCAGCCATTCCATAGTCATTCTGTCGTAGTCATCCCATTGTCATGTTATTCCTTTATGATTACGCGCGGGGCCCGAGTTTTGTTCAAGTGTCAAGAGTCTATGTTGAGTGAAGCATTTCTATGTGAAAATGTGTCAAACTTGTTTGTGCACTCTATTCTTGGAAATGGTCGCTAAAGAAGAACAAAACGCCAATGAAAGTGTCACTTGAACCAATTTTCCCCAATGAATGGGATCAGCATGTATTTTTTCTGTGTTCATTATTTGAGCACAGAAAAATTACATGCTCAGTCAAATCATAGCAGAGTCAATCTGCTGGGATGATGGATTTGCAAGCTAGAGCAAACGACAGTTTCATTCAGTTCTGTGTGCTCAATTTCGTGTGTCAAACTAAAATTGCACTTCACCTTCAACATGAGCACACCAATGGCAAGAAGCTCAAAAAATTAATTGTGGGGTTAACGTTCCAAAACTGCACGGTGGGTTTAGGGACACTGTAATAAAGGGCTCCGGTTTCATTTTGGCCCCACGGGGTTCTTTAATGTGCACGCGAAGAATGATACACTAGTGCTTTTGCATTTAAACCCCATTGAAATGTAGCCACTGTGGCTTGGAATCAAACTCGCGACCTCAGCAGTGGAACACCCCAGCTGGTAAGGGTAACCGGTGGTATGGTTCACACCAGAGTGCCTTCAACATTCCTGAAGCATTGTGAACACAAATATTAACATAGCACATGCACTGGTTACATACAGCAACAGCTGGTGTCGGAAGTGAAATGCAAAACTGTCTGGTGCACAACCACAGAGCAAACCGCAAAAAAAAAAATAAAGCACACAACCACTGAACCAAGAGACATAGTCAACATCACACTCACCAAGGCAACAAAGACCTTTCTAAGAAGACTGGAAAAGTTCTGACAAAGAACCTACATAGAGACAATGATGCTCTCGTAATTGTTAGTTTCACATTACCACTAAATAAAGATTTAAAAATCAATGGATTAGCACAATCTTCAAGGACAATGTGTGCAATCCTATGAGCGCTGATCAAACTCCAAATGCTTTGAACATGTGCCGCAGTACGGAATAAGTAGTTCTTTGTAAAACATTGACCACAAAGGCAGATGATGTCAACTGTACAAATGCTGCTCCACATGTCGTACACACTGCTGCAAACAATTCTGCACACATTAAAAAAAATTTCACTGCATAAAAGAAAAGCTATTATTCATTTCACTAGTCCTCTACCACAGTTTGAACTCAACGAAGGAGGTCTTCAGCACATTTTTTTTTTTCTTAGAGAATATGCACCCACCTTTGCCCTGACGTTTTCAAAGGATGCTGGGTTCACCAAGGAGAAGCAGATGAGAAAGACATCCTGCAGAGGAAAACAAGAACAGTGGTGGCTGACTCAAACATCACAGTTCACTTTCATTACTGTCGCAGCATAATGCCTCAAAAGAAACCACAGACAAAGGTGCGTCGACCCCGACAGGGAACCCCCAATCAAAATCTGCTCTCGAACAAAAGAGTTGTGTTTTCATGATCCAAACAAGTTTTCAATTTGCATTTTTTCTTTACATTTGGTTCAAATGACATTGAACTTAATGACTGATTGGGCCTTAGTAGCAGAGCAGTGCTGTAACAGAGAGCTCTGGGTTAATTTTGACCACTTGAGTTTCTTTAACATGCACCCACGAATGCACGTTAAGTACGTTTTTATATTCTAACCCCACTGGAATGTGGACAACATGGCCAGCGATTGAACCCGCAACCTAGTGCTGGGCACTAGAACGTCAGGCCACTGAGGCTCCGCAATGAATAAGAAAATAATGTCAGTCTTCATTGTTATAAATGCCTTCAAGCAAATTCTTCCACTTAAAGGACTGACAAAAGATTTTTAAAGACCCAGTTTTTTATGGTGCAATGCAAAGCTTACCCTCGGCAGTGTTTGCATCTACAGCAGTTACTCCCAAAAGTGTGCGGATATTTAGAATGCAGAATTTTTCAATCTGAGCAGCCTCTAACAAAGTAAGAGTCCCTCTTCCAGCAACGCTGGGAAGTGAGTGCAATGTAGATAGCCCGCCTAGCAAATTGTGGAAGCCACCCATCGTTCTGCTTTCATGAGAGTGTAACTGTGGTTAATCACGTACATTTCGGCCTTTTCAACCACTTTAGAAAATAAGAAGCTGGTGCAATAACTTCACATTGCTGTACAGACATTTCTTGCATTCGTTCTGCATTTTTCCCCAAGTACACGCCATTGTCATGGCTGGCTGGCCCCTGTCGTCATCGTTCTGTCGATAGACGAGCCAAGCCAACTCATCGAAAACGAAGGCAGCGCCACTTTTCAGCTCACTACAAACGAAGGCTTATCTGCACATTGCAAGCCAGGAAATCTTATAATAAAAAGCATACTGCATTCTAATAGTAATAAAAAGACCAGGAACCACATACACTAGTAGAAGTGAAGTGGTGGACCTCTTATGCAGCTTCATGTTTTGCCGCATGGGGTACCAAAGGTCATCTTTCGTGACTTTTAGTGATGAATTAAAAATATAAATCCACATTTAATAAGAAAAACATGGTTCATTTTAGCCACTATAATAGGAAATCATTCCATCAGTGGGGTTATGTCAATTCATGTTCTGAGCAGTTGTCTGTCCCTTTAAAAATCCAACAATTCATCTACTTCTACACTGAGATATTTGTCACATTTGCAATCACACATCAACATAGATGGAAAAGACATTTCTTTTCATTTTGAGCCAAATGTGTGGCCCCAATGGCAGAGCTTGATTGGAATATGTGTCCTTGGGAATATGTGCAGTGAGTGGGCGTTTTAGTAAGTTAAACAGAAGAATGTAGTCCTGACATCAAGCTGCTACAGCTCATGTTGGCGCATTCACTTGGACTTCAGCGTGAATACTGATAATTATCAGCTGACTCCAACAGTTCTGCAAAAGCGACCAGCAACGCCGAGCAGCAAGAGCCACAGCTAGCTATGCCACTGCTCCCCTTTAAATGAACAATGCCATGCTTTACAGTGCGCTTTGAGCTAACTGGGTGACCGACCTCTGATGGCACAGAGCTTCTGGTAGCACAGCCTCACTCCTCATCGGCTCAGCCGCATGAGAACTTTTGCAGTAGCCAAAGGCAACAAACTCAAGTACCTGACCACAACACAATGCGCATTGTCCAGTGCATGTGGCCTATCAGAATTCTTGCTTCTCTCTCTCTCTCTCCTCTACATACAAAGGTTAGTCAACAAAATCCAATGAAATACCTTACTTCATTAAAGGAGTATTGACATGAAATGTTCAACATTTTTTTTCTTTTTTGCATTCGAGGATAACTGACACAAAAATATTGTGTTCATTTCTTTTCTTGCGTCTTTAGGTAGCTGTTGGCATAACTATGGTACGAAGCCTCAATTTCTCGAGCACAACAAAAAATTTTAAAGCATGGCACCTGTTCAACGGCCCGTTCAGAACGTGCATCAAGCACAGCACGGCTTCAGAGATGAGAAACGCGACTCATCGCATCACCGAAAGCGAGTTGCTGTTCACGTGGTATCACAAACAACCTACGAGCTGCACAGTCAGCCCGGTGTGGCAGTTGCCCGCTGTCAAATCGGCCCTTCAAATTGTGCACTTTTCATGAAAATGCTGGGAGACACACTCTTCTCTCTTGTACCGTCGAGTGCTGAATGGACACAGCCTTCTGCATCACGGCCATAGAGTGTGCGTATGCGCCACTGGTATCTGGTACCCTAAGACTTCCACAACTAATTTCGATAATGTGTCGAGTCGCACTTTTCCCATCCAAAGTCACGCTGCTCCTGGAGCTCGACTTAAAGTGGTCGCACTGAAAGGTAACAATTATTTGATTCACATTCGCAGAAGTAAGACCTGATACCATAATTACTGTGTCAATGACTATCCAGTAAAGGAATTAACACAAGAAAAAAATTTACTGCCAGTGTTTCTTTAAATAAAGGTCCTGAAACCATAGGAAATATATTGGAATGAGCAGCCTAAATACTAGTTTAGTACAACAGCTTTTCTACAAAACCGTTTTGATGCAGTTTTCAGGGATGCATGCGTCGTACTGTCATGACGGAGGTGGTCATGCGGCAGCAGAACATCGTGCCATTTTTGCATTCACTCCATCTCACCTGATCATTTGCTATGCTGCTACTCACTGTGGCAGCCTGATGAAGTGGCATAACAGAACACCGTTACTGGATTATCACCAATATTAGCAACTTGCAGTGGCAAGTAATAAGAAATCAACAGAAGCGAAGAAAAAAAGGATGAGAGAGAAATCTAATAGTATAATCGCATGCTATTTTCGCGCTGGATAGCACCAATATCTTGAATTTCTGCACGAGTGGGCCATTATCAATCACAAGGTCAGCATTCCTTCGTCCAACATTATTGCATACAGCCTCTCCTTTTTCCCACAAACTTACAATCACTGGAATTGCGTGCCCAACAAAATAGTTTCATTACTAATGCTGGTCTATTCTGTAAAGCACCTAGAAGTATGTTTTGGTACATCTTTCCACGTATGTGCCACTGTTTCCTTGTTTTAGTTTTGAGTTAGCTGTCTACTACACACTTATGTATTTTTCAGTTTCTGTAGTGTTCAGCAGAATAGTAGTCATTTATCTGTGTATGTTCTTTCACACATTTCTAAGTTTGTATTAATGCTTTTTATGAGCACTGAAGGCATAATAAATAAATAAATAAATAAATAAAAGAATGTATGTATAGCACAGCCCCTGCATTCAAATGGCATTCCAGTTAGGGACACAGGGCAACTCCATGTTTACAACATGCGATTATGTCCTTGTGTTCTATCTGCGCATTCTGTTACCTACTCCAACCACTTTATACACTGCTGCGAAGGTGTGGTTTACTAGGGCCCTCTATCTTGTGGCATGGCATACGTAGGCCATGGCATACCTTGTGTTAATGGGTGCCTGAGGGAACATTTTAGATAACTTGAAGGCATACTCAGCTGTCATCTATCAAGTCATTGTCAGTCATGCGGCTGCTCACCAGATTTCACCAACATTTTCGTACTCATGGGGTACGTGGGCCAGCGCACCCACAAAATCGGCGAATATTTCCAGATTGGCAGGAATGAGCAGTCGCGTGTTAGCCAGCCATCTATCACTTTAGATAATCAGAAACTTGTTTTCTAGATAATAACTTCACCTCACGCTTGTAACAGCTGAATATGTCAACCCCACTTCTCTCTAATTTGTTTTCTATTTTGTATATTTATTCAGCTTCAGTTTCCGATAAACTTTCAGTTGCAAGACAGCGCTCATGCCCTCCCTTCTGCTTGTCTCCATCTCTTTGCACTGTGAACCACGAACCTGTTCCAACTCGCCCAGTTTTCAATCCTTATACGTACAGCCTTGACCCAGTCTTCTCTTGTAGAAAACAATATGGCCCCAATTTACGTTCTACAAGTGTTCTAAAGCGAGCTTTTGCCAACCTTGCAGAGCTGTTAGAAGGACACTAAAGCAGAAAGCATAAACAAAAGTGATGACGTCGACAGGCCCCGCTTACCGTCTGTGGGTAGGAGAGTGGCCGAAGCCGGTCGTAGTCCTCCTGACCAGCAGTATCCCACAGACCAAGGTTGATGGGCTTGCCATCGACCATGACATTGGCCGAGTAGTTGTCGAACCTGTCAAGCAGAAATTCACATGACTACATTATGGACGTGCTCTCAGGCAGATGGCTCTTGTTAATTTTTCCTGTGTAGCCATTCCTTCATTTATGTCACTCAACTTTGGTCACTGAGCTTGAGCGTCCCCCAATATCTGGGAGGTGAGATACAGCTCAGACTGGTACCATTCTGCATGAGCCATTTTTGCATGGTACAGCAAATGGCATGGACATAACACACCCCATGTCACCTACGATACCCCACGCTTTTAGCTTAAAAACAATCTAAAAGCCTTGCTTTAAATTTTTTACACAGGGAAGGCTATGCAAAAAAAAAAAAGGATAGGTTGGTGGGAAGCATTAGTGCAACCCAATATCGGTCACCTTCTGCAGTGCTGGTAATCGTCTACCATTCTTATAAACAGCCTTTAAACAGCACCTTAACAGGTGATCTGGGCACTTGGCAGTTAGCAGATATAATGCCAATCCGAGAACACAAACTACAGCCCGACATGGACGCTGCCCAATCATGAAGGTCACCCGAGGAGCCACGGTATTCCTCGACATTCTGGGTTCCACTGCATTTTGAAGCTAGCTGGGAATGTGGCACAGTATGTAATGTATACCAGCCATTACAGTGTCAGGCATGGAAGATGAATCCCACAAAACTACACCCCCACCCCCCCCCCCCCCTTGTGACAAAAACAATCCACACCTGACAGTGTAATACATACTGCAATACTTATTCATAGATCATCCTCTGGCCAGTCTTTAGTGCAGATAGATAAGCAACCCAAGAGACTGATTTCACGACCACGAAAGTGTGCCGGTAATAGCGGTCTTTAGCAGGCTGTGGACCAACAATGGCAAAAAAGCATTCATGTGTTTGTACCATGACAAACCCACTTAGCCCTCAGGATCAATAGGTGGGGAGATGAGAATAAATAGACAGTGCAATAAGAGTCGCATTGAATGGCACACATTTCCCAATTTCCTCCTAAGAATCACTTGGAAAAATCCACAATGGCATTCTTATTGGCATTTCCCTCAAACATTACCTCGAACACAAGTGGAAAAGTGGCAAGGACTACGGTCATCAAAGTGCCAACAGGGCATCTGTGCATGCGTTCTGCACATGGTGAAATCGGCCTATGGGAACACAGTGCAGCAATTCAACCAATCTAACATGTTTGCACAAGCAGCTTGTACATAGCATGGTGATCATACTTGAGAAGGCTTTAATGAAAATGAATCAATACTCACACTGTGGGTATGTACTCGCCAGGGAAGGCATTGGTGGTATAGCTGATGAGAAGACAGGTTTTACCAACGGCTCTGCACAGATGGAGAAAATGAAAAAGCAGATTATCAGACATTGCTCCTCATTCATACCTCCTCTGATGTGAATTCTCGGCACAGACATAGAAAATAAAGAAGAAAAACAATCGGCAGCATGTTACACTCCTGTAATGCGTGAAGGCGAAAGAATGCTGCACACGTAATGCATTAAGTTATCCAATCGGAGGGGTCAGCCTTCTTGCAAGACATAACGAGCTGCAGTGTGAAGTAAACATAGTGCGTTGCAGGTCAATTTCCTCGAAGACACATGTGGGCGACTAATGCACTATATGTAGGTTTTTTATTGTTCATTCTTTCTTTGACACTTTATTTCGTTTCTAATTTCATATTCAGCCATTGCATGTTTGCATGCTTACCATTCTTGATGTTGATGTTTCCTTCCTTTCTTTTTTTAGTTCTTTCTTTTGTGTCTTCATTCATATTCGGCCATTTCACCTTTAGCTCACTAAATAAAGCTTTTCATTCATTCATTGCTTGCCTACGGAGGTATGAGTCATTCCAGATTTTTTTTTTTTTCAGGCATGAGCCATTTCTGATATTTTTCGTATCGCTCGTTAACTTTTCTTAAACCACTCTACTTGATAAGATTTTTTTAACCACTCGGTTACACGCCGCCTTATTTGGGCATGAGCCATTACAACGAGCCACTTAAGGCTTTTGCCTTAAAAGGAAAGAGGCGGAAGGAAGGAAGGTGAAAGAGAACAGCTTCTGGTTAGCTGTCCACGATGAAAGAAGGGAAATGAGGGTATGCAAAAGAGAGCGAAAGGGAAGACTCAGTTGGCATGTACGAGCACAAAAAACTGTCCCTAGTAGTAGTAAGTGACATTGAAGTGGGAAAAAGAAAATATAAGTGTATAAGTGCAGTAACGCAACTGTCTCTCGCTTAGGAGGTCACCTCAACAGTACTGCACGGGGGAGGGGTAAGGGGAATAAAAGAGTGAAGAGAAATAAAGATGGAGGAGGACGAGCGCAAGGCCGGGAAGAAAGAAGCAAAGAAAAAAAGCGTGAAACGGGGCTTATGGCCGCGTATAATGGTTGGAGGATTTAATGAACTCAATTAGGGCAGGAAAGGCTCTTTTGAGTAAACCTGAAAAACCCCTAGGAAATAGAAAATCTTCAGGACAGGCTGTGGAGAGTCCTAGGCATCGGTAGGAGGCGATTAGGGTTTCTCGAGCTAAGCTGTACACCGCGCAGTCAAGAAGGATGTGTGCGAGAGTTTTATCAGCGCCAGCAGTACAATTCTGGTAGATGGAGCTGACAGTGCCTGAATGGCAAGAGAACCGCTCTGCTGTTTTGAAGCAGCCAATGCGGACACGGAGTAATAGGGCCCTGTCGGCCCATGAGAGTCCCAGTTTCGGTAGCGGCCGGGGTGGAATGCCGGTGGCGACGCGTTTTTCAGGGTGTTTATTTATGAATGCATGCGGTACTAGTTGGTGTGCCGTGTCAAACAGGGAGACGAAATTGGTATAGGGCGTGATATGAGAGTGTGCCTCTTTGGTGAGGGGATCAGCTCGTTCAGTACCATCAATTCCAACATGTGAAGGAATCCAATGGAAAATCAGATCACAGCCCATTTGTTGTGCATAATCAAACTTCAAGGAAAGTCGTTGCGCAACGAGGGGGCCTCTCTCCCCTTTGGCGAACGTGAGTAGCGCCACGCGGGAGTTGGTGAGCACGGCGACGGATGGGGGGAGGCGCTCGAGAAGTAAATCGGCAGCCAAGTTAAGGGCGGCAAGTTCAGCAACCATTGAGGAACAACCGCAGCAGAGACGGCACATCCTATGCAACGAGAGTTCCGGGATAACACAGGCAGCGGTTGAGGACCCATCATTGAGAACCAAGCCGCCGGTGAAAACGAACATGCGGCCCAACAATCGCTCTTCAAATGTGGCGGCAGTTTCATGAAGGATGGCGCAGGTGGGTGTGCTTCGCTTACTTTTAGCCCCGGGTACTGTAGTACGGATGTCAAGTGGGCGGTAACGATAGGGAGTGGGCGGAGGCCAGCCACAATCGGGGGCGAGTTTCACAAGCGAGTGAAAGTCAGATGTGTGCCGTCCCATGGCAGAATGGGGGGGAGAGTGAAAGCGCATGACGAGCTTTTGCCCCCGACAGTAAAAGTCAACTACGAAGAAATGGTATTTAAAAGCCTCGCGGGTAGAAAGCGGCAATTTTAATGCTCACATGCTGTTTTCTTGGCCAATGGTTCATTGCTAGGATGCAATAAGGTAAAAAATAGCAACCATCTCCGAAGCTAACCAAGGGTAGTGGTATACAAGGTCGTGAATTGTCTCCTTGCAAGCAGATGTTGGAAGGTACGTATGGGTCAACCAATAGCAACAAATGCAACAGCAGCCTTTTGCAAAATGTCAGAAAAGCAGTTTGGTAGGAATGCTCAATTCCACAACCTGGGCGAACAAATGGAAGGCAAGAAAGTTTGTTTTCCATCTGTCAAAACTGGTACATCATGAAATTGTAACATACCACCTCAGCAAATTGAATAATAAACGTCACTACACCGCATGGTTATCAGCTGGTCACCAGACATTCACCTGAGTGCTCTCTGCCATTGCTCCAATACCAAAGAGCACCCTTGTGAGACAAAATTGAAACACGAGTGCTATGAATGCTGGCAGCACAAAAGATGTCATAGGTCAGTGACGCATTGGTCACACGGTCAAAGGCACACCAAGGATGAGCATTTCCGATGACACCCACGACAGAGAAAACCTTATTTGCAAGGTTCGCAGATAAATTCCAATATAGTGATAAAAAAAACAATGCAGAGCCAGTGCAAAGCTGGAATCTAAATGACACGAAGCTTGTTTGAGTTAGCAAGGTAGCAGCGACAGTGGAATACACACACATGGCCTTGTCATATGTAGTTTATTAGAGCTTTATAATAGGGGCCCCAATAGGCTGGGGCCCCAAAGAGTTTTGTGGGCGTTAGTGTTGGGCATGCAGGAGTGAAGAGTTTAGGATAGGGCTTTGCGTTTTCGGAAAGTGTCTTGCACTTGTAGCGCCACTACAGCATTAAAAAAAAGATAATAAATAATTAAAATATGCAATTTTATTATGAGAAGAGTAATATTGTCTTTTGTGTTTTTCCATTTAATTACAATTTAGAGGTTATTCTAATAGCAGCAAGCAATCTGTTGTGCTTAGTTTCGAATAAGCAACTTTACGTGCCTTACCGGCCAAGTTAAGCCGTGTTAGGTTTGAGCCACGCAATCGACAATCGAATTCAGAATCAATGGCGTCTAATGAATCAATCTTCATTACACACATTAGTTGAGAGAAAGCGATAAGCTCAGTCACTTCTCCTAGCTTACAAACTTCGCAAGTTACCACAAATCGAGCCCAGTTTCGTGCTAGGTTAGAGCAGTCGCTTCGATGGGTGCCGCCGTGTTTGTTGACGCAAAGCTCTTTGAGGCAGCTTTTGGGGCTCCCGCTAAATCAGTGAAATAGCGTGCCGATTGCAAAGGTTTGGGGCCCCTATTCTAAAACTCTACTAGCTCTCGGTGTCATGAGGACGAAGGCCAAGTATGATGCTTGTCACGGTAGAACGTTGATGAAAATAAAGTGCATGCACAGAGAAGTACGACAAGTATTTGTATACATTTAACACTTCTAAGGTCTATTGTTTCACAGTGGCACATATCCATTCTGGAGGATTATCCAAGAATGGGCAGTTGTCTATTCTGGCATATAACCAGTGGCACATATCAAGCAGCAGAAGTTGTTGACTAGGCAAGGAAATGGCGCATGCCAAAGCAGCTTTCATACTTAATTCCCAGTCTTCTCAACAGACATACACAGTGTTGTGGCTTCGACGGGGTGGCCGGACGGAAGGGTTACGGCATGAGGCCTAAACGGCCGGGGCGCGCAGCGCCGCAAGAAAAGAGCCGGACTGTTCCAGTCGGGGACCAGACAAAGACTGCCTCTTTATTTCGGAGGAGGCAACTTACAGGAGGCACTTACAGTGTTTGGCGCTGGGTGGCGCCCTGATGTAAAGAACCAAAACCGAAACCTGAAGTTACGGATACTACACACAGGAAATAGAAATTATTAAGAAATGTGCGTCCTTGAACTCTTTAAAAAAGGGAATGCTAAAGCTTACCTCCTTTCCTGTCCTAATGTTTAACAGGGTGTGTATACAGAAATCTCTGTGTTCTTGAGGTTTCGTTATTTGTATGAATTTTCCTCTACGATTGCGAAACTATGCACCTCATTCCAATTGTTCACTTTGCATAAAAATGTTTTCTGTATGTAACAACAGTGTATGATGTTCTTGTTTCCGTTGCTGCATGTACATACGGGTGCTGGGGCCCCGTCAGGCAGAGCACATCTGCCTTTCGCCCTTGTATCCAAGACTTTGTTGTATCAAATAACTGAAATGAAAATGAAATGAAACCCCAGGGAGGAGGCAAAAATATCTTTGCTTTAAGCTACATAACTAGGTATGGAGGTCCAAGGATGCAGAACAATTGACGTGGTTGGTATTATCACTACTATCTGTTCTCATGTCTACCACCCAGAGTCAGGTAATGAAATAGCGCGTAAATATCCCTTGTAGCTTACAGCAACATGCAACTTAGCCACGAAGATAATTATAGCTGTATTTTCAATTATTCTGTAGGAGTTATTTCATGTAGAAACCTTCACACAGGGCATTAAGATAAAGAGCAAAATTGCACTGAGCCAAAACAAAAACTGGCAGACTACGAGAAGTATAATATTGTATCAAGAACAGCAGTCACAGCTGTGTATCCTTAAGTTCTATAACATTTGCAACGAAAGATGACTGGTGTAATTTTTAAATTATATGAACCCAGTGATTTTCACAAAAGCCAACAGAAGACACAAATGGCTTTCTGGCCAACTCTCGTAGTTTAGAGTGAGAAAGGTAGCACCAAATTATCTAGCCAAAGACTAAACACTTCAACAATGCTTGCACAAACTGAATAAATCTGCTATGAAAGCAATAGCTGGAGCAAATCTGTGTGTGAATCTACATTAAACATTTTTGCTAGAACTACAAAGGATAAAACAACAATTTTGTATGGGAGTCTACATCAAGTGTTTTCTTTGATACTGCAAAAGCTAGAACCACAATTTTAATAGCATTTCCTATTGTAGAGAGAATGCAAACAGTGAATAGTATAAAGAGAGAGAGAGAGACAAAGGAGAGGAAAGACAGGGAGGTTAGCCAGTGTAAGTCCCGGCTGGCTACCCTGTGCTGGGGAAAGGGGTAAAGGGAATAAAAGAAGAAAGAAGAAGAAGAGGAAAAAAAAATGGAAAAAAAAAGAAAATTGACACAGTAACGCGAAACTACGCGCTACAACGTTCAGAGGCGGTCACACAATTGGCATGTCCTTAAAAACTTCAACAAAGCCCTTAAGGCCTTGAGTGCCGAAGCCCGTCTGGACCAGTGTCCTAGAGCTTTTTCCTCTGTAAAGGGGCGATTGTCCAGTTTTGCGAGAGCGGTCACGAGCACTTTTCTTCGCACTGCGTAACGGGGACAGTCACAAAGGAGGTGTTCAATCGTCTCCTCGCAGCCGCAGGTGTCACAAGTAGGACTGTCGGCCATTCCAATGCGGAATGAATAGGAGTTTGTGAATGCCACGCCGAGCCACAGGCGGCACAGAAGTGTTGCTTCCGCTCGTGGCAACCCTGGTGGTAGGCGGAGTTGCAGACGTGGATCCAATTTGTGGAGACGTGCATTCGTGAATGCACTGGTGTTCCACAGATTCTGTGTAAGCTCGCGGGCGAGGGAGCGAAGACTTGTGGCTGCATCTGTTCTTGACAGCGGTATGGGTGTAATCTGGGCACCATCATGAGCCGACCGGGCAGCGTCATCCGCACTGTCATTTCCTGAAATTCCACAGTGACCCGGTATCCACTGGTAGATGATGTTGTGTCCCTTGTTGATTGCGTGATGGTGGAGTAGTCGGATGTCTGCGACTAGTTGCTCATTTGGTCCATGGTTGAAAGGGGACATCAGACACTGAAGAGCTGCCTTTGAGTCACATAAGATGGACCATGAATGTGATGATTTGTGAACAATAAACTCCAGAGCAGCACGGATAGCTGCGAGTTCTGCAGCCGTCGATGATGTGATGTGAGATGTTTTGAACTTGAGGGTAACGCACTCTGCGGGAATCACCACTGCTCCAGCTGAACTATTAGAGGATACAGAACCGTCTGTGTAAACGTGGATGCGTCCTCTGTGCTGTTCATGTAGCATTGAAAGCACGGTTTGTTTGAGGGCAAAAGTTGACATCTCCGTTTTCCTTTTAATACCGGGAATAACAAGAAGAGCCTGGAGTGGATGGAGGCACCACAGCGGTTGAGATGGTCGTGCTGCAGGCGTGAAGTTCAACGGTAAAGTTCCATGGTTGGCGGCAATAATCTTGCTAAACGCTGAACGAGGTCGAGCGGCAGGAAGGGAGGCGAGATGATGCGATGGAAGTCGGGCGAAGTGCCTGATATGCATCCTTAAGGTGTCGACTTGAAGGTACGTGTTGATGGGGTGGTCATGCGCGATGGCTATTGTTGCTGCCGTGGACGCACATCTGGGAAGACCAAGGCAAATTCGCAGAGCTTGAGCTTGTACAGATTGGAGGGCACGGATGTTGGTCTTGCCGGTCCCACCCAGTACAGGTAAGCTATAGCGCAGGAGACCAAGGAACAGTGCGTTATAGAGTTGGAGCATCGCACTCACAGACGCACCCCATGACTTTCCCGCAAGAAATCTGAGCAAGTGGGTTATCATGATTAATTTCCTTTTTAGGTAGGAGACATGAGTACTCCAGGAAAGGTCTCGATCGATTATCACTCCTAGAAAGCGGTGCGTCTTCTCGTAGGCAATTGGCTGTCCATTAATTCTGATAACGTACGGTTTCATTGCTTTACGCGTGAAAGCGACTATAGAGCACTTCTCGCAGGACAGCTCCAGACCTCGTGCTCGAAGATAACCTGATGTTAGTGTGGCCGCTTTTTGAAGTCTGGCGCGCACCTGAGGACGCGTCGCTCCTGATGACCAAATGCATATATCGTCTGCATAGATCGACACATGGACGGATTCCGGAAGGGTGTGAACCAGGTCGATGAGCACCAGGTTAAATAGAGTGGGGCTCAAGACTCCGCCTTGTGGTACGCCTCGGTAGGTGTTGCGTTGTGATGACGCACCGTCCTCTGTTTGCACAAAGAATGACCTGTCCTTCAAGAAGCTGGATATCCACCGAAATACAAGGCCGCCGAGGCCGACATCACCCAAGGCGTCCAGGATGGCTTGATGGGTTACGTTGTCATATGCGCCTTTAACATCCAGGAACATCGCCGCTGACAGTCTCCTGAGGCTTTTTTCGTGCTGAACAGACGAAACAAGATCTATGACGTTGTCTATAGAAGAGCGTCCGCGTCGAAAGCCTGCCATAGCGTCAGGATATAACTTGTAATGTTCTAGATACCACTCTAGACGCGTCAGCACCATCCTCTCCATCACCTTTCCTAGACAACTGGCCAGAGCAATGGGACGATAAGACGCCACGTCTAGGGGTGATTTGCCTGGCTTGAGCAAAGGCACAAGGCGGCTAGACTTCCATGCAGCTGGAACTTCTCCTTCACGCCATGAATTATTGTACACGTTTAGAAGTGCATGCCGGGCTGTGTGACCGAGGTTTCCAAGAGATGCGTATGTCACCCCGTCAGGCCCAGGCGATGAGGAACGTCTGCACGCTGCCAACGCCGCCTGCAACTCCTCGATGGAAAACAAATTGTCCATACGAGAATCTCGCGAGATTGGAACATCACGGGGATCACGTGTAGCGAACGATGGCGGTAGACCAGCAACCTTGAAACAGAAGTCCTCCGCTACGTCGATCTCTCTGCGACCTTGATAGAGAGCCAGGCATTTGAAGGGGTGGCGTTGTTGCGGTGATGTTCGAAGACCACGCACTGTTCTCCAAATATGCGAGAGGGGTTTATGCGGATCAAGGGTATCACAGAAAGTTTTCCATCTTAGAGACTGCAGGGAGTTGATCCGACGCTGGATCTTCTTCTGTATGCGTCTCGCCTCCCTTAGGTCGTAGATGGACTTGGTGCGCCTGTACCTTCTTTCCGCGCGACGGCGGATTGCTCGAAGCCGCTCCAATTCTGCTTCGAATTCAGAAAATTTAGGAACAGGCCTAAAAGATCTTGTGGCTTCTTGAGCAGCGGCGTTAATTAGCTTCTCGATGTTGCCAGGCAGACAATCCTGGATCTCTTGGCTATTCTTCTCCATGAGCAACGTGTATTTAGGCCAGTCGATGTGATGAAGAACTGTAGTAGAGTGTGACTTGCGTATGCCGTCGATTTTAACATATGTTGGAACGTGGTCACTACCATGCGTTTCGTTGTCCGTGAACCATTTCACACTGGCACTGAGGCATCTTGAAACAAAAGTCAAGTCCAGGCAGCTGCTGTATGTCAATCCCCGCAGAAAGGTGGGACTGCCATCATTTAGGCAGCAGAGCTCATGATCCGACGCGAAGGATAGTACACGTCTTCCTCGACAGTCCATCTTTAAGCTTCCCCATAGCGGATGATGCGCATTGAAGTCGCCGGTAATAACCCATGGTCCAGGTGTCGCTGTTAAAATTGTACTTAGCCTTGCGCTGTCAAATCGACTCGAAGGTGAAATGTAGGCACCTATGAGCGTGAGTGCGACGTTCTTGCATTTTATAGTCAAACACACATACTGATTGTCGTCATCAGGTGCCACTGGGTGTAAAACATATGTGAAATCGCATCTGATATAAACGATGACTTTGCTGCGGTCGGTACAGGTGGCAGACATCAAAGCTTCATATCCTGATAGGCGGATGGCGCTCTCAACGTTTGGTTCACAAAGGACGATTATTGGAAATTTGTTCTTAAAAACAAACGGACGAAAGTCCGAAATGCGCGATTTAATGCCTCTGACATTCCATTGGAAGATAGACGCTTCCTTGACTTCTCTAAGGAACGAATGTAGAGGAGCAGCCATGGTACTTCTCAAGACCGGACAGTACCGGATACAGGGCATCCAGTATTTGAAGTGCGCCTCGAGCCGCCGGAGTGTGTATGGCGGTCAGTAGTGCTCGTAGCGTGTTCATAAGGGCCCTTATCATGGTGACAACTTGTTTGTCGTTGTCTTGGTTGCTGCCAGAAGGTGAAGCGTGATTCGGCGAGCGGGCTACATCTTGTCGCTCCGCTGGTGGATCTAGCTGTGGCAATGGCGGCCACTCCTCGCTTGAGGCAATGATATTGGAGACTTTCTGCTGAGGAATCTCATTGCTGCTATTGCTAGTTGTATGCGTAAGTTTCTGGACTGTCAGTAGACGCGGTGCATCCTTAGCAATACCAGTGGGTTTCCTAGATCTTTGACGACGTGAGCGTCGACGTCGCACCTTAGCGGCAGCCTCCCTGTGCGACGAACCATCCCTGACCATTTGCCTCAAGACTTTCGCCTCATTTTTCACATGTGGGCAATTCTTCGAAGTTGCATCGTGAGAGCCCTGACAATTGGCGCACTTTTGGTTTTCTGCACGACAGGCGTCGGAGCTGTGCGACCCAGAGCACCGTGAGCACACAGCAGCGTTTGTGCAAACCGCACTAACGTGCCCTATCCTTTGACATTTCCTGCACTGAAGCGGCTTTGGCACAAAAGGACGTACAACGTGTCGGAAGTGACCGACCTTGACGTGGGACGGTAGGCTGTCTCCTTTGAAAGTTAACTTGACACACTGCGAGTTTCCCAGGCGACGGGCTTGCAATATGGCAATTCCCTCTGTCGCCGGCTTGATGAGTATATGCAGGTCAGCATCGCTTATGGAATTATCTACGTCATACACAACGCCGGCCGTAGAGTCGTGATGGTCTTGTTTATAGCAGCGTACGTTGATGCTATCCAGCACCTTAACGTTGCTCAGAATGTCTAGCGCGCTGCGGTTTGTGACATCTATAGCGAGGATGTTCTTACGGGCGTTAATCCTTATATCTTTGATCTGACCCGGAACAAGTGCCTCGAGCGATACAGATGTGGCTTGGCGGTTGATCCGGTTTAGATTGTCGCTAGCAGCCGCAGGCACATATAAAATGGTGAGGTCTGATGGCTTTCGCGTCGGGATCACAGTTGCCTTACTTGAGGAAGGAGACGTCCTGACGAGTCTTCTCTTTGCTTTGTGCTTCGATACGGGCACGAAGTCGCTGTCATCCGAGGTTTCATCACTGGTTCCTGAGTAGATCACAGTGTCCTCGCTGTAGGTGTCACTCGGGCGACTAGACCGCTTTCTCGGTGCGGTCGCTGTTGACGTACAAGGACCAGGAACCTCTCCAGGCGACTCCACGTCCATCGCCGTAGTTAAGGGAGTGGCGTCTCCCACAAAGTAGCTTCAAATTCTCAGAGACAACAAGGCAGCGTTCCACACAGGACACTTCGTCGTCGTCGTCGTCCATCTAACATACAGCGCCCTGAATAGTATAAACATAAATAACTAAAAGGAGAGCAATAAGAGCCAACTTTCAAGAACAGAAAAGCGCAACTGGAACTTCACAAAACTGCATGCAGACAAAACGAAACGAACGTGCCCAGTTCGGATACCATGAAAGCAAAACTCAAAGTGGAACCGATGAGCGAAATTCCTACACTATGCGCCTAACGTGTGGCAAGCCTACCCATACATCATGCATGCGCAGCTGCAATATTGCCACGACACCTCTCCGTTTCAACCGGAAGCCAGACATGCCTCCACCCGGCAATCACGCAAGACATGCAACTCCACCCTGGAAACCCAAATGATGCGTCATGTAGGACTGGTTGAAGCCCACCTCAGAGAGCACAACCTGCCGCTGTGGCGTAGTAAACTTGGGATGTAAAACCTTGTAAAAGGGCCCTTCACCAAGAATGGGCACTTTAAACAGACAAGAGCAGTGCGTAGATCATGTGCTGATGACGGTGTCTAAATTACCAAACTGCTCCACAGCGTGAAAGCAGTTCAAACGAAAGCCTGCGTGCCCTTCATAGAAAAATAAAATAAAGCCTGTGCACCCTTCGTCTCATAGGAGCCATGCTTCCAGCCAATCAAGGTCACACGCATAAATGACTATGCCAGGCACACTGACTGTAATGTTACCTATTGTGGCACGTGACTTGAGTAAACCATTCAATGCAGAATGCACAAGACAGTCAGTGAAACTGCGAAAATCAAAATAATGAAAAAGAAAGGGGAGGGGGGTCTCATGCATGAACGTGACGCAGTCCCTAGACTCCAGTATGGAAGAAAGCAGGGAAGGAATGTAACTTGTGAATGCTTGTTGAGGCAGACATTACGATTGTCCATATTAACAGTGAACCTAGCCATCTGGCAGCATGGCCAAGTCACATTGATTTCTCCCATTTCCTATAATATCTCAAGCAAATTTGAAAAATTCCTGCAGTAAATGCCCCATAGAGGGCACCTTGCACATTCCACTGTATTGGGTACTCACAGGAAGACCACAAATGAAGCTGTGCAGGGTGATAAGGGCTGGACAAGCTTTGAAGTCAGGGAAGCTCACAGTAAAATTGATTACAAAGAGTGACTGAGGAATATGGAAGTAAATGGGCTGGGAGAGTTTTCAGATATTTGTACAGGAAAAACATTAATTCACAATGGAGGAAAAGAACTAGGAAGCTTACCAGCAGGTATGCGACCTGTATGGTGAGCAACATGGCAACAAAGAATATCAAGCAGAAAGTGAGAGAGGCGGAGATAACCTCATGGGTGGCGGCAATGGAAAAGAATCCTGCCGTGAGCAACTACTTAAGAGGAAAAAACAAAATCAAGAAATAAACAATTTATAACTCAAAGGGAAGCTCATCACTTTTCAAAGCAAGATCAGGATGCCTTAGAATGCACACCTATCGAGCGAGATACAAAAAGGAAGAAGCATGTGCTTGCTGCAGTAAAGCTAGAGAAACGATGGAGCATGTTTTAGTAGAATGTTAAGATATCTGCGCAGCGGTCGATTTAGGCACCTCTGACCTCCTTGAAGTTCTTGGGTTCAGCGAGGGCAGGGGGAAAGTAAACATGCCTGCAAAAGAGATTAGTAAGAGGCGATTGGAAGATTGGTCGAAGTAAGGAAACGACAAAAAACGAAGGCGTACAAAAACAAAGTTCACAATAGGGGTTCAGAAACTTTGGCTATGGGAATTAATATATTGAGTTTTTTTTTTCTCCTTTTCTTTTTTTTTTTTCTTTTTTGACATAGGTAGGACATTAGGCAATATAATAACGAGCTTGGTGGCGCAACCCACCGCCCCGTTCCAAAGGGGACGCTCATAACATCCATCCATCCACGTATAACCAGAATTTCCAATGGGGCCTGATGAGCCCTTTCACCAAAGCCCATAAGATGCATTACTGTATCCAGCAAGTGTTTTTAATCCGCTTCACTAGATGACAAATGACTACATGACAGATGACAAAAAAACTACACTCATGAAAGGACACTATGCATCAGGGTCAATATAATGTAGTCAATCCTTTCAGTCCATTCTATTCCTTTGTTGATCATCCATCACTCACGACTGGCCAACCAGTGCCGCTTAGATCACTGAGAAAGTGCAGGAGGGAAATGAATTGGTGTGAGAATGCTAGGTTATTCAGGCCTTGCTCGAAATTCAAACTAACTTATATGACTGATACCTTCAATGTTAAGAATTTCACAAGCCAACATCTTCTGCATCATAACAAGCAGTCTCACTGCCCAGGATTGCACATCGCTTACAGGTAACTTGAAACCATGCAGCTCTAAGTGTGCGTGCACGGTATTTCTTTTCACAAAGAATGGAGAAACGTTCAGCAGCATTTCAGTGCTCGCATGACCGAGCTGCTGACACCAACTTGGCAGGAAGAGCTTCGACGCAACCCAAGCGTCTCGTCTCGCACGGAAGCCTCCGCTCTTCCATGGGGCAATTGGAAAGGCAAAGGTTTCTATGTTGCACTGCCGAGTGGCAAGAGCTAGCTACTCCCCTGTTTGCCCTGCGGCCATCACTATCTGTGGCTGATGGGTGGAGCGTGCATGCAGTTTCCGAAGCCCCCCTTTGAGGATGCTGCCACAGGCCTGACAAGTGCTCTTCAAACTGTGTAAAGAGGGTGGGAGGTGAGTGCTCGCTACTATTGATTCAAGCAGAGGCGCCGCCCCCCCAAGCTTTGAGGCATGCTAAAGAAAAGCAATAAATCAATTTAGGCTGCTCGAGTGCTTCTTCAATGCTCTGATTGCACTTGCTTAGCAGGAAAAGGAGAAATATTCATAAGGAAAACCAAGGCCAGACCTCTTTTAGAGAATTGTGCACTCAATGCTTGAGATGAGTTCGATACCACGGATTTTACTATAGTTTAGCTTACTTTGACCACTTTTTATACTAAAGAAAGAATAAATGAACACTTGCCAAAATAAGGAAAAACAGTTTTTATGTAATAAAAGAAAAAGAAAGGTGACAAAGCTTCTAGGTGGAGCCTTCACTTACTTTAGAGCTTAACATAGCCATTCATCTTTAAAAATAGCCAGCCTCAAGAAGACTGTCAAAACCAAAGGCGATGCGAAGTGTTGGTGTGGGAATTTTAAGGAGTCGCCATCGTGTTTAAACAAGCTTCATCGCACGGCAGAACTAACCTATGTGGTATTCCACACATGCCATTTAACCATCTAGCCCAACTCAATCTTCCTCATCAAGAATTCCTCTAAGGTGGCAAAAAGAAAATGTGGCAATACATAGCCAACAGAACAGATGTACACTTCCCTTGAACATGTCAATGAAGCTTCACTATTCTTGCATGCGAGCACAACAAAAATTGCTTGCAATACAATTTCACACTTTGAATTTGCAGCTTTGCAATCTGGTTTCTGCACACTGTTAGAAAGGCTGTATTATACTGCTCATCCCTCTGACTATAAAGAGCTGCCAGTGAATGCATGTGTTCGTCTTTATTGCATGTTTGTTCTTGTGTGTCTGATCTATTCTTTTTCCTCCCCACACAGATTCTTCGCATAGTGCCGTTTCCAGTCTTTTCCAGCCCACCACACCAACCACCCAACCACTTACGTGCGCACACATTCATGCACACACAGCAAGAGGTTTGTATGACCACGTGACAAAATAAAACATGTGAATGAGTGAAGAAACATCCTCCACTCCTCGGTGAAGCAAACATGCACAGCTGCGGTGCTAGCCAGAACTGACAACCAAAAGCGCTTGACCGCAATGGAGAGGGGAAGTGGCGGAGAAACGTCAGCAATGCCTCCTTCCGTACAGGGTCGGGACAAAAATAACATGTGAGAGGCCGTAGCTACGAACGCGCATAGCACACCCTTGTTGAAACAGCGAGGCACGCCTGCGAGCCCACTCTAAACAACGCATCCTGCCCCCACGCAAGGTTCTTATAGCAGCTACGAGCCCTGTCCTGGCTGTTCTGAAAGCATGAATAAGGTGTGCTTGTTTTGGCAGTCCTCTCAGCTCACCGATGTCTTTCAAACTGACATTCCTAGGTGGCACCCATGAGTTGCAGCCATTACCAGGTGCCTCAGCAACGGCAGGAAACTACTTTTCACCGACTTGGCTGAGCATTTACACCAACCTGCACTTTTATTCTAACAATTTCCAAGAGGCATGCATACTCTACCACTGAGGTATCGCAGGCACCCATCTTCCCACACACTTTCTTATACCCCTGTCACACTGGGAGTTTTAATGTCATTCGAATGGAATGGCATTCGGTGCAACGAATGTCATTCGCCCCCGGAGGTGCTACACTCGAAAAATTAATGTCATTCGGTGGCGATATCAATGGCGATGATTCCGAAAAGAACGTCGCAACTAAAGTAGAACAAGGTAGGTATAAAGTGCTTGCATATGCAATCCATACATTTAAATGTATTTTTGGGACGTCAGTTCACTGAAAAAAAAATATTTTAGCAATGCGTACAAAAAAAGTTGTTCTATTTCAGACTATGTGGCCACTATAAGCCAAAACAAGGCTTAGCCACCTGCTAGGGTGGCCTTCTAGCCACCCTACCTGCAGCCGATAAATTGAAAACAAACAAAATGGCTGACATGGCGACGCTGGACGACGACGCTAAGTTGCAGGAGGTGAAGCGATTAGTTGCTGCGTACTTTGCATTACGAGCAAGGCGTAATAATCAGAGGAAGCGATTAGACGTTCTATGGCCGAAGAGCAGAGTGGAGGCGGCATGGGCGGCGGCCAGACGCTGCTGAGCTGGAGAGTAACAACATTTTGCGACAGCCTACCGCACAGATTTTGTCTCTTTAAAGTAACAAGTCTATTAAAACACGCGAACTTTATTATTTCTATACGAGTGCGGTTTTCAATTTGCAAATACTGTGTCCTGTTTTGCTTTGTTACTGGGGTTGAGAGTACACATTCGCTCTGAGTGCGAAGCCGAATGAGTTTCTGGAACTCATTCGATTGCCGAAGTCATTCGGTGCTAATGACATTAAATATCGCTGTGTAGCAACCGAATAATGTCATTCGATGCTAATGCCATTCGGTTCGAATGACATTAAAACTCCCAGTGTGACAGGGGTATTAGAGTATCTGTGTAGGTATGCTGGATTTAGCCCTGGGAGTAATAGCCAGAGCAGCCACTCTAGCGATGCAAAACTATCGAAATACTGTAAAAAGAAACTACTGATAGTATTACTATCCATAGTATTACAATATTATGGTGGGACACTATCGATAGTAGCATTATCAGTAGTCTTGCGATAGTTCATTATTTAGAATGCGATCAATAGTTATGCAATTTTTAGCTAGTCATATTGCCAGAAATTTTTTTATGACTGATCATCAGTAATTAACTGAGTTTATGCAAATGGGAAACTGTCACGAGTTTACGCTGCATGTTTACGTGTGGCACATTGCATAACTCAACATTACTGATATGGAACTACTGAAGCTACCACCGACAGTTTTTGTGCTTTTGCTACTTCGATAACTAAACTATCAATAATACTATCAACAGCTTCGCATCACTACACCACTCATGGCCATGGTGGTAGAATTGGAACATCCTGTCAACATAGACATCACACAGAATGTGAGCACAGGGGGAGAAAACTGGCCAATAGACCCTTGTATGCTACCTCATGGCATCAAGGCAAGGCAGTCAAACCCAAGAACCTCAATAGGCAATGTGCTATAAGAAAAGGCGAAGCCAGAGGGCTACATATTTTTTTTTTTTTCCAGTCACAACCACATGGAGTCAACGGACAGTGAAGCCGGGGAAAGCATTCGGGGAAATTTTCATTTTTAATATAAGTATTAAGGAAAGGAGAGATGAGAGCGAACAAAGAGACAACTTGCCACAGGTTTCCTGTGGCAAGTTGCCTTTTTGTTTACTTCTTTGGTTACCTAGTTTGTCAAGAAAAAGAAAACACTCAGTCAAACCCGGTTATAATGAAGTGGTCCGTCCGCTAAATCCAGTTCGATATGTTAGGTAATTCAATATATCCAAACCCATCTATAACAAACATTTATGAACAGTTATGACGAGTTTGATATACACGACAGAACAAAGCTGCAACCAACAGTGCTGAAAGAACCCATGGCAAACTGATTCTTGCAGCAGTGTGTGTCAGCAACGCAAATATAATTTATACTTTTGTATCAGGTTGTGTGTTGTATCGCACCTTACCTGGTTACGTGCTAGAACATGGTCAGAACAGAAAGCACACAAAAAAAAACCTTCCCATGTGTGTGACAATCTGAGCAAGTGGCGCATCAAAGATAGCGAAGCTCTACAAGCAAGTGCCAACACCCTTTGTTGAAAGTACTAGGGGGCTGTGCTAGGTGATGATTCATCACCAATGCTGCCTGCACGTTCTCACCATTGCCCTGGCCATATGGCTGCTTCAGGGCTCCCATATGACCAGGGCATTGGTCAGACGGAAGTGCTGAAGCCATCAGATTTCACCATCATGGCGATACAAGCTTCTTAAGCTCCAAGATGAAGCCGGTAGAACCCAACATGAGAAACAAAAACTACGGGTCACCTACTAAGAAAACTGTACAAAGAAGTTGTCTATTCAAGTAAGGCATACACAAGGTAAGCTTTGCTTTATATAGTCATTGGCAATTACATTTAAAAGCAAAATTTCAGGGTTCTGACGCAGGTTGTGTTCACATTTGACAGCAAGTACACTGCTGCATGAAAACGGATATGGAAGTCCCCTTGACAACGTCACTGTAAGATAAAGCCACTGTAGGTGGCTTAATGGTGCAGGTTATAGGTGCTCAGCATTTGATATATGCAATGTCAAGGTTGTTTTAAGAAATTTATTTTGCAAGAATATCGCTAAGTAAGCTTTGCCTGTTCAATATGCACAGCGTAAGTGCTGTAGCCGGGTTCATCACAATCGGGTTTGACTGTAGTCGTATGTAAAACTCCATTACATGCTAGCATTAGACGTCCTACAGGTAGTTGATCTTGCTTGGAGGAACAGACACTCAATTACCTTCCAACGGGCACTTGGTCACTGCGGCTTGGCCTACAATGAGATAGCTGGTGCGGAAGCAAGAATTGCCAACCCCCAAGCGCGTCGATGTAAATACCCCATACTCGCAAAGCGATGTAAACTCTTTATTGACTGCACTCATGCAAGATTGCACAGCACATTGGGCTCAACCAGAACATCGGTACAGACGCATTAGTGAAATAGACACTAACAGGGCTTTTCCCCTCCCGGCTAAAGTCAAGCAATGCCAAGCAAGCATGCTTCATCGGATTCGGCTGGGAGCCATCTTCACTCCACGCCATGCACATCTTATCGGCCGTGCAGACAGCCCGAGCTGAACGCTGCTAAGCACCTGAGACTCTCCAACATGTTTTGCAACTGCCCTCTCTATGCATCACAGCAGAAGACGCTGGCTTCTACGCTAGCAGGCATTGGCAGGCAAACATTGTATAAAAATACTATTTTGTCTGCAATGCGTGACCGTACAGTAGCATCAATAGCTACAAGGGCTGCTCTGGATTACTTGAAGATGACTGGACTAGACACAAGACTTTATAGAAAATACTGTTAGTGTATATATGCATCCCTTCTTCCTGTCATCATCACCCTTCATACCTCTTCTTTTGCCCCCTTTCCTTTTTGCCCCGTGCAGAGTAGCAGGTCATAGCATGCTAACTCAGGCCGACCTCGCTGCCTTTCTAATAAATTCTTTCTCTCCACCACCTCCCCGTGCCACCAGAGGACTCAGCTGCTACAGAGATGCCGAATGGTCTTGCCGCATGTTAGAAACTAAACGTCCAGACGAACAAAGTAAAACAATGATGCCGAGTATTTTACTGAATGATGTAGGCCAAGAAATGCAATCCTGTTACAAAACTTCAGCAAGAACAGAACAGTGCAATATTTTTCAAAGGCTGTTGGAATAAAAACAAAGCAACATGCATTTTTTGTGATACTACTTGAAAACGCGCTAAGGACCCTACAAGTGATAGGGGGGTAAGGACAGGCAGAATGATAAGGGACAGAGACAGCAGAATGGATTAGGAAATACAAGTAGCTGATTTTAAGTTAAAAGGAACAAGTGGAGCTGGGCTGCTCATGTAACTTATATAGAGCAGATGAGCAAAACATGAACAAGGTGAATGCAAGAGCCAACGTTTCGACAAGTGGACTTTTCTTCTTCAAGGCGACGTATGCTTTCCTCGACAGTATATATAGGTGGGGTTCTTCTAAAGGGGAGAGGGTGTGAGGCGGGAGGGTGCGGAAACGAGGGAAGGTGTGTTAGCGTGTCGAATTGAGAGTAAAGGAACACTGTGCACAAGGTCAGAGCCAGGGCCATCCCCCCCGCCGGTTTGTCAACGCACGCGTGTTAGCCAACACGCCGGGTGAAAAAAAAAAAAGAGGAATGGAAAGGGGAAAAAGGGGGGGATACGCCAAGAAATCAAACTAAGTGTTGTTGCCTATAGCTTGAAGTTTAGCATAGCGAATAGATTCTAAAGTTCCCTTTGAAACGTTTATGCCTATTGGTTGCAATGTCTTAACTTATGGATAAGGTGGCGAGGAAAGCGTACGTCGCCTTGAAGACAAGTCCACTTGTCGAGACGTTGGTTCCTGCATTCACCTTGTTCATGTTTCGCTCATCGTCTTGAATTTCCATCTCCTGCATTCCCCGTGTTTTCCCTTATATAGAGCAGATAACTGATGATGGGAAATGCAATCCAGGACAGTACCCATGCGAGCATGTGACAAACACATGCTTAAACAAACTTCCCAATATAATGAAGCTATTTTCATGTTGGATAAGACTGTTATAACTTGTCTACCCCAGCTACAGGTGCCAAGATTCTCCATTCAATGTGCTCTCTTCAGTTATTATTATTATTATTACTGAGGTATTGCACATTTTTCTTAACATGTGACATGTTCTACTTATGTATTTGTTGGCATCTTTTGTAATGGTGGCTGCTCATATGTATACATTTGCCCTCTCCTGTTTGGACCCACAGTGGTCAGCTTAGAATGAAATAAGTTGGAATCAATTAATTCAATGAATCAGTGAAAGAAGAATTTGATTCCATTGAAATACAACATAGTTTGCTCGTACTGGTTTAGTAGTTCCTAAACGGGAACATTTAAACATTCCATAACGCAGTTGAATGGGAAAATTGATCAGAGCCAGGTCTAAAATGGATACCTCTCGTTAAGACAACTGCTTAGTACAGTGGTCCACAAACAAGGGTGCAGAGACCTGCTGGGGCCTGCAAGGATAGTTCTAGGGTCATCCGTGGGGCCATCACAACCAACCATATTATATGCGAGGGACGGGCGAGGCCAGGCTGCATCCTCTAAACACATAATGCCAACCATAATTTTGATTGAAATATATGATACCAAGCACTGCAGTCGGGAGGGGGGGAGGCACAGCATAGCATCAACAATTTATTTTCTTGTCAGCCTATTTTTACAACCACTGCAAGAGGAAAGCACCTTCCCAGTGACCCTCAATTACCCTTGCATCAGCCAACTGCATCCTATCCCCAAAAATTTCCTAATCTCATCCCAGTAACTAATCCTCTGGCATCCTTCACTGTACTTCCATTGCCTTGGCACCCCGTATACTACCCTAATAGACAACCAGTTGTTTGCTCCATGCTTCACATGGCGTCCTCGGCTCTACCTCCTGTTAATGTGAAGTACAATATCAGCTCCCCAATTCATAGTGTCATCTTAACACAACAGCCATTGTTTTGCACAGTCCATATCTTCTGAAGCTTTCCCTTCTCATCCTCAAAGTTTCGGCTGCACAGGTTAATGCTGCCAGTCTCGACTTCGAGCACCTGCCGCATGCACTCCATTTTCATTTGCTTGGCGATTTCCTTGTCACAATCCAGGTCCCACATGACTACTTTGCTTAGGTGAACCTAGCTTCATTTGTGGGGTTTAACACCCAAAGCGACACTGGGGCTACGATAGACACTGTAGTGGAGGGCTATGGCATAATTACGATCACATGGAGTTTTTTTATAGTGCACCGTAAACTAGATAAGTGTCCTCGCATCACACACACACACAAAGGCAAAGGGTCTTGAAACCGGTAGAACTATTACATCACATCATACTGGCACATCTCCCGAGGGTCAGAAAGAAAAACGGGTGGCAGGGGGGGGGGGGGGCACCCTGCAGTTGCTCCCTTTCCCTTTATTGACCTGCCCTCGCAACACACAAGTGATTGGCAGCTGCACTCAACACACACGAAAGCTGTGCCTGGCAGTGAAGAGGGGGATGGCAGAAGCTTATCCGCCGGCACTGCCCTTGGGTTAAATCTGGGAGACCCACTTCCGAAACTGAAGGAAGACCGGGTAGCGTAGCCAGCAGCTGCAACACGACCCGGAAAAGGAGAGCCAGATGGCAGGGGCAGAAGCGGGGGGCAACCAATTTAGAACTTTCGCACTCAGCCTGCCACCGGTTGTTTCACTAAGCCCTCGCTCTACTGCAGCCAAAGCACTTTTGTGTTGCTGCCGCATTTGGGGGAAGGTAGATTCTAGCACGACATGTAACAGGTGCTGCAATTACCACTCGTTACTGGGGAGGCCCAACACGCTTCTCTTCACCCTTTATTTGCTGCTCGCTAACAAGAGTGTAGAGGGGGAACCAGAGCTGACAAATCACTTCAATGTATTTTCACTTGTAGGAAATTTGTGTGCTGAGAAGCAACAATGCAGGACGTGCCACAACTTGCAAGAGACCTACAAAACACTGCAAACAGTGTTGACACTTCTTATCCCTGGTACCTTTTTATCCCTGGTACTTTCTTTAGACATTCCAGCTTATGCTTGTGTAGCTTAATTTGCAAAATATCACAATGTTATTTCACCTGATGCCATTGTTCCAGAAAACAGCATTTGGAGACTGGACTCTCACTACTGCAATCAAAGCATGATGAACATACTGCCATTCACATAGTTTACATGCATGGAGTTAGTTAAAGCTGAAGTTACTGAAGTGTCCAATTGTGAGACAATATTTGTGGTATGAAAGAGCCTACATTATTTATATTGCACACTGCATACCACTTTTAAAATAAACGGCTACTGTGATGGGCCACACCCACCGTAAAGTGGCCATGCTGACCAGGAGTCAAACCCTCAACCTCAGAAGGGCGTTGTAGCTGAGAGCCAATTCAGAATGAGGAGAAATCTGAACAAGTTGGTAGGGTTTCAACGTATAAAAAGGTAAGTGCACAAAATGCAGGCACAAGAGGTTGTCCATTGCTTTTGTCCTGTGTCTGTGTTATGCAAGCCTGCCTGTCGCACCCACTAGAGGGTGTCAGACTACACTTCCTCCATTGCTCTACAAACCCTTCAGGCACTGTGCACCCTATTCTGCATGCCCAGACAGTGCATAAAAAGCAAATTCACCAATAAGAATGTTGATATTTAAAATATATTGCATACATCTTGAAACACTTCTGATGGGACCTATACTGCAAGTGTGAATACGTGCAAAGTGTTTCAGTAAGAAGAGTTGGTGCATAGATGGCTGGATGCATGCCCTTAGTGTCACAGCATGTCATACAGTGGGTTCACTCCTTTTCGCTGTTCTGAATCTGGCATATTCTTCTAGTGGTTGGTCAAGGTGCTTTACAAATAGTAGCATATGTATGAAATAGTTGACATTCTCATATCTGATATTTCTGTAGAGAGATCTTGCACGGAAACTCACCAACGAATTCAAGATAATTAACCCATTCTGTAGCTTAGCACTTTTCCCTATTCTGAAGATGCATGAAATGTGATCAAACTAAACTTTAAAGGGGCCGAATTATTCGGCACCTGTACAGAATAAAGGGGCCGTCGCTGTGCACACCAGCCTCTAAAATGGCACAGTCAATAACAGAGCTACCCATGTCTTACTAAAGATCAGCTCCGAACATTGCCATGGCCAGCTGTTATGGCAATAATGCATAGCTTGGGGGCAAACAGTTACCTTTCCAATAATAAAGACGCGCGACAATGCCTGGCCGTTTAATTACTTTTGCCTCTACGTTCAGCTCCAGCGCCTGCATGCAGTGACAGAATATTTGTAGCAGCTGATGCCACGAAGAGTGCTGTCAATATGTGATCTCCTGTGCACACAGATAAAATGGGTGTAGTGGTTTTCCGGTGCACAAGGTACAAAGAATTCTCTTTTTTTTATCAGTTATCACACGAGCAGAATAGATGTGATAAACTTTAAATGCATGTGTAATGTCACAATAACAC
Source organism: Dermacentor andersoni (assembly GCF_023375885.2). Taxonomy (NCBI): domain Eukaryota; kingdom Metazoa; phylum Arthropoda; class Arachnida; order Ixodida; family Ixodidae; genus Dermacentor; species Dermacentor andersoni. The sequence continues at coordinate 35,668,720 of NC_092821.1, forward strand.
TATCACAATGAACAATGGCCTTTCTCCAGCCGGTCAGAGCCCCAATTAATCAACAGCTAGCACATGCTGGGTGAGAAGACACGTCGTATATGACTACCTGCTCAGCTTGTGTGTTTAAAGTGGCCTACTTTACATGCTACCTTTTACCTTACTGACAAAAACAATCCATGCAGTGGAGTTCAGCTTTGTCTGTGCGGGCATCTACATGTAAAGGTCACACAGGGTGGTCAAAAGAGATGCGTGGTTCGACATCAAGACAGCAGCGGAGTGCATAAGCGGGGTGACTGAGTCAGGGATTCCGCCAGTCAGTTCCAAGAAGCAGTGCTGTGGCTTTGAATTCAACCTCTCACTGGTGAACCGCACCATGCCGAGACATTCCGCGAATGGACCAGATGCCCCAACAGCCGTGGAAGTGGTTTCTCTGGGGAAGTGTGTCTTGTGAGGTTGCGAGACAAGAGACCCGTTGCACTGCAAAGGATGTGTGGCAACGGCCTTGATGTATTCGAACTCCAGATAGCATCACCTTGCAGCACCGTTGTGTGCACACTGCAGTGTGATTGGACGAACAATGGGGCAAAGGGGACGAACAACGGGGCAATGGGTATGCCAAAGCACCCACACAGGGCCTTTGTTGCTATTTGTAATGGCAATGTGCAAGTCTTTGTCAGCAATCCTAAGAACAGAGAGAAGGATTAGACAGCAGAGAATAAAGTGATGGCAACTCAAGAAATGTTAGCAGCATTAGACTCCCTTCCACCATTCTTTATCAGGACCTCCAAATGAGCACGCTCAACGATATCAGTTGTAGTCAATTACTTTGTGAAGCCGCGCATGCAGAAACAAAAAAAAATCACAGATATCTAGATGTAAATGTCACAATGATGTTGGAATATATATGTTAACTACAAAAACCTAACGTGAGAATGCATATGGTTTCTTTTGTAACTTTATGCTATGGGCCGGTACATCCTGCGGAAACTGCTTCAATTACCACGTTCAACACTGTCAGAAACAGGCCAGCACAGAATACCCAGAAACAGCGGTAGAGGTGGATATTGCGCTTACCGACCCCCTCTGCGAGGTAGCGCTTAGCAACTCACAAACCGCAGTTCATAACTACACATGGGGGTGCCTCCAAAGCTCTCCAGATCCTAAAGAAAGCACTTCGATAGCACTGCAATCATGTGGTTCCCACCACACGTCGCCACCCCCACCTACGAGGGCCCCCCTAACTTGAACGAGGTGGCACACCACTCTGCACGAGAACTGACCCGCCACGCAGAATCAGAGACCCTCTCCGAGTTCGGAACTCCTGGTTCGAAACACGCGAGAATGCTTAGTCAGATACAACAACACCACCAAGCACTACCAGCTAGGCAGGCGGATATAGCCCCCACCTATCCCCAAACTGAAATGTCGCCAGGCAGTTGCCTGGTGACAACTGCAGACGCAAAGCTTCCCCAGTCTGGTGCAATTGCAGCACATTTTTCCAGTGCAATACCCGAGTGCTTTTTGCAAGTTATGTCAGGCAACTATAGCAACGCTCTTGCACGTGTTGTGGGAGTGTTCTGTTATATCAGCTAGAATGGCAGTAGCTCCAGAGGCTCTTGCGTCGAAGTGGGCCGCTGCTCTGCACAGCTCCAACCTCAAGACAAGAGTGGGCAGTTCAGCAGGCCCGAGAGGCGGCAACGAGGTAAAGCCTCGAAGTCCCCTCACGGGAGACCTGAGCCCGGATCGTTAAACTTCGCCGGATTTGAAATAAAGTTGTTTCCATCCGTCCATTCAACCTACTTATATTGCCTTAGTCAATGGTCTGAAGGATGCAACGTTTATAGCCAAGTGACCTGTATAACGAATGATATTCGCTTCGTTATAAAGGCGTTTGTACCGTATAGATTTGTTTCTTTTATTCTGGAACGTTTTGATCTCCCTCCCTATCAACCATCGCGACGACGCAAAAACGTGCACGTGTGCCGAGCAGACGATCGACTCATTCCGGACGAATTTCGTCTGCTACGCAGCCGGCCGGGCGTTTTCGCATTCACCACACATCTTTCCCGAATGCCGCGTGGGCGGCGAGCGTCGGATTACCACAGCGCCGGCCGTAGAGTAGTGCGTATCGCATTTTCTTCTCGGTAGGTGACAAACACCAACCCGAGAACGACAGGTTTCCCAGTGAGGGCGGGTGTTCCGCTGTCACGGGCGGCAAAAACGGCTGATGAGGTGTCGACACCCGATACCACAAGCGCGCGCCGAGATGAGCTAATAAGCTGTGTGGAGGTTGCAAAAAAAAAACTAATAAAATAAAGAACTACGCCACACCACGTATGCCACAGGAATGTGATCGGGAGAGCAGAAATCCGGCTTTACTGGCAGTTGGAACGCTGGCGCGGTTTACTTTTTTTTTTCTTTACACGCTTTTTTTTTATCTGTTTCCTGTACGCGTTATCTTTCAAGCGCACAGGTGCAGCAGCAGACCGACCGTTGGGCGAGTGATAGAATGACCGCAAGCTCACAAATCGGCTCGCCCGCGGTATGCCTGACCGATAACATTACGCCACGGCGCAATGTTTGTTCCTGGCTCCAATTACGGCCGTGTTTGCGCACACCGACCTATACGTACCGAACGATTTGATAGCGCAAATTGCGGGCCAGTCACCGACCCGCTCGCGAAACCGCCTGGAGGGGAGTTGTACGCGAATGAATAAGCGGTCCCCAGGCGTGCGTCGCAAGAACACTACATGGTGGCTGCGTTTTTATTATTGTTACAATGCCGTCTTGTCCTGTGGTCTCGCGTAGCACGCCCGCGCACACGACCTCAAGAAAGTGGGACAACACGGCCGTCAGGGCGTATTTTTGCTGCTTCGCCTGCACCGACACGGTCTTGCCATTTCTTTTTTCCGCACTTTTTTTTCAGCCGCGTAGGCGCCGGCACGCGCGGGAGGCAGAGGACGGGCGTGCGAAAAAAATAAATAAATAAAAAGATTCCAACGTCGTACGCCAGCGACACGGAGGAAAGAAAGGCTGACGTGAGACAGCGGCCGCTACCTACGTAACGACCTCGACTCCACGCCAAAGCGAACGGCCTCCCCGACACCCAAATCCAGACGCGATTCCCTTCCATTCAAAATGTCTATGGAAATGTGCCAGCTGTAATTTGAGAAAGGCAATGCCTGATCGGTTTTCGGGGCGTACAAATTTATACCTCCGAAAACCCCCTCCCCCCCTTTTTTCTTTCTTTATTTTAGTTTATTTCTGGAGTTGAGGGAAAGTGGACAGAATTGGCGGTCGTCCCTGGACGGGGAGGAAACAGATGAAAAACCGACCGGCCGCGATGAGCCATGCTTGCCGACTAATCACGGACTTCCTGAGGAGCTGGTCCCTGGCACGCGTGGTTTCCCCGCGCTGACTGGGTGTCGGCGGCGGTACTGCGAAAGCGGTAGCGCGTTCTGACTCCAGTTCCTCCCCGGCCTAGATTTTATCTCTTCAGCAGTAGACGCGACCAACCGACGACGCAAGTGCCAGCCCACACGAGGAACCAACTGTCGCACAGTCCCTCGCTTTTTTAAAGCCGCGGCGACGATTCAATCAAAGCCAATCAGGGACGAGGCGCCGAGTCCGTCGCTTTGTAGCGGAACGTACTACATACTAGCAGTGGTACGTATACACGTGACCGCCCTTCAACGACGAATTTCCCGGCACAAATATATAAAAACAACATAAACGCAAAGGAGCACCAAGGGGGCTTCCCAACACAACGTGCCTTTCGCGGTCATCCGGGGAAGCCTTTTTCCGCCGGCGTTCATTTTTTCCGGACTCGAGAGAAAAACCGACCGGCTTTTGGCTGAGCAGGCGCTCAGATGTAGGGGGAAGGAAGGCTAGACGAGATGAAAAAAGAAACGGGTTTGCCGGCGCGCGTGCCAAAGTGTTTAGCAGAGCGAACACTTCGCAGGTCCGCGAACACCTAGCAAAAACAAGAAAATCGCTCACTGGCTCACGAGGGGACCTCGATGACGGCCCGAGTTCTGGCGACACCAAGGAGATATAGATTTGCCCTTAGAAGAGCCTCGCGAAACATCAACCGACGACACCTACGTTTGGCACGAGGACGCCGAACCATTGCTACGGAGCGCGCAGAGCACACACGAAGCAAAGAAGGCGTGGTGCGGGACCTCGAGAGAGAGGTTGCGGTTAGTAGCAGTACTCACCCGTCGCCGACGACCACGCACTTTATCGCTTGCATTTCGTGTGTAGCGTGTTTACGTCCCCACTCGGCGGGTTAACTGTTCCGGGCCACTTTGCAACGGAGTTCCCTGCCGACGACAGGAGAACACAAAAAGCACAATGTTTGTTTTTTTTCGCGTCACCGAAACGCCACCACCACCTCCAACACGCCGCCGGAGCACCACAACTCTCCTCGAGAAGATAAAGAAAACAAAACACACCACCACTACTACCACCACCTCCAACCGCACGGAGCAGGCAGCACACTCCCACAAGTCAGCTCTACGCTCGCTGGGCGGTGGACAAAATGGCGGCCATATATAGAGAGCAAAATGGCGGATGCCAAAAAAACTTTGTCCCCAGTTTGTGACGCCCTATAGTACCTAGAAAAATTGTATCTGCTTTTCAAGCAGCTTTTTTGTGGTTAAATTAACCTCACACATTTATTTTCACCATTATAAGATTTAATTTTGCACAAAAAGCATAATCACAAGTCTGCGGAAAGTCCTTGTTTCTTAAATTGCAGACGACATAGGGAAAGAAGATGCGAGTTTAGCGCCCCCATAGTTCGTTCCGTAAAGACGATGATTCGTTCAGCGTCAAAATTCAAACAAACTTTGCAACTTTATTTGAACCAAATTATGCCACTACTAAACGTTTGCGCCATCTACGTATAAACATAAAAGGTATGCTTACGTATTCCAAGTAGGTTTTAGTAAAAACATAACTAATTTATTTTTTGTAGATGTCACGCAAATATCAATATTGCTGGTCGTTTTTGAAACAAATTGTGCATGGAGAGTACCGCAGCTGACAACATGCTAGTGCACTTGCTTTTACAGGTCACTTGCTCAGACATCTATGGCGTCCGCCGTAGCCAGTGCGGTTTGTTTAGCCTTCGTACGTGAAATGTAAATAAGCATACTCGTCCCTCAGCGCTCCACGGCCACTCGACGTGTTCGGTGGTGGTGGCGCAAGCGATGGCAACCGTTTGGCAACAAGTCCTCGCCATCGACGCCCGCTACAACGCCTACAGGTCGCCGAACGACCCCAACTTTCGTAAGTTTCGGTTCACGTTTCGCGCCCGCCTTGGACACCTGCTGTTCTTCGGGATTGTTTAGCAAACACGGGTGTACCGTGGAAACATGTAGTAGCTTGACGCTGCTCCTCACAAAATGAGCAGCAGTTTCTTGTCCACGTTGACGGCGAGTGGTCACGCTGTGTTTGAGCGTTCATGTGAGCACAGGTTTCCTCAGCGTTGCCGCAACAGCTCGGTGCATGAACTGCACTCTATACCGATGCGCTCAGCCTGTTAAGATATTTGTACCCTACTTGATCGCAGCCTCGTCTTGATTGGTCGCAACTGTGATTATCGAAGTGTACTGCTTCCGTATGATAAAGACGACCTAGCCGGTGGAACGCGCACACGTATAAGCTTGAAGAATTCAGTTTAGGATACTAAAATGCTTCACAACACCGATCGAAACTGACTGTACGCGCCAAGATTCAATGGAATATGTTCATACCGCTGGTGACGCTTTGAAGTAATCTTTTTTCAGCATTCATTGAAAGCCAGCCGGAACCTAAGTGTGGTTGCACACTTGAATTTTTTTGCAAATCCAATGGGAACGCTAAGACGCACGTTGGAAATGTGTTATCTGCATATAACAGTCCAGCTCTGTTTTGCAGGCACACTGTACATACGAAGACGGAGCCAGCTGCTCAGGGAGTCACAAAAGAATGAGGTGACATATTATGTTTATCTTATATGTATGCGTAAAATAGAGGTATAAATTTATATGTCCCCGATTTTGCTAAATGGTCTTGTGGTAGCCCCGCTGTCACCAGCTCAGCGATCACGCGAAGCACACAGGAGAATGAAGCCGGCTGCTGTACGGTGCGGCAACAAGCACTGCAAGCAAGCGGCCGCAACACAGGCAACAACAACAGGCACCGTCCTCATTCCTCCTCTGATGCCATGCCCTGCCTCGGAAGCCCTCAATACACTGGAGATGATCTAACTGACATTGCCCTCTCCACATTGGTGACTATGGACTTTGGCAGCGTGCCTGAATTAATTAAGGCACACTGGTGTGCAGCATCCTCTAGCCACTGCTGTTCCCGGAGCTCTGGCTGGGAAGCCCGGCCATCTGGTTACTCAAGCTGAATGTCGAATTCAATCTCTGTGGAAATTACACCACAGCAGGACCGGCACCTCATCACGGTAGCTATGCTTCTTCCTGCTCTGCTTCGTGATGTCACACCTCCTGGGCCACAGGCTTAAAATGACGTGCTGCAGACTTTTGTGCTAGCTCTACTGGAACCCAGCAGTGCCATTCCACTTGCCTCCAACCCCACAAATGCTACAATCATCGTACAAAACGGCTCTACCTCAGCCAGCTGCGTCAGATGCCCCTCATGCTGAAATTGCGCCTCGCGGTCTGCCACCTCAACCATCTTTGTCTCCCACTGGAGGACCTCCTCCTGGCTTTTCGACAGCTTCCATTTGTTCCCCAATCACAGCCTTTCTCGTGTAAGATCTTAAGTGGCACTATGCATGCAGCATCACCTTGAATTCGTCCAGCGTGCTGCATCTCCATCACTACCAAGAGCCTCCAACACACTTGCACAGAAGTTGTGCACTCCATCCCCCAGCATCTCCAAGCATTGACCACCCAGTATCACCCTTTCAGGAAGCACATAAGGCAAGGCCACTCCGAAGTTTTTGGACAGCGTAGAGTCCCAACTGGCCTCCTGCAGCCAGCATGCCATCATGATGGCACTGGCACAGCATCCTGCTAGTGCTGCTTTCCTAGTGCCTGTCTGCAGGTCTCAGTCAACTGCGGTTCTTATCAAAATGTGAATATGCCACCGCATGCAGTCTCATTTGCTTCCCCTTCACCCTGAGCTTCTCAATCACGGTGTATCGAGAGTTGCGCCACCTAAACTAGTCATGGCGCACCAATTCTGCCAAGTGGGCGCAGTTGTAGAGGTCCCGACGGGCAACGCCGCTACGATCCAGCACTCTCCGGAAAGATCACCTGAAAAACGACCATAAAAGCCTGCGACAGCTTTGCAGAGCCAAGATTTCCAGTCACCACCTGTATCGGACACTTCAATGTCGTCATCATGCCATAAACTCCGGCAGCAAAAACGATGCCAATGTTGCCATCGTACTAAAGCTCAGCTGACACCCACACGCTGAAATCTATGCAGGCGCATTCCACCAAGTGTGCAGCATTTTGCCTCCCATAATCGCAATGCTTCACGTAAGAGTGCCTACTGTTGACTTGCTCCACATCAACATTCGGAGCAGGTACCAATCCGAGCTCAACAATGACGACACTGCGATAGTGTGGAATGCTTGCATCGGTTCACCAGGCGTTCTGCCTGTTGTGGTAAGACACGACACGCCGCTTCCTTCGCAACCTTTTCACACCCCATCACCCAATCTCCAGCATCGTCAAAGGTGCCCTGATTGGCACTCTCAGAGACGACCTCCTCAAATGTGACATTGTGCTAGTCATGCCCATCTTGTTTCCGACGTAGACTTCTCTTGGTTCACAACTGCACTAGTCATTGTAAATAGCCTTTACATAAACCATAAATAGTCATGGTGCTTGCACTGTGCACATGTCAGAAACACTGTATATGGGAACTCTCATCCGGAAAGTAGATTTAGCACCATCCACTTTTGAGGCATTTATGTGTCCGCGCTCGTTGTCCTCTTTTCTTTTCCTTTAGCTAATGTATTTTTCCTTTTCCTCACACTCCCACCATGTGGCACTGCCACCAGCATGCAAGGCACACAGGAGGATAATGAAGCCAGCTCCGGTACGGTGCGACTGCAACGCAAGCACCATCTTCATTCCCGCTTGAACGCCATGCCCTGCCTCATACACCCTCAATAAACTGGAGGTGGTCTAATTGACCTCGCCCTCTCCACAGACTTGTCAGTAATCCGTATAGAAGCAGTAAACGTAATGTGTTGCCGACAAGAGAAAGGGAACTGGATATACTTGAAGCGTGTGCTACCTCACAATACCATTGTGAGTAAAGTTACGTGTTAGTGCCAAGTGTTTCTTCATCAGTAGACCTTATCCTTTGTAAATTTCATACGCTAGGATAATGCCTAAGATGGGGAACTACTTATGAGAATAATGATGTTTATTAAAGCACATTTTATAATTCTTAAGTCATTTCTGCTTGAACCAAAATTGTAAAATTCTGCAAAATTGTTCAGTATATTGCTTAAAGGGTGTTAGAGAAAAAATTTCCAGCCATGGTGTTTGTTCGTGACGTTAGAATGTAGTCATTTAGTGGGTACTCATCTTTCAGTATTGTTTATTAACGGTAATTACTTGCATCAGAAAAATTTCTCAAGGTTGCTGAGTCTTTTCCATATATGGTGCACATAACTTTGTCTACTGCATTTATGTACATGAAGTATAAAGTTAAAAGTGTATGAAATGCACAATTGTGGATGGAACAAAAGCTCGTCAAAAAAATTTGAAGTTGCACACTACTCTGCTTTGTTGCTGCGAGTTGTAATTTACATTTAGACACAATTAAGAAAATGTGTAAAAAGTGAACATTAAGTCGATAAAATAAATGTGCTTTAAGGAGACATACTGCTGTCTTGACTGGTAGCTGTGCTCATGCCGAAATACCTTTTCTTCACAAGTTGTAATCTAGAAGCTGCCATTTATGGCTTGGCAGAAATGTCGTGACTTATGTTTGTATTTCTTTTTTTTTTTCATATTTCTCAGTTTGTTTGGGTGCATGCCTCAAGTGATGGATGAGCATGATTTCATTCCTTTCTTTGTTTTCCATTTGGCGGCTCCCATCCATGACTTCAGCAATGCGTCGCATTCCGCAAACAATACCTGCGCCTCCGAAGCCAGCTGCTTGCTCAACGGTATGGCGTGTCCGTCGACCAATCGTGAGTGCTTCGGTTTTCACTTGTTGCTTTCACTTTGGTTGCTTTGCTCATAAAAAGAAATATAGCAACAAGCGCATGTAATTGCACAGGCTTTCCCTTCCTTCGGGCAAGAAGCCTGTATACCACTGCGTAGCTCTGACTAAAGCAGCGACATGCTTCATGGCGGCTTCCAGCTAATTCATAGTCAACGCCACCTGCATTGTGCAGTAGTGTTGACATTTGAGGGCTCGCAGGTGTGGGTACAGCTGGATGGTAGCTCAATCAGTGTTTCCTACTGGCTTGGGCACCCTTGTTCCTCGGATTTCTCTCTGCCGTATAACTAGACCCCCTCACGAATGTCACATTGCCTGAAGCACTTATGCAAAGTGATGATCACTTTTAACACCACACTTACTTATTTTGAAAATCTGCACTTCTGCTGCCTTTTGCTCCACCCACCACACTGATCTTGTTCACCTATTGTTCATTGAAGGCATTAGTTCGCTGCGGAGCCTATGGTGTGATGTCCACTTTTTCTAACTGTGTCCCATTTACAAGAGTCTTCCTTGAAACAGAACTAAGCAATGATGTGCTTAGTAGAGATAAAGGTTGTGTCTGGGTTGCTCCCGCTGAAAGCATCTGAATACTTCACAATGCAAAAGGGTTTACGTACTATCGGCAATAAATGATTGCAGTGTGGGACAAATAACAAACCTGAATATTTTTGCATTCAGGGCACGTAACCTGGAATCCTGATTTTCAGCCAGCATTAGTGTACTAGCAGTGCAGGAATTCAGCACTTTAGTGGAGCCTGCATCGTGTAAACTTACGATGCCGATTGTACTAGAGACAGGTGATTAAAGTGGCATCCTTGGACTAAAACAATCAAATGCCAACGAGCTCACTGAAATCCCAACACGTGACTGTGCCAAAGCAACAATGCAGAACCATCATTTGCTAGTCATTTGCTAAGGGAGGGAACAATTCTCAGCATTCGCAGGCACCGCTGTGCCACACTTCTCGTCTAAGACGCCATGCGCAGGCTTCTTGACAGTGTCACTAGGTGACGCAGCATGACCAAAAACAAGCGTGAGAGAGGAGCCCTGTTTGCACATGGTGCAATTCTCAGCGTTCGGATGCACCAGCACACCGTGCATTTCAGAGGTCACGCACGAAGGTCGCCCCGTGGCGGCAATAAATGGTGCCGAGTGTTGTTAGAGAAGCACGAAACGGGAGTCCCGCTGAAGTACACACCTCATACATACCTTCTTCCAATGCTGGCGATACGTTGTGTTGCTGTATTTATTCAGTGCTAATGCATTACCGCCGACAGTCACTGTGAGATGGGTTCCGCCGCAATTTCTTTTTTTTCATGTTGAAATGGCGTGGAGTCAGCACATTCATTTACTGTTAGTATGATTTCACTGTCAAGTGGTACAGTACTACTTGCCAAAACTTGTTCAACTACAAGACTACAACACCTGTCACCAACTACAACATGAGTGCTAGCTTTCAACAAATGGTTTATTTGAAATCGTTGCACACATATAATACATATTGACGATGTCCATGAGCCATAACAAACGCCACGTGCTAATATATATGTGTGCCTTGCTTACAAATAAATCATTTGTCGAAAGTTAGTGCTCCTGTTCTGTCCTCAATCTTCATCCCAATCTATTCAAGCACGTTGCACATGTTGCTCCGCAATACATGTTCCAGTGTGTGATAACATCGTCGTCATCTTCAGGTGTAAATCGATGCACCAGTACTGCACGATGCTGTTGAAAAGAAATACAATCTGTGTGGTTGCTATCTTAGTGGGCTGTGCCTTGCCTGTAACCACTTCAGAATCACGTGCAGTTGGCTTACTCCAGTGTTGCATTGCTGTAGGAGCAATCGAAGCCGGAGCATGGGTGGCCGGAGCAACAGTCGGGCAACACTTGAGGTAAGCTGCTCTCATTCCCGGTTTGATTTGTGGATTCCTTTGTTGTTATTATTATTATTATTATTAGTAGTAGTAGTAGTAGTAGTAGTAGTAGTAGTAGTAGTAGTTATTAGTATTATTATTATTAGTAGTAGTAGTAGTAGTAGTAGGTGACGTAGTATAACAGGCATGTACGCCCCCATCGACACACCTTTTTAATTCATGAAATTGTAGGAGCTGTAATAGTAAGTTCATTTGGGGAGAATGGGGGAGATCCAGAAATTCTGTGGACAGTATTTGGGGAGAAATTATAACACCTTTTATAAGGGGATCGAAAAGCACAAAAGACGGGTCTAAGCTTAGTTTAGACGGCAATCACTGTCATCTACACTTTTTGTGTGCTCTTCCTGTCTGATGTTTTCAAGAAAAAGAGATAAGGAAAGACAGGAAGAATGAGCAGAATATATCTCCTGCTGTTGTCCCTGCACTGGAGAAAAGGAAAATAGGGTACTGAAGATTAGAGTTAAGAAATAAAGAAGGAAGTATCTGACATTGTGTTTGTCTAAGTTAGTCTGTCAAAGTGTCACAGAGTCGCACAAGGCGACACGATCATGAGCAGTGGTTGAAAAACGAAAGCCCCAGCCTGGAGCCAACCTTTCAACAAGGAGACTTGCCTTCTTTAGTGATGAGATAACAAATTCATTAAATCAAATTACATTCGGAAAATTTACTTGCCAAAACCATAATGTGATTATGAGGCACTTATGAGGGGGACTCCAGATTTTTTTTTGCCAGCTGGGGATGTTTCTTGTGCACCTAAATCTAATTACATGAGAGTTCTTGCATTTCGCCCCCATTGATATGTGGCCACCTTGGCCGGGATTGAACCTGGGATCTCGAGCCCAGCAGAGTATTGTCATAGCTACTGGGCTTCGATTATCATGTGCATCACTGTCACTTCACTGACCTGGGTCAGAGAGGGGACTGTGTCACACAGTGTCATGTGCAGAGATATAGATTGCGGCACAGTGTCACGCATTCCTAGTTTGTAGCACAATCCGGCCTCTTTTAACTAGCACAGCATGTTCACAAAGCCATGGTGATTATTAAACAATATGCAGCATGTCGTGCAGTACACATTTGTGGTGATAGTTGGCTGGTCTGCCACATTCTTGTCCATCACTATTCATTGTTGCTTATGAGCTCGCATATTTTTTTTTCCTGCTAGAAAGCAATGCACTTCACCACACTGCACTTTTTTTTTCTTGAAGACTACATTCTTGCATGTGCATATATAACATTACAAGCATGTAGTGGCAAAGTGGCATTATTACTACTGTGCAAAGTGGGCAAATTTAGTTGTTTTCACCAAATAATATTGTTTTCATTGCGGCAAGCACAAAAATAAAGTAAAGTAATTATTCGAACAGTTCCCCGGCGCAGTCATTCTAACAGAGCTGTAGTGTATCCCCTCAAGCAATATAAAAACGGAGCACCCAAATTGCTTTCAGGAAGTCATGGCAGCTAAATGCACACTTGCAGCCTAAAAACATTGAATGAGACTAAATCATCAACAAGTAACATATTTGTTACACATTAAGATGGCAGGTTCAAATACACACATCACAAGTAATCAATGCTTGAAAATGAGTTAAATCTTCACTCTCATATTGCTTATGACTGTGCCTTTCAAAATGCTCAGTCTGGCTGAAAAGTGAGCAGGCTTTTGAATTACAGCTGATTGCTGCCTACCAGCCAGGTAGGTTATAGCTGAGTGGTCGGCACAGCCTTTAGTAACGCCAGCTGAATGCTTTATTTTCCTTCCTGTGATATATGTCTACGGGCTTGAAGTGATGGAATAGAACCAGACTTGAGCAAATAATCTGTCAGCTTCCCTTGGAAAGGGCTCAAGAAAGATAGCAAATGCCATGGGGTGTTGCATGTCATTATAATGTCAGTGCTGCTGGTTGTAACCAACCACCATGTGCCAAGAAGCTGGCAGTCTATTAGAGCAATAGAACTTGTGTCAGGCCCAGGGAAACACACTTGAGAGCAGCAGGAAAGTTAGATATAACAATGAGATTAGAAAATTTGCAGGCTCGGGATTCAGCTAGCCCACACAGGTCAAGGGTTTAAGTTATCACTGGCAAATGCCTTCACATGACATCCTTTGGTGGACTCAAAAGCCAGGCTGATGATAAGAATGATGACATGTAATCGTTGCCGTCTACGTCAGTGTTGTAAAACTACTATCATAGTATGTGTATATAAAAAAGGCCCATAAAAGAAAAAAAATCAGCTTTAGAGTCTCAATTTCGCCAAAGCTTCAGCATTTGCAGTGTGATAGCATTTCTGCATTTCTTTATTCATTTGGATGAAAAAAATTTAGGTTTGGGCCCGGGGTTCATCCTCTTCCTAACATGCACATGGCTGCAGTGTGTAACAATGACCAATAACTTGCTTGGATAACTTTCTTTTTACATAGCATGTAAAGAATACCCTGACTGTGCTCATGGCTAGAGGTCAGGAGATGGTGCTAGGCCTTTGCAGCACACATGCATTGTTCTTTAACAATTTTCACATAGTATACGCTTAAGGCGAGTAAATTAGCTCAGTCTGAAGGTAGCACCTGTGTTGTATTCCTGAGTTCATTTGCATTTTTTCCCTTTTCTGCGCTAAACATCTTTTTCGTGTAAATAAAGAGACACATGTGGTGTCATGCTCTCAACTGTCATTTTCTATTTATCATGGAACTATATTTCAAGGAACTGCTTCTGGTGCTTTCTCTGATGAAAGATCCTCCATGCGAGATAAGCACTGCGCTCTGTAGATTGCTTAGTCATCATTGCATATTTCTGCATGCTGTGATGCATGTTGCATGTTTGATGTGCACTTTTGATGATGTGCATGTGTTTGTGTCTGCTGTCTTCGTGCAGGAACTGAGTGTGTCCAAAATTTCTCTCAAGGCAAGTACTGCCACCTAGTGGCTCTTGTTGCTTCCTTTTTTCTCAATAACTAAGAAAAGCTTGAAGTCTTCTTTTTTTTTCTTAAGTTTGCTCTCTCAAAACTTGCATGGTGCCTTTAGAAGCAGGTTCGCATTCTCAGACATTTATACACTTGTTCGCGCTAAGCTATGGACAACTTTCGCTGGGTGTGACATGCTATGAAAGAAACTCGACGTGACCCTAATTGAGCCCTAAGTGTGATCAACAGCTAGGAAAGTGGTAGCCCCTGGTTTTGGCGTCAATGGGCAGGCATTGAAAAAGAAGATAGGATACTATGGTTGAGTGGATGCTGTCAAAATCCTTCTTGTCGCAGTGGGCTGGTGCGAGAAATAACCAGGTGACATCGTTCCTTGCCTTTCACTTTTGCATCTTTTCTGACTTACCAAGTCTTCTGCCAGTAGGAGGTGCTAATTTGCAATTACAGTATCATAATTTGCTAACGCAGATTAGCTTAAAATTCTTATTTTGTAACCTTTTCATGTTCACCTCAGTGCTACCACCCTTTGGCTGTGAATACACCAGTGCTTCGATTAAATTTTTTTATTCTCATCACTATGGTAAAAGTTTGTTTTTTTTTTTTTTTAGTTGCATACACACCTTTATAATGGAGAGTGTGATGCCATGCTGCCAAGATGTATCACTGCTGTTATCTCTAGTGCGTTAAGCTAGGTCACGGTTCTCGTTAGGACAAGAGTGCTGGCTTTCCGACTTCGATTCTTTTGTCACAGCAGAAAGATGCAATTAAAAGGGCCCTGAAGCAATTTTGTAACATAGTAAGACAGAAAAGCCATTTCATTCTTGCACTGCCAGTCTGAACGTGACAGTTGCACGTTGCTGTGTCTGCTGCATGCGGCCACCGCGGGGTGCTGCTGTGAGTCGTATCGCATTCAACCTTTGGGTCCCTTATGCCCCTTTGCCATCTCCCTCGTGTAACTTCCAGCACGCTTGTGGAAATAAAAGGAGACAGAAAACTGCTGATCAGTCTGATAACTGCAACTAACTTCGCTTGTGCTTGAAGGATTTGAAAAGATTTTGCAGTGGGAGATTCATGAGGCGACATAATTTCATAGTGATGTCATCGAAAAGTGTTTGAGCACCCCTTTAAAGTGAATGAATCAGTTACTAAATTACTAGGGAATTTTTCCAACGTGACTGCATATCTACTTGACTGTCTGAACAGTGACGTAGGCAACATTAGCTGAAAGAATCAGCTGAATAAATCCAAGAAAGTTTGCCAATTCATTCAGGAAGTAGCAGTGAATTGAAACAAAAGCATGGAAGTTCTAAAAGTACAGGACCAACACTGTTATTTAGTAGGGGTGTGAGAATATTCAAAATTTCAAATGCAAATCAAATAGTCCTTGCTGTTCTATATGTATTCGATTCGAGAATTTACTATTCGAAGTTGTTGAATGTTGGTATCTGTTCAAATACTATGTAATAAACAGTAGTTGTTGAAGCCTACAAAAAAAAAAACATACGTTACATGCAAGTGGAGACTCTTCCAAATAATTCTGCTGAGGAAGAAAGCCGATTTTTGAGCAGACGCACCATTTTCTGAATGAGCACGTCAAGATCACTTCTGCACAATATTATCAGGTCGTTAAATAAGCATGCCACATCTTAGGCAGCTTTTGAACTTGCCTTAATTTAGGCAAAGCAATTTCTATTTCACCAATCTTTATGTGCTTAGATTCATCCAAAATGAGGTGCACTGCTTTTGTATTGCTCCTGGGTCCTTGAACAGGCACAACGCTCTGCTGTGTGCATCTGGTGATGTGCTGTTCCTTTGTTTTATTATTGTCATGATCACTGGTGCATCAGCTGGGATCACCTTTCCACTGTTTCTCATTTACAAGCTTTCCAGTTGATAATGTGGTGCTTGGGTGAGACAAGGATTGAAGGAAGAACACAACACAGGCGCCTGTGTTGTGTTCTTCCTTCAGTCCTCGTCTTTCGCACTGTGCACACATGTCAACTTCCCAATCGACCTGATACCAGTTGTTGATGGCATTAATGCGTCATGAAGCATAAATAAGTGTTTTTATTTTCAACTGGATTCAATGGTACCTTTATATTTCACTTAATTTAGCAAGCAAAAATATTCTGTATTCGTTTTGATTCGACAATTTCATAATTTGCACACCCTCATTATTTAGTAAACTTTTCTTTACTCTCAGTGGATCACTTTTTGGGGGAGGACTGTCAGAAGGGATCAGACGAGCGAAAAGGTCCATGTTGTTCTCACGCAGACATCGGACTCGTCAGAGAGTCGCCTGCAGGCAAGCGGAGAACTCTCTCGCCGCGGCTCCTTTGGCAACCAGCGCTCCTTGACCAACGAAGGGCTGGTACCCACGTATGCTGCTGAAGCCAGTCGGTAAGGACAGTCTGCACAAAATGGAAGTGTTGGCCAAAGGTCTTGGGAAGGAACTCGGAAGCTTGGGGCTCCCTGCTTTGCTGCAGATCGACGATGTCAAAATGTTGCAGTAGCATTATCCTTCACATATTGAGCTTTGCAGAGCCCACAAAACTTGAACCTCAAGTTATTGCAGATTTCGAGCCAGTGCACATGGATTGCTGGGAAAACATGGAGCAGATTTTTATTGCATTAGCATTATTAAGTTACTTGGCACACTTTTTGGGGGCTTTCAATGTGTGTTTGTATCTTACCGTTTTCCCACCTACCCGGGTCACTGGGTAGTTCGTGGTCAAATGGGTAGCACATCAGGCTGCTGTGGTGAGGTAACAGGGTTCGAAGCCAACCATCGGGACAGCTTGGGTCACTGAGTATGTGGGATTGTGCACATATGTGCCTCTCTTCAACGCACCTCTTTCACACCGACATGGGTCACTGTAGATGCGGGACTGGATAGGCACCACTGTTCAAAGAAGCTCTATGACGCTGGCTTAGAGCACTGGGTATGTTCCACTCAGTCTATACTGGTCTTCTATGAACCTCTTTGATGCAAGCTTGGGTCACTGGGTATGTGCCAGTAAGTGTGTGCCACTATTCGATGAATGTCTTTGACGCCAACTTGGGTAGCTAGGTATATGCCGCCGTTACTCTACATTGATGAAAAATGTCCCTTAAATTTCTCCAATGCTGAGCGGAATCGAACCCACGTCACAAGGGTTCCTCAAGGACGGCAATGCGATGTATTAGGAGGCAACACTACAGATGCACAGGGTATGTGCCTCTTTTGAATTAACACCTTTCGCGCCCAGTGCTTTAGCGAGCTGAGCCATAAATGCACTCAGGTATGTACCACTCTTCAATGAACCTCACACCAAATTGGGTAACTGAGTGTGTGCACTTAGTGGGTGGCAAGTGAGGGAACAATTCAGAGTTCACAGGCACGGGCACGCCACGCTTGTTGTCTTGGACGCCACACGTGGACTTCTCGGCAGTGCCACTAGATGGTGCAGTGTGTCCAAAAAAAGAAGTGCAAGAGAGAAGCACGGTTGCCACAAGACAAGTTTCTCAGTGTTCGCATGCATTGGCACACCATGCCTTTCGAAAGCCATGCGCAGGCCTAATGGCGGTGGCACGAGATGGCGCCGAGCGTGCTTAGGGAAGCACGAAAGAGAGAGAGTCCCATTGCTGTACACACTTCGAACATACCTCGTTATGATGGTGGCAATACATTGTGTCGCTGCATCGAATCAACGCTAATGCGTTGCCGTCGACAGTCATCGTGAGATGGGCTCTGCCGGAATTCTTTTTTATTTTCTGCCTCACTCGCTCTTCCTTTGCCACCACCGTCAAAGAAAAGTCGACGTGCCTGCAGTGGCACAAAGTTGCTCATGCCCACGTGGTAGGCACCATGCTTCCAAGTACCCAGTGATCTGTGTGCATCCTCTGATGTTTAGAAGCATGCGGAAATGTTTAATAGTGCAAGTAGCATTCTTGGCATTGTCAGACCATTTTTCCTTCTGGCTACCTAACCTAACCAAAAATATGGGTTGATCCCGAAGATAGCACTGTCTAAGAGTATGTGCCGTTCCCAAAGGCAGCGCAGTCTAACACGTGGGTCATTCTCGTGGGTATATGCCACTGGGTATGCGCAGACTCATAGTTGCGCTGTTAGAGTGTACAGCATGTCCAGAGGCAAGCATGAGAGAGGCAACCAGCTGCGACATGCCCGTGCCTCATACGTGACACGCTTCGGATATTCACATACTTGATTAGTCATTGCAGATGAGTTCTGCCAAAATTCTTTGTATTTGTCCTAATACAACCAGTGTTGAGCACTCTTCCCAGCTTGGTTGTGCATAACCTCTTGTCTAATCTGCAATGGGACCCAACAGGGAGAACCACAAATAAGCTTACTGTATACCACCAGTAAACACAGTTGTGTCATGAAAACCATTACCCAAGCATCTGTGCATCACATTGATGTCCATGTCTGAGATGAGGGCGCTAAGTCTGAATATCAAAGACATTTCTTAATATTTGTTCTTGCATCTGCCTGAAGTAGTAAGCCTTGTGAATTCAGCGGACAGTGAAGCCCAAGGAAAATAACCGGAGAAAATGAGCTGAGGTATAGTTTTCTATAATTTCTGCGGGGTACTCCTGCCCATGCAGGCTCATCAGAGAGGATGCCTTGACGAAAAACTACAGCGTGTTTATTCTATCATCTCCTCCTGCAAAGTTACTGAGCAGTCAACAACTACACTGTGCACAAATGAAAGCATTTATGTCCTGTTTATATAAATGTGGCAAAACCCTGCACTTGAATCTTATTTGTTGGTGCTGTTGCTGTTTGTGACACCCCTGTCCCATTTTTCGTGGCGGTATTGCCAGCAGCTTTGTCTGAGTGATGGCCGCTTGCAAACAACAGTCTGACATATGGCACCAGAAATAGCGCTCGGCCGTTGACTTTATGGGCTCACTGTGACCTCGGCACAGTAGCACGAAAAGTCTCGTCTTCCTATGAACCAGATGCACAGTACACGTTAAAGTGAGTTGACTGAACCGAAGAACTGAGCCAGATTGGCAGTGCATTTGGGGTTCCGTAGTCGGTAAAATTTGGTGCCTCCATTTAGTTCACGTTCCCAAAAGAAAAATAGAGAATCAGCTTGCCTTTGCAGAAGGGTTGAAATCCGGGCCAGTTGGTACATAGTTGAAGGAAAAAGACCAGTCTTTTGTCTTTTGTGACTGGTTTTTTTTCCTTCAGCTTGCCTTTATTGGTCACGGGAACTTTATTGGATTGGAACTGGATCTTCACGGGTTGTATTGTCCTTTGAAGCACTAACCAGTCTGGTCTCAAGAGCATTTTTTACTGAATTGTGTCATTGTGTGGTCACCTCCTGGAAGTGTCACCGTAATATTGCGCACCACCACGCAGTGCCATTGTTGGCGGTACAAGCATCTCGGAGAACTATGCGTTCGCGGGCGTCCACCACATCTTTGACCAGCACCGCGATGCCGGTGAGTACAAGAGGAATCCCAGGTTGGTGCTATTGCGTTTGAAAAGAGAACCCGTTCTTTTACTTGTCCTTTCTTGGAATTTTAATTTATTGTTCCCAGAAATGTTCTGAATATAGATACTTATTTGTCTTTTCGGACTCAACAAAATCGTGTAAGAGATTTCTTTTATTGCCCATTGAATGCATCAAACAAGCTGTAACATACCAGCGAACGATGCCGAAAATACACCCCAGTGAATTACAGTATAAAGGTAACATGCAAACAAATTTTGTATTCTCAGCAATGACAGGTCTTATTGTTAAAGTTGTTAAAGTGCTTGTGCTGAGCCAAGGACGCCAATAAACAGGAGCAGTGACTTGCCTATCTTGCAATGCATCTGGCAAAGCCAATCCAATACGCCCAGCTGGCTGCAGTTCTCTCTTCTAACACTCAGCCGCTCTGTTGTTTGTGCTTTCAAAACGTGTTCTCTCTCTCCTTTATTTCTCTGCTAGCTGTTGGTGCTAAGTGTGGTCTAAGTGTGTGCTAAGTTGGTGCTAAATGGGCAATCGAGGAAACGTGTCTCATCAAAGTGCGTCAGCTCGCTATCCGCTGCTGGAAAAAGATGCGATAGACCCATTGCTGCACCAGGAGCTTGCAGTGTTGTCGGCATTGCAATGCAAAAGGGCATAGGTGACACCCAGCACAGCTGTTGCTAGGGTTAGTATAAGTTTGAACACCACCTACGTGTTGCTCCACAAATCCTGAATAGCTGGGGCATGAATTGGACCACCTTATCAGGTGAGTCAGCACTCCTGTACTTTGTGTACCGGGCAAGCTTGTTCTTTAGTCTTTACAAGCCTTCGTATCACAGTTTTCGATACTTTAGAACAGTACAGTAACTTGCGAGGCTTTATGATAAGGTGGCCCTACTTTTAGAATGGCATTACTCCACTTTTGTTCCCAGAGGTACACTGCAAGGTTATTCATCAAATTTGAGAGAACACTTTGAGTCTTCTTTCTGTGCAACAGTTGCTGATAATTCAAGTGCTTGTTTCAGGGATTTTTGAGTGAAAGACTTCATTTAGGCCACGTTGTTGAGGGCCGACCATTCACAACATTAACCCACGAGGTGAGAACGTGATTGAGGAATGTTTGGCAGCAGGCTAGTTAGGTCAATATAACTCAACATTGTGCTCTAAAGTTATGAAAAGCTTAGACTGACGAGAAAGAGCGTGGATACATGACACAGACTGTGACATCATAAATCTAAGGTAGGTAGCACTCAGGTAAAAATCAATAAATCGACCCGCCGTGTTGGTGTAGTGGCTACTGCGTGCTGTGAAGCCCAAGGGCACAGGATCAAATCCCCGCTGCCGCCGCGGCATATCAATGGGGCAAAATGCCAAAACAGCCATGTAGCGTGCATTGGGTGCACGTTAAAGAACTCCAGGTAATGACAATTAATCCAGAGTTCCCCAGTACAGCATGCCTCATAATCAAATTGTTGTTTTGGCATATAAAGCCCCAGAATTTTTTTTTCTTTACTTTTCCTTTCTTTTCTTTTTTTTGAAAATCGGTAGTCAAAAGAGCAATATCTCAGGCTGGGGCCAACGTTTCGAAAAGGAAACGTGTCTCCATCAGGGCCCCAACAAAGAAAAGACATCGCAGTTTTATTGCAATAGCAATTGTACGGACTCTTGAGGTGTGTTGGCGCTGCCGTCGTGCTGTCATGGTATCTACGCACAGTGCACTTGGCTGCAAAAGTGATTAAGCCAAGTAAATACGCTGTCCCGCTGTGCTGAATTAGCTCTGCCAGAACCAGGGCAGCATTACCACTGCTGGCGTGAGCGCTATGCTAACACACACATTAGCATCTATGCTGGCCATCTGTGGGCAAACTACTAGTATCAGTGGAATGGACGGTAAACAGTCAAGGTAAATCTAGTACCTAGTTCTTTCTTTAGGGGCTGACGAATGTTAAAAGTTATGCTTCGGCCTCATCTTGTGCACCACCGACATGCATTGCCTCCAAAGCTGTTGGTGGCGCTCGTCATAGCGCCAGCTTTCCTAGACACCTTGAGTGAAATGCTAAACGTTGCTATCGCTTTCAATGCTTTACCTTCGGGTGAAGCTGTTGATCTGTTGTGATACTTATCATGTTAAGCTGAGGTGAAGGTGGTCAAAGGGTGCCAAGAGAGACGACGCTGGAAAAAAGGCTGTTTGCGACAAGCTCCTCTGTTCACGGGGTGCCACACCACTTAGGAAAAAAAGAAAGCTGGCCGCCCGACACAATGTAGATGTGGTTTTTTTAAGCCAAGGATAAGCTTAGTGCAATCTGTCCAGCCTTGTGAAAATGCCTAAGCAGTAAGCAGCAGCCCAGGCACAATTAGTGTATCACTAAATATGGAATGCAATTTGTTGTCTGCAGATGTCAAGTGGCCTATGACATTCCTTTTGCCTGTGGAAGGCAGGCAAATGGGCTGGTGCATTAAGATTTGGTTTGGCTAGGAGAGCACCACTGCTCGCTCCACCACTGCTCCCACCTTGCATTGCACTGGCGTGAATGCGAGTGTGAAGCAACTTTATCAGACGCCTTGGTCGTTTTTAATCACAATGATCAATTAACGTGAGAGATAGTGGAAGCTCTCCTAGTCCAGAGAGAATGGCGACACATGCGTTAGCCAACCATTGCTGACTCTCTTCAAGAGTTAGTTGAATGCACTTAAAAAATCTGGTGTGTTGACCCCCTGAACCCTTTGCCCATGCATATGTTTTGTTGCTCTTGTTTTTAATTGTCCACTCTTGTGTGCTGTGAATTTCAGTTTGATGTCAGCATGCATCTTGCCCTTTTTTCACCTTGTGTCCTCATCTTCTTGCTCTATATGGCTATAACATGAAGTCATACAATCTCACCCAAGATTTCACTCTTCTAAGTTAAATTCTATGTTGTCTTTTGTGAAATCAGTAAAGATATAAATTAATTGAGCGTCCTTGTCATAGCATTGGCTCCAGCAACACCCCTTGTTTGACCACTGTTGGTCATTTTCGAATCTTCCTATAAACCTCATATCTTTGTTTGCGTAAATGAGTTGTAAATGAATTACATGATTGCAATGTCATACAGCCTCAAAGCAGTATGCAGGGAAAAAAAAAAAAAGATGTGTTTACAACGTATCCAACAAATCACACGTGGCTAACCTGCCACTTTTGCAATCGGGACAAGCAGCTTACATAGTATTTGTGCACGTGTTGGGCTGCTCCATGCCGAGTAAACACAGTTTGCATACCTCGTCTTCCCAGTGACCTCCGTGCGGTTTGCAAACAACGAGAAGTACTTGCTGGGCTGCTCGTCTGCGGATGGGAACCTGTCCATTTGCCGGTTGGACCCACCCTGCGTGCTTTACATGCTCGAGGGGCACCATGGCAAAGTCACTGGTGAGCCTGCCACTGTGGCCCTGGGATATACTGTGATACCTTAAAACTTTGCAGCTCTTTTGTTTGTGAATCGGTGACTTTTGCCGTATGTGCGGCTACTAAAGCTTCACGATTTCAGTCTTGTGCCATACGGTTTACTTGGGCCTCCAAAGGTCTTTTGCATTTTTTAGTGCCGTTCTTAGGGTACTTCTACTTCACGCACTTTCCGGGGCTATGTGTGTGTGTGTGTGTGTGTGTGTGTATGTATGTATGTACGAATGTGCATATGTACGTACGTATGTTTCTTTGTAACCATTCTCCCGCCTACCACTGTCCCTGGGTAGTCCAGGGTCAAATGGGTAGAGCATCGGGCTGCTGTGCTGAGGGAACAGGGTTTGAAACCACCAGTCGGACCAACTTGGAGCACTGAGTATGTGGCAGTGTGTAAACCGTAAAGACTCGTGTAAAGGCCGCACCCACAACTTAGCAGCCCAAAATTTAAAAAAAAGAAATTCTAATGGAGAAGAAGCAATTGCGTTCTCTGCCCTGATGCTGCGCATGCACGTTGGTGAATTTTCACGCACTGCATACTTCCGTGTGCCACTACTAGATGGCGAGAGCCGGGGAGGTGCACAAGCCACTGGCTGCGCCGGCACATTTTTGACCAAGAGGTTCGGTCCCATGTAAGGGCCACACCTAGCCAAACTGTGGGAAAACAAAATGCGGCCCCTACGCGAGTCTATATGGAATATATGCCACTCTTCAACGAACCTCTTTAATGCCGACATGGGCCACTGTAGATGCAGCTGAAGCAATGCATACCTATGATTATTTTTGCTCTGACAGTAGCATATGTAACATATAGCAGCGCACAGCACTGAACATGTGTCTGACTCCTGGCCTGGCAGCTGTCTCTCCTTTTCTCTCTCTCTCTCTCTTCTGTCGAGCCCTTTCCCTCTATATCATTGCTCTCTCAGTTAGAAGCCCACTCTTGTCGCTCTGGGGCTATGGTGTTTTGGTACTGGAGGTAATGTTCTTGGGTCGCATCCCTGCCACAGCGGCTGCATTTTGACAGGGGTGTAATGCAGAAACACTCACGGTGCGAAGCTTCGGGCGCACATTTAAGATCTGCAGGTGGTCAGAATTAATCCAGAGCCCTCCGCCACACTGTCCTTCATGGCCCTTGTGTTGCTCTGGGATGTCAAACACAATCAGTCAATGAGTCAAACAATCGATCAATCGAACAGAATAGAGGAGCAACCTTTTTAGTGTCCCGAATATCTCCCGGAAGTGCTGCAGGTTGTCGTGGAACGTGCTATGTATTTGCTACCTTATTTCTCATCTGCATGTCTTAGTATTGGTTAGAAGGGGCACAGGCTTAATGCATATATATATATATATATATATATATATATATATATATATATATATATATATATATATATATATATATATATATACTACACAGACACACACATACACACATTACTTAATGGCTTAATGTGTGAGTGCACATAGATGACATAGTAGGTATGTAGCTTTATGCACACGCACACACTTATGTGCCTGGAATTGGAAAGAAATTGGCAGGGCTCTACCACCTGCGATGACACTATTAGTGGATTTGTGACGTGTTTGCGAATGCAGTGCCTGTTGACATTCTCTTCTTTTCTGTTCTTTCTTTATACTTGCCCGAGTACTGTATTTGGGATACCTGGCTTTAAATGGGCTTACAGTTTTTCTACATTTAGAACTCTGAAAATATAGCAGCATGGTTGTATTGACAGAATGGCCAACCCATACACTACTGTCACGGCCAATGTGTTGTGTATGTATGCATAAAACTGTGCTTTCTTTTTATGTGTACCTTCACGAAAGTGCCTCTTTCCTTGTGAAATGAGCAAATACAACTACAGTCTGCTCCTTGGGGTGTGCCGTCGCGCAGGCTTCGAGTGGTCTCTCTCCAACGACCTCTTGGTGTCTGGGTCCCTGGACAGCACAGTGCGGCTCTGGGACGCTAAGAAGGGAAGCTGCGTGCGCACGGTGCCCGATCCAGCCGGGGCAGCCATCCTGTCGTGCGTGTTCCAGCCAGCTAACAACAACATGGTGGTTGTATCCTTGGACGAGCCAGAGGCAGCTTGTGCCTACGGCTGAACTGCATGCAATTGAACTGTGCCTCAAGACAAAGCTACTGGCGTGTTAAATGCCTTGCCACCCTGCAAGATACACAGCATTTGAATCCACTGGAAATCGCTTTCGTATAGCAGTGCAGCAAAGTCGCGAGGGAGCACATTCTTTGTTGGGTGAACTTGTGCCAGCTAGAGGAAACCGAGCAACTCGGCAGCACTGAATGTGGTCAGCGAAGTCGGCGGTCGTTGAATAGAAAGGTGCAGCTCACAGCCAGCCCCTACTCAGAGCTTGCAGTCAACCATTTTGAATCAACCTGGGGCCACTACCATATTTCTGGAACTCGCTACAGTCAAACCGACTTATAACAATACCGGTTTTAACATTACAGTTAAACTGCTATATAACGAATTTCAATATAACAAAATTCTCGATATAACGAAGAATTTAACATCTTATGACCTCTTGTCCACAGAACACCATGTATTTAGACCCTCAATATAACGAAGTGTGTTTGTATACGATTTCAATATAACAAAATTTCACTTCCGCTGCAAAGGAATGCCCAAACAATAAATGGAAACTTCCGGAGATGCAGATAGTCAAATGATTGAATTACAAGTGGCTGCTTGCAAACGCACCTTTCAAATCGTGCGCAGCGCGACAAGAGCGACCGCCAAAGTGGAGCCGCATCATGTTCCGTATAAAGCCCAAGTGCAATAAGATCCTATCGCGCCCCGCGCACTTTGTGCTTTAGGTGCAAATGAAAGTGTGCGATGGTGAGACAAAAAAGGTGGTGGCTTCACGAGTGCCGCCTTCCCACGCATGCAAAGGGAATGAGGGGGAGGGGAGCGAGCTCGTGGTAATGCGATCAAGCGCGCATGAGCGGCGGGGAGTTGCCGTGCATCTCAGCCATGGTTGTGCATGGCTGTAAGCGCGGCTCAGCGCATACGCAGTCGCGCACCCTGCTTTAGAAGTAATCTGCCGCGTGACCCATTGGAGCGAGAGGCAGACTAAGCATTCACTCCCCACTGCCGGCGCTTTTAATGATAGCGTTGTCCCAGTGCGGGCGGCGCTATCAGCCGCAGGGGTAAAGTGCACGCAAAAGTATGGCTGACTTCGCCTAATTTGTACTGCAGATGTGAAGATATCGTCGACGTGGCGTGAAACCGTATCATTCATCGCCGACTCCCAAGTTCATCAAAATGAATTGTTTTCTTATTCAATTTTGCTTTCTTCAGTTGCGCAACAACTCGGAAAATTCTACGGTCCCTTTCCTTGTAAGAAAAGACGATCAGAGGCTGTATTTATTTGCATAAAAGGTCAAATTTCAATACAACAATATTGTATTGCCCAATATTGCCCAATATTTCAATATAATGAAGCAAATTGCCTATTTTACCTCAAGGTTTAACTGTATATCAGTTATAACAATGAGAAAGCTGCTGCTCTGTCAACGTTTGTATGATTTCTGTGGTGAAATAACACACTTACTACAATGCCCCCATGCCACTTTATCGGTTATAATGATGAAGTCTGGCTTCTGGGTG
The DNA here is from genome assembly GCF_023375885.2 of Dermacentor andersoni. NCBI lineage: Eukaryota > Metazoa > Arthropoda > Arachnida > Ixodida > Ixodidae > Dermacentor > Dermacentor andersoni. The sequence continues at coordinate 35,695,298 of NC_092821.1, forward strand.
TCCATGCTGAAAGGTAATGGAATGTGAAATCCTTGAAAAGAAAAAAGAAAAAGATAAATTTGAGCTGCTGCACCCTCCCGGAGCCCCAATGGCCGCTGCACGCTCATACGATAGAACCTGTTTTCTAGCCTTCTATGCTCGCCAGCCTCGCGCACCTCTCTCCCGTCGCCCTCCCACCCCTCCGAACACGAATGGGCTGTGCCCGTAGCTCTATGCCAAACACGAATGGACTGCACAAACTGCGCTGACAGCACGGCTGCCAGAATATTTTCTCGCTTGCTAGCCCCTCATTCTGTGTAGTTCTGCCAGTGGAGTAAGTCACTCGTGCTCATCATTGTTGGTTGCGTCGAGGTCATTCCTGGCCACATGGTTGCTCCGCTTCATTTGACTTGTCATCGAAATGGAAAATGGCTGATCTGTCCGCTGATCATCGACAATGCACAACGTTGCTGGTGAAAAGAGAGCACACTGCTATATATTTAGAAATGAAGTGCAGTATCAGGAAGAACTACACAGACAGTAAAAGAGTGTGCGGCTTGGGGAAGTATGGGCTATCGCAACTGACAGTGTCGACAATAATCTGCGGGGTAGACAAGTTCGACAAAGAAAGTTGCTTTGTAGACGAGTGCAAACACCTGTTGTCTACGCTTGACAACGCTCGACAAGGTGCTTATAAGGAGGTGGAAGAAGCTCTCTACGAGTGGTTTCTCAGTTCCCGTGCCGTGAACTTGACCATCAGCAGCCCAATTCTGGCCACAAAGGCGAAGCAGTTTGCGCTGCTCATCAACATCATCAATAATGTGTACTTGTACCCAGGTGGCGGCTGGGTGCAGCGCTTCAAAGAGAGGCACGGCATTGTTTACGAAGCCGTCAACGGTGAGGGAGCTTTGCTTGACGTGGAGGCGAAGCAGAAATGAGTGGAGGGAAACGCTGCCCCACATCCTCGACAAGTACGTTGGCACCAACATTTATAATGGCAATGAAACAGCACTGTTCTTTCAGATGCTTCCATCCAAGACGCATGCACTCAAAGAAGACACATGTAGGGGGTGGTAAAAACAGCAAGCTGCGCTTCACTGTGTTCTTTTGCGCCAACATGGATGAGAGAGACAGTGCGCTGCATTTGTCATTGGGGAATAAAAAAATCCCTGCTGCTTCCGCAGTGCTGCCAGGATGCCGGTATGCTACCGTCACAACCACAAGACATGGATAATGCGAGAACTTTTTCGTGAGTGGCTCTTGATTCATTGATCAACATAATGAGCAATCCAAAAGGAAAATGGCGCTCAACCTAGATAATTGCAGTGCCCACCGCTTCATGCCTGAGCTCTCAAGCGTGGAAGCTTTTTCCTGCCACCAAATATGACGGCAGGCTTGCAGCCCATGGACACCGCTGTCCTTGCCAATTTTGAAGTCATGTATTGTTGCCGCATCCTGAACAAGTTAGTCTTGTAGGCAGACATGGCCATGCGGACATGCAGGGAGCAACCAGACTTGAAGATCAGTCTATTGATGGCCGTGCAGTTTATCTTTGGTGCCCGGTTTGAAGTAAGTGCTTCTAAGGTGTGGAACTGCTTTAGGAAACTGTGCTTTGTCCAAGTTAGCAGTGACTTGTACAAAGCCTTGGAAGCTCCCACTGACAAATTGATGCCTGAACTTTGGTCCACTGTGGCCAAGGATGCTTCAGGACTTGGAAGAGCTTCTACATGCGCACGACACATTAGCAACATCAGAACTTCTAACCGATGAGGCAGTCGTCACGAACGTGCTTGCATTGGATAGCGATGATGGCATTGACGGCTACAATGGCAGCGATGACGCGGTAGGGCAGGCTGCCTCAATGTTGTCCTCGCAGGAGGCCCTGCAGATGATATTCGGTCCCTTTAAGGCTTCGTTTTCGCGAGGAGACTTTCGCTTCACTACGTGGAGCGCCTGAATGCCTTGGAGAAGGTTGTCGGCAAGCTTCGCATAAAGCAAGTAATACCAGCAGACATGGGATTTTCTTGTGCAAGCCGGTGAGAAGTACATGGCAAGATGCTTGTGGCGATCTCACCCCAGCATTTCTTCTGGATTTCTCCAGACGAGAGGCTGCCGCTGCAACCTTCTATCTTTTTTTAAAAGGCCCCTATTGGGGCTGCCGAAGCAATGCCTCGGCGGAGCTCGCAGGTCACTTGACATCCGTGACCCCTCTTTGTTATAGCAGTGCCATTCTTAAATGCCAACATTTGTGGCTTGTTACACACGATAATAGCATGCAGGAAGCAGAGTTGTAGTGTTAAACGAGTGAACACAATCAGCAGCCGGATGGAGGAAGGTGGTGGGGAGAGGCACTGGCCTCCCTGCCATTATAGTTTTCTGACAATAGTTCTGCCATCCCCCTACTTTTTTTTTTCGTGCAACTTGGTTATAGAAATTATCGGTTATAACAATGGAATTTTCGTGGCACTTAAAGATTGTTATAAGTGGTTTCGACTGTATATTTACATTGAGTACCCCTTTCTTTGTGGCGGTGGCTCCAACAACCGTGGCATTAGAATGATCTCACACCATGAGGAAGCAAAAATAGAAAGATGCTAATGGTAATAACACTGCATGAAACGAGAATGCAAGGAAGAGAAAAACACATGTGACAATATCACAAGAGTCATAAAATGGTGTACATGACATAAAAGACCACAGAGTAAGAAGCAAAACCTCTTGTCATGTCTCATGCCCAGCAGGTAGCATTTTTGTACAGGCTTGCGGACTGCTGACAGTCGGTCGGTGATTGTGTGGTAGTTACTAATAAACATTCTTACTGCTTGGAAGGCCAGGCTTATGGCGAACACTTGTGTTAACTAGAAAATGGATTAGCGAAGCAAGCCATTGAACATTATACATTCTTGTTGAAAGACGCATGGCCTAGTGCTCTGTCTCTGTCTGACTATCTTTTCTTTCACACAATCCTCAACCACGAGTAACTAGTACCTCATAGTAACTGTACCTGTCACAAACCTTCTTAATGGCATTATATTTTTCTGCGGGCTTGCGCCAACATAAAACACTGCACTGTCACGCTTGTGACGAACAGGCTTTTGCTATCCTTGACTTTCTGTGGCATCGCAGACAGGAAATGACAAGGGTCTTGTCCAGGTGCTCAACATTTCCACGGGCATCTACCTCAAGGTCAGTCTCTTGTAACTTAGGTATTTAGCATTTTACAACAGCTGTAACAGTTTATGTAACTCCACTGCTGATTGGAACACTGGACAGTCTACTTTCACCTGTTCAAAGTTGGAAGAAACTTATTGCTGTCCGCGTTGCAGCTTTAGTAATTTGCCGTGCTTCTGAGACCAGAAGCTGTTTTTCTTTATTTTGGCTGTGAGAAGGAAAGTGGGTACTGAATTCAATTTCTTAATCAAGCTGGTATGCGCAGCATCACTTTTGCCCAAAAGAATGGTTCTGTAAGTGAGAAGAAGACATAAATTTAGCACAGGGTTGGAACTGCTGCTATGAATATGGTGCCAGCACCTACGCTGTAGCACGTCTTGTGTACAATGAGCAAATTGTGGTCAACTGCTAAAGAAACAAACACATGTTGCATTTCAATGTGGAACAAAATACAGCCTGGTTTGTTGTATTAAGTGGTATTCAAAACACAGTGGTTTTGACACTCTTCCAGCGCTTGAAGTAGACCAAATGTGGGGGCCTTCCAGATCAGTTTCTGTTACTCTGAGAAAACCGCCACTGGGGCAGTAATGTTAAACAGCTAATTTCTTATTTTAGTGAGCATTTCAGTTGAGTGAATAAAGTATTATGTCATACTACACAAAAAGTTTCAAACTCATTTCACTAACTCAGTTCTGCCAACTTCTTTACGACACAGTAGTGCCTGTGCATGCTCACCTTACACAATTTACGATAATACACCTGATAAAATGGCAGATAATATGGCTTAGTGATGCTGCAAAGCCTTGAAATATGTATTCATTTGATTCATAAATTATGTATACTTGAAGCACAGTGAAGAAGTCCCTGAAATTGTTACAAAGTGATCATTAATGAATGCTTGAGGTTTTGTTTGAATGGCTCTGTGCCGAGTGTTGCCAAAATAGGAGGGCCAGGTTTATGCTATACTTTTCCAGCTAAAATTTCAAACTGTTTGCATTTCAATTTGACAGAAAGTTATGATTTTACGTTATCATGTTTGCATTCAATACTTTTGAGTGTCACCCACAACAAATCAGAAATACGCATGTCCTCTGCATTATTGCCACTCAAAAAATGTAAATAAATTTCACTGCAATGGAACAGTGGCATCATGTGTCACCGCTGTGTCAAAACTCTGCGTTCACCATATCCATGACAGCTTAGAAGGGTATGGGTGCGAGCTAGTTGGTACGAATCATTCATTTTAAACAGTGCCCCCCGCAAAAAAATACACATGGACAAGGAAGAGCACAGGGCCAGAACTGACTACCAGCAACATCTTTATTGAAGCCCGCACAAATATATACTATTCACAACAGGCTGAAAGGGGGAAAGGAAGAAATAGAAGGGGAGTCATCGTCTGTCAACTCCTGCTGTGCATGCATCATAAACGTAAAACTATACAAATTTAAAATACACAACAGGGACACAATCAAAACTGATTAACTTGTAAGGAATTTAAGTTCCTTATCGAAATATTCTTTATGGTATATTATTATCCTTTATTATTCCTTATCGTATATTATTGTATATTCCTTATTGTATATTCCTTATACATAGGGCAAACGGGACACTGCCTTAATGAGCGTTTACATGAGCATGGGCACAGTGTCAAGATTAAGACTGGTAGTAATCTAGCTGTTCATTGTGCACAGTGTGGCTGCTCACTCTCCTTAAAAGACACACGCTGAGAAGATACAGTGATCAGATGGCCATGAAAGTTTTTGAGGCCTTTTCAGTTTGTGAGTCAGGATCCACTTGCATAACTGCCCCTTCTATAGCTCTTTGCGATAAGGAACTTGAGTTTCTTAGAAGTTAATCAGTTTTGATCGTGTCCCTATTGTGTATTTTATGTTTGTATAGTTTTATGCTAGTGAGACATGCGCAGCAGGAGTTGACTGACGATTACTCCCCTTCCCTTTCTTCCTTTCCCTCTTTCAGCCCGTTGTGAATAGTGCGGGCTTCAATAAAGATGTTGTTGGCAGTCAGCGCTGGTCCTGTGCTCTTCCTTGTCCATGTGCTTTTTGGCGCTGTTTAAAATGAATGATCCGTGACAGGTGGCACCACTGTTTCGTGGGATAACAAACTGAGTCCGGCACAGAATGCTACTTCTGTGCGAAATTTCAGTGGGCAAAGGAATCGGTGGCTTAGCTTAGAGTCATGTGTACCTGGCACTACTCTTTATGCAACACTCAATGCACGCCTTGTTTTTTGATAAACCGCTATTGGTGCACACAACTGAAATCAGTGAAGCTTCAGTTAAGCTAGCCCTTTCTTTTTTCTGTTACTGTGGGGTTTCTTAAAGCATAGTTTTGCTTGCCTTTCTTGCATGCACACATTGCGCAGGGCGGCAGTAGCCAGACCACTGGCTGCGTCCTCTGCCTAACCTTTGAGCCGACGGGCAAGATGCTGTGGGCCGGCGACGACCGGGTGAGGTCAACAAAATGTAGTGGTGCAGTGCCTTATGTGTCCCATTAGCCATTTGTGTAGCCAGTCTTATCAGCTGCAATCAACTTAAATTGGTTTTCTGCTGCTGAGTATCATGCACATACAAATACATAACTGTATTTGTCTTATCAGGAGGTTAAAGGCATGGCCAAAAAAAGCTCGGGGCATGTAAAAGGCCTTGTTTCAGGTAGCTGTATAGTATAAAGACCAGCCTCCATGCAAAATTTTAGATTTGAAATTTGAGTTGATGCGTCGCTGAAAGCTGGCAAAAATAGATGTTTTTGATAGCAAGACTCAAGAACGAGCTGCTGTCACTACTGCTAGCTGGAGATTACTCAGAACCTGGAATGATGAGACCCAGCAAAGCACATGAACATGACCTGCGAGATCAAGCCTCCATGGTATTTTAAAGATCTCTGAGGCCATGTTCGGGGACTTCTATCATACGCGCTGATTGTGCACCAGGCACGTGCATTGTCAGCGTAGGTGCTACTTAAGGGCTGGAATAAAAAATTTTGATCACTACAGCTTTACAGGTTTACAGCTCTTAAGTAGCACCTGTAATTAAGTAGCACCTGAACATGAACACATAAACATGTGTTCATGTTCAAATTCTATGAAAGATTGCTTTCATAGTATGTACAATTTATTTGTAGCAAATGTAGCCAAACTAAGATGTCGTTGCAGTTAGCCTCTTAAGTTATGTGAAAAGTGTCAAATGTTGATCTGAGACAAAAGTTTAGTTTAATATATAAAAAGTGTGCATTGAGCAAACCCCAAATAATGAATTCATAAAGCTTTATTACCAGAGAGAACTGGCCTGTGGGCTAAGTGGCGCTATTTGTGAGGACAGGTAGAGGGATTATTGAGGCATCTTTTATACAACATTCGCTTGGCCATTCACTGGCAAACTCCCACAGGGAGTACACAAACCTAACTAAAATAGGGTGTTGACTTAAATGCCCACAAGGCCAGTGAAAACATTATCAAGCAAGCTTGTTGTTCGGCAATTGTCTTGTTTCTAAGACATCTTGTGGTTGACTCCTTTGTCAACAAGTGAAATTTGATAATGTAGCCAATTTTAGCTACACCACTAGTCATTCAATGCTGCATGGACATGTGCAGCATGTTAATGAAATTTCTGACTTGTACGAGTGCATACATTTTATTGTTAGTAAAATGGTTATTAACCAACTATTGCGTGGTCTAGATTTACATGTTTACAGAAGCAGGGCCTTTGCATGGAGTTTGTGTAAGATTTCTTTGGGCTGATAGAATCAAGCCATGATATGCAGAACAGCAAATTGTCAGATAAAACAATGTAAATCTAAAACTTTTCTTACTTGCACCAGCATGTAATGAATATACAGTTGAACCTCGTAGTAACGAAATCAGTGGGGAATGCAAAAAAATTCGCTTTCGCAAGAATTTTGTTGTTATGAAATGAGACAGTGCAGATATGTAACGCATCGCAGGATGAAACATTACTGTCAAAATTTCGTTAGCCTACATTGGCAAGCTTTGCTCGAGGATATAGAACCGTATACTGTTGACAGTAGAATGTGCACCGCATGCATCGATCAGCAGTGGTCGTGGAGCAGTATTCGGAGATACGATCACTTTTGGGAGATTTCGCATAACTCAGCACTGGACGCAGAGCAACAGCGCTCCACGCACTCCCGGACAGCACTCCCAGACAATCGCTCAATCATGGCCTGATGCGTGGCACTCCATATATATTACGACCGCCATCTCAAGCACCATAAACAATTCCACGTTCGTGGGACGTGGATTTCCTTGTCTTTGCTGCATTTTTCTCACCGGGGCACACATTACACACTGCGCTAAGTGTGCAAAAACCATTGTCACATGTCAATCGCGACATGCATATGTGCTGCTTCAAACGGGCCATCAACAAACAATATGGCAACCATGATGTATTTCCAACACACGCAATTGCTTCCGCCGCTTGGTTGTTTTATTGCGATAGCAGTTATGTGGGCCCTCCAGGCGCATTTCTGCCATTGGCGTCGCCATCACCGTCGGTGTTTTCATGAGATTCCGTATGAGTGAAAGCGTGTGAAGGTGAGCTGGGAAACACGGTTCAATCTCGTGTGCGCGAACAAGGAACGCGGCCTCGATGCATGCCCTCTCCTGCCGTGTGCAAGGCAGGGAGGTGAGGCAAGGGAGGAGGGCTGTACTTATGCAGCGGCTGCTACGGTGCCTCGATGTCCTCCTCACCCGCCGCTCCGTACAGAGTGGAGACAACCACACCATCTACTATGGCGTTGGTCACGCAAATCGCAGACGCCATAGTAGACGCCTTTGGCGGACGCCGTAGACGCGTTGCCAGCACTTGTGTGTCTTGAAAGTGATCTGCCACGAGGCCAAAGTGCATGCCTGGGCAGGCCTCATCTTCAAAGCGATCTGAGATGGTCGCAGAGTACACGTAGTGCCAGTAGCTTCGTATGCACTGTGCTTTCGATGTTTTGCTCGTGTTGAAGCGAGAGATGCATGAAGGTCAATTCGTTTAGTGCCGTAGCGATTCCTCACTCCAGAATTGTGACAGCGAGTTTCCGCGCTCATCGAGCAAGATGTGTTCATGTTTACCTAAGCATGCATGATACCGTGCTGGTTTTTTTAGTTAAAACACGTAGCAGCTAGTTGGTTTGAATCCATGATAGAGTATGTAAGTGCAACTGAACAAGGACATAGAAAGAAGCAGACACACAAAGACAACGCTGTCTCTGTGTGTCTGTTTCTTTCTACATCCTCCTTGAGTCATGCTTACACATTCTATCATTGTTAATTTAGTTAGTAAGCGAATGTTTACAAGCTTATAAAGCCGATAAAACTACTATCCTAACTTTGTACAACTATCTACTAATTTGCTATCGCAATTGGTGGTTCGCCTTTCGGGCGGAACTGCGAATTTTTGTTGTGAACAAATATGGCGGTGCCTACGCAAGTGTAATGTGCTGGTATTCGATGCAATTTTAGAGCAATGCGATCACATTTGAGCACATTTTGGGGCCTGCTAGCCTTGCGGGAGTAGTTAGTATGCGGGGTTGATTTCTGGCAAATTTCGTTGATGCAGGATTGTAGTACAGCGACATTTCGTTGTCGAGAGGTGCGAAATGCATTGAATCCTACGGGCATTTGATGGGATACAAAAATATTTCGTTGTAGCAAGAATTTCGTTGTTGCAGGATTTTGTTATTGCATGTTTTGACTGTATGCCTATGACAATTATTGGATGTAACAGAACTATTTTCTTGTCTGATGGAATTTAGTTTTTCGAGGTTTCACTGTACTCTGTTGTGCAAGAACAAACAAAAATGAAAACTTGCCTGCTGTGCATTTTCTGCGTGGTGCAGGGCTACATTGTGTCCTACCTGTTCGACCTTCCCACCGGAAAGCTGACCAAGGGAAAGCGGTGAGTTGCGTGCCTACTGTTGCATCCTGCAAGCAATGCTTGAAGTAGATTTAAAAAATATATTCATTTGTGATCGGAATTGAGGATTTTTTTTTTGTAGAAACACTGCATGTCAAACAGCATAGAATCCTGTGCTAAGGCAGTAAACTTTTAGTACTTTCTCTTGTGCGGAGACTGTAACCAAGACGACATTGCATGTTTTGCCTATTGTGGTCCTTTCGCAAATTGAGGCGTCTTCTTTTCTCTTCTTTTTTTTTTTTCACATCATCCTTGGTTCTTACACGTACTGCCGGGAAGTGTTGTTTGCTGCTACCACAGTAGCTGGAAGTGCGCTCAGTATCTGCAGGGTCACACTGTGTCTCTTAGGGTACAGATGTGACAAGCTAGCCTTGTCAACTTGCTCCCTAGTGCAGATATTATTCAAATATATGCACAAGCTCTCACTAGTATTGCTTTCTTTCTTTCTTTTATTCCTTTCTCCCATGTGGGGTTGCCAACCGAACAACGATCTGGTTAACTTTCCCGCCCTTCCGTGTTCTCTCTCTCTCTGCATAAAATGGCAGAGTTTAGCATTTGTTGAATTTCAGTGAGGGCACCAACATGCCATTGCACTTTGCTGGCTCTACAGCAGTTGAACCACTCAAGTTGCAGAGCACTTTTAACATCATTGTTACCGTTGTAACGCACGCAGGATGGTGGTGGCCGAAAACTGCCCAATCACGTGCCTCTCGGCTCGCCAGTGGGCAAGCCGCGAAGCAAGGGACCCGTCGGTGCTGGCCAACTGTGGCCTCATCAATGCCCTCCTCCTCTACAGGTAGGCATGGCAGCAGCCTTGTGGAGCTATTGTGGTTATCTAGTGCCCCTGCTGTTCACTGTAGCTGACCGTAGACTTCTATGGTTGACTGTGGGCACCTGCAGTACCCCTGTAGAGGGCAGTGAGAAAATAACTTCTCAGGTCGACAGAATTATCATTCATCACCGCCTGTTTATGTCCACTGGAGGATGGAGGCCTCTCCCAGTGATCTTCTTTTATACATGCCCATCTTATGCTTGCTAATTTCCTAGTTTCATCACAACACCTAATTCCCTGCCTTCTCAGATAGCACTTCTCTTCTCTTGACATCCATTCTGTAACTCTAATAGGCCACCGGTTATCTACCCAGCACATTACATGGCCTTACGTGGCCTGCCCAGCTTCATTTCTTCCAATTTGTGTCGTCTAGGATATCAGCTACCCAGCCCCGTTTGCTCCCTGATTCACGCCGCCTATCATTTTTTCTTTCGTCGATGATTGGGCAGTCTCTAACTTATTCTCGAGATTCATTGTTAACCTCAGCTGGACAGTGTGAAGCCACACACCCTATCCCCCATTGGCACAACTAAACTCGAAGCACACTCTATGATCCACAGAGTCACTCTTGACTGGAGGAGGCACTGTGATTTAGCAATGCTCCTCAGTGGCTCCTGAAGTGAGAACTTCCTTGCGAAATGCACCCCTGCTTCAGAAAATGCTGAAAGCAACTGTTTATCAAATTTTAGCTTGAGAAGCATTCCTTTCAGTGTACTGACCACAGCAATTGAGAGATATGGCACTACTCTATTCAAAAGTTCAAGTGCAACCGGGAATGTAAAGAGTATGACGGGGCGATGCAGGGAAGGCTGAGACTGAAATGATCGAGAAATGTCTTTTTCCTTTCACTGTTGTTCTCCATCGACGATATTCATCACGAAGTCAGAAACATTAATTTGGGTGTCAAAAGTAAACAGGCCGCTGTGCGCCTTCATCTCATGTTTTTCAGCTGTGTGCTACATAGGGTTCCCCTGACACTCTTTACACTCCAGAGCTCTTGTGTGGAGAGTGTAGGAGTTATTTTCATCCTCCAAGGCAGTGAAAGTCTTGGCACACCACAGGAACTCCTTTAAACAGTCGCTAGTCAGCACAGCAGTTGCAGGCAATGCAGCTCACATGCTTTTTGGCAAAAAGTTTGCATTAGGGCATATTAATCTGCCTACACTTTCTCTGTGTCCAGTGAATGTCGGCTAATTGTGCAGTAAACGCATCATTTGCATTGCTAGCCAGGGCAAGAATGATGTAAAACTATTCTACTCTGGTTTTATTCCAAATCCGTCATTATTCCTCCATGGTAGGTCAGAGTGGCTCTGGCCATGCCCATACGGGCATGTGCGTGGCCCGAGCCATTTTGACCTACCACAGAGGGCTGCTGGTGGATTTAGAATAAGAACAGATGGAAATAGTTTTACGTTACCCTGGACCAAACAACATGACAGTGGTGTGTGGCAGACGTGCTTTTAGTATGCGCCGCAGAGGAACCTGTACTACTTTGGGCCAGTGCAACCTGTACAATCTGATAATGGTGGGCCCAGCTCGCTGTCCAAATGATGACAACATTCGTAAAGTTTCCGATGGAGCAGGTGCATTTTGCTTGAGAGCAATATTGTGATAGCTGGGATGATTTGCTGAAGGTGGTCTCCGGCAAACAAGCAGCCTTATAACTGTGAGACACAGACTTGGTGCTCCTGAGTCAATCACTGCGCTAAGCAGCTCCACTGCAGTATACCCTTCATGTGACCTGGCAGTAATATACTACTTCACGTGTACAAATGCAGTGCCGAAGATTAGTGTTCAAGTAATGCAACTAAATCATTGCTACGAATACTTGCGAGAGTTCCTGATGTGTGACTGACACTCGTTTTCATTTGTTGGACATGTCATAACTACAGGTGGGGGTGCTGGTTTGTCAACCCTTTAAGTAGAATAATTATTTTTAAACTACGAAAGGCGTTTTCTCCCCAAGGAGCTCATTGTATGTTTTAAGATTAAAATTAAATTGTGAAGTTTTACGTACCAGAACCACAATAGGATTATGAAGTACACCGTACTGGGGGGCTCCAGATTAATGTTGATCACCGGGGATTCTTTTAACTTGCACCTAATGCAGGGTACACAGGCACCTTTGCATTTCGCCCTCATCGAAATGCGGCCGCCATGGTCGGAATTCGATCCTGCGCCTTCGGGCTTAGCAGCACGACGCCAAAGCCGCTACGCCACCGCAGTGGGTCGTATGTTTTCTTTGGCACGTTTGTGTGGACAAAAGCATTCTAATGTATAGATCTACTGCAGATTGCTCTGGCACTTGTTTAATTAGCGAAAAGACTCGAATGCTTGGCTGGAGAACAGAAACTCGGGTTTTGATGTTTTGCAAACTCGCCCGCAGTGTGCAGGGCTCGGATGGCAGCCTGGCACTCAAGCGCAAGTTCCACGTCAAGCATCGGTGCCGTACCCCAGTGCGAAGTTCCTTCTGTCCCATCATGTCATTCCGGCAGGGTGCTTGCATCGGTGAGTTTGCACATTGTCCCCTCAACTGCTGCCGTCATAATGCATCGTATGTTAATTTACGTGCACCTCATAAAGTTCCAACACACAGTGAAAGCCTTCGAGATTTTAATTATGCTATTCAGCTGCCATTACAGTCCTCCATGTCTTCTTTCTCCTGTTCTTCACCCTATTAGTCATGTTAGTTATTTGTTCACCCAGGATCACTTTATGTGTCTAATGCCATAAATCAACACTGGCTGTGAGAGATTCTATAGTAGGGAAGACGCTCCATATATCTTCAACCATATGGGTATCTTTAACCTTTTCAGTGGAGGGTCTTTTTGGAGGTGGCGCAGTGTAGGGTTTTCTTTCTCTGGAATTCTAAGATGAACACAATGGCTTATTTTTGGAAACAGTGACTTGGATGATGGCAAGTGCACTCTTGGTATGGTCTTCACACTCCTGTTTGACAAAAGCAACAACATGTGCACTAGACGCAAAAGCACCATTGATGTGTATGCTTCCGTGATGGCACCGCTATGTCAAAATCAGACACCGTTGTGGTCAAAGTTGCCTCTTCCTCAACGACAAGCCATCATCTTCCAAGTCCAAACTTCGTACGTATTCGAAGACGGAAGAACTGCTGCTTCAGTCAGCAGTTGAAGGTGCTGCGCAGGCAGCCATCTCGAAGGGATCACAGAACCACGCGCAAGGAAGTGCTTTCGTTTATTCAAACTTGACCAGACAAAGCAGTGAGATCAACGGATGAAATAGAGAGAAACAGATAAGATTATGACAGAGGGCAGAGCCATCCTGGAGAAAGCACACTGACGAAAGCAGCACTTTTGTCACTGGAAATGAGGCATGCTGTAGCGCCAACTGTGGGAGACAAAAAGAAAACTTGCAGTTTCACCTGAAAGGCAAAGCATTGATTGCGATAGCAAATGAGTAGACACCTATTCGAAGTAAGGATAGTATAGTTTCATTGGCTGTATAAACTTGGAAACATTCACTTACTAACTGAATTAACAAGCATGGTGTCAGTGCGCACAGGCAAACGTGAACACATCACACTCGATGACCACGGACACTTGCTGTCAAAACGCTTACATGAGCAAGCGCAGCAGCAGCAGCAAGCGAAGTGACCTTCGTGCTGTCTGTCGCTTCAACGCAAGCTGAGTGGTGAGAACACAGCATGCACAGAGGTATGAGCCATATGCAGATTGCTTTCAAGATACAGCGCGCATGGCCGCGCAAAGTATGCAGTTGCTGACGGAGTAGAAGCCCCCCTCCCACGCTGCCTCCCCACTTTCCTCCCTTTCGCTCATGAGATGGAGCCACGATTGTCAATTCCCCTTGTGCCTAGCCACAAAATACGCAGTTGCGGCCAGAGCGCAATGCTGCCCCTCCGAGGGGGAGTGGCCTTGCGCTACAGCACAAATATTTGGACAGAGAATCACCGCCGCAGTGGTGTGCAAAGTCCGGGAGCCCCACTCCCCCCACCTGCGAAGGTGCGTGCTTCGCATGGTGCAATTATGCCCACGAAGGGGTGTATTTCATAGCTGCTATCAAAAACCGATACTGAGCAAACCCAAAGAGAGGAGAAAATATGCTCTTTTATATATAAAACAGATGGCAGAACCACCTTGGAGCTCGCTAACTCCGTGTTACTGCGCATATCCGAGTGGAGAACGTACGGGTAAGTCAGTGGTGTGGCTGAACAGAAGCACGGAAATGTACCAGTATGTCAGTCACACTGAAAGGGTTAATGTTCATCAAAATCTAATTACACAAGCATTTTGGCATTCTGCCCCCATCGATATGCTGCCAACGCAGCCGGTAATCCAACCGGTAGTTCAATGATAGTTCAATCTTGCACGCACAAGGATGGAAAACAGGGAG